>NC_143058.1:59294772-59597803 GCF_052426305.1 Pelodiscus sinensis
TAAACTGAGATTGGATGTTTTTCTAAAATACCTGTTCTAGGAATGATTTTGGAAGTTCAGTGGTCTGCGTTCCAACAGGCGGTCAGACTAGATGGTCACAGTGACCCCCTCTGGTTTTGGAATCGATGAAGTGGCCGAACCCTGATTGGCCATTTTAAAGTTCTAAGAGCAGACGGAAATAGTTGCTTCCCGCAGCGCTCCTTGGCTGGAAACGGTGAACCGGAGCCAATAGGAGCCATGAGGCTTTGTGGCTATGGAGCTTTTAGGTAAACAAACTGGCGTGGACCTGCTAGCGGCTTTCCTGAAATGGGCCCACAGAATGGTTTGAGAACCTCTGATCTAAACCATGGGCAATCAACATTTTTTTTTTGGTCACAATCCAGATTTCTAGGTCAAAGTATAGTGAAGGTCCAGTAGAAATAATACAAATAAATCACAAGAATGAGAAGTAAATAAAAAGACATTGGGAACCATTCAAAAGTGCCTGGTGGGATGGATTTGGCATGCACCCTGCCTATTGACTACGCCTGCTCTAAATTACATAGTGGAGTAGCGTTCTGAGGGTCAGAGCAAAGGCTGAAATGAAAGTCAGACGCCACATCTGATTGCTAGATCGGGGAACCCAGAGGCAGGCCCAGAAATATGTTGTTGAGGGCAAGCCTTTGAACTCTCCATTTCAAGGCCAGGCCCGCTGCTCCTTTGTGCTGGCTACTTCACAGTCTGTGTTCTAGATTTTTGTGATGGCACGCTCCATTGCCGGCAACTTCTTCAAGCAGAAACAATGAGCAAAAGGAGCAGGTGGTACAAGGCTTTGAAAAGGAAACAACGTATTGCCAAAGTCAAACCATCTGCTGCCAGTTAAGGCTCAGTGTAAAAGCTAAGCTTTGATGGGGTTTGTATGGGGTCGTGAATACTTTACAGGAGAGATCATTAGGGTCTTGTATTGATGCTACTTTCCCCTTACTATACTTGCTCATTAGGGATGGAAGATACCCTGTGTGGAATGCCATGTGCCATACCAGCAGTCTGGTGGGCAGAAGGATAACATGTAAAGGCAGTTTACCCTGCACTAGAGTTATCAATGGGAGTTGTGCAATTGACTCAAATGGCAATAGGACTTAGGATGCCTCTATACTGCACTGTTATTTCGAGATAACTAGCGTTATTTTGAAATAACAATGTGAGCGTCTACACAGCCATTCGATTATTTAAAAATAATTTCAAAATAACGGACGGCTTATTCTGAAATCTGTAAACCTTATTCTACAAGGAATAATGCTTCTTCTGAAATAGCTATTTAGAAATAAGGCGTGTGTAGATGCTCCACTGCTACTATTTCGAAATAGCCCCTCACTAGGACCAGTCTAAGTTATTCCTCCCCAGGGCCTCCTGGGGCTCTAAATCGAGATAGCATGTCTACGTTAGGGAAGCCTGCCTCGGACTAATTTTGAGGCTTTCAAATAAACTATTTTGGAATAAGCGTGCAGTGTAGATGTTACCTAAGACAATGACTTTTTAAAAAATAGAATAAATCCTCCTATAATAAATCTTTCTTCATCAGTAGATCTCAAAGCACTTTTTTTTTGAAAGGTTAGTATCATCCCCCCTATTTTATAGAGGGGAAACTGAGGCACAGAGCAGTAATGTGACTTGTGCAAGGTCACTCATCCAGCTAGTAGCAGAACTGGGAGGAAAATCCTGGTCTCCTCCAATGCTTTGTCTACTAGGCAATACTGCCATCTTACATAAAGTGCAATGGGACAATATTAAGGAAGAGACATCGTAACTAAGTCCAGCATGAAATGTGTAGATTGAATTAATGGGGAGAGAACATTTCAATATCAGGTGTTAGCTCACAGTTGGAGGCTTTTCTGGGACTTACAACCAATTCAGACTTATTTACTTCTTCTACATAGACGAAAGATTTGTCCTCCATGTTTTCATGCAGAGAAAACTTTTAAAAGAACAACCCCAATGACCAACATATACCTAAGCAACCCCAATGACCAACCTATACAAAGCTGCTCCCTTTGAAGACAATGGAAGTCTTTCTCTTGACTTCAGTAGGATTGGGCTCTAAGCTATATGAGGGACCCGCTAGGGTAGAATAGGGAGGTTTCTGGGTCAGCAGTCTAGAGGGAATATCAGATTTTCCATACTGCAAGTCTGTAAAGTCTATTAAGTTTCACAAGATGAAAACACATCAGACAGAAAAGGAAAAATGTGATGACAATTAAAGGGAGAGTTGGCTATTTTTATTTTTCTTACTGTCAGCTGTTAATGGGTACAGGCGTAAAAATGCATCACCACAAAGAGGTGTGATGGTGACTTGTAATGGGAAGACTCTCACTTGGGTGCATGGGGAATTGCACATGTTGGTAGGAGTAGCACACCAAATTCCTATGCCCTAGCCTGGAAGAAGTAGTGCTGACTAGCCGCTCCTGACAGCTCAGTGCACAAAGCCATGGTTTTAAGCGGAAATTCTACTTTTTCTGTAAACAGTCAGTTAAAAATATCTTTCCTTGTGAATGGGTTTGCCTTTTCGATACTGTTGCCATCTGGTTATTTTAAAAATTAAAAGAACTAAACATCCATGTCTTGGAGAACATACAAATAGCCTGCTGAATCTGTTTGTATGCGTAGAGCCGAGGGATCCGTTCAGTTGTGATAATCACGGGTTTGAAGTACCTAGGCTGCTGAGAACTGCCGGTTCAAATTCTGTCATGGGCAAGTCAGCCTTTATGTCCCTGCTCTGTCCCAGATTTCCTGTGTTATCCTGGGCAACTCATTTAGCCTCTCTGTGCTTCAGTGTCTCATCAGTAAAATGGGCATAATCCTGCTCACCACCTAAGGGCTTTGGGAGGATAAATAGCTTAAAGAATGGAAGTGCTTGGATGCTCTGGTAATGGGACCCACAGGAAGAGCAGGCACCAGCATCGGTGCCCATGTTGCCAGACGAGGCACCAGTAGCAGAGCCTTCTTCCTCCTCCTCCTTGGACAAGGTGATCATGTCCCTCCTGGTGCCTCAGGAAGACACCAAGAACTGCTGAAGGGGGTGGTCTCCCACCACAACCCTGTTCAATGGATGGCATGCAGGCCCTGTGGCAACCCTCCTCTCTCCTGACTCTAGGCAGAATGCAAGTGTTTTGTCCCATTAATCGGTCATGAGTAGATTTACTCCCCTCGGGCCTCCAGCTCCTTGACGGCGGATTTCAGGGAAGCGGCAGTGACCCCTACAAATAAAGACTCCAGGATGCTACACCTCTTTGGTCAGAAATTTATTCATCCTACAGTTTTCAGTGGTAAACCACCAACTTCTCTTGGGGAGGCCTGACTTCAACCTGTGGCAGAATATGTCCAAGTTCGAAAACTCCCTCCCAGAGGCAGCTAGAAAATACTTTAAGACTCTCCTGGATGAGGGCAGCGCCCTTTATACCACAGCAGGGAAGTGTCACTCTAGGGGGTCACTAGAGGTGCTCCCCTATGGATACTGCTGGGGGAAAATTGTTCAGTACCCTGCCCGTGGTGAAAACGCATACCTGTTGTGGAATGGACATAAGCAAAACTTCTCAAATATCAGTTATGGAACAAGTAGCTGTTTTTTTCGGATATTCTGATAAAAAAGCCCAGAACTGGCGTTCTTTGTTGTATCGTTGTAGTGCATTCAAAATATGATGCCTCAGCCCTAATTATTCCCTTAGTTAATAAAGTATGGCAAGCACTTTTGTGCAATCTCCCTTTTGGAAAAGATTCTGGAAGGGGCGGAGCTAAGGACACACCCTTCTTGTTAGCATCTTCTATTGGTTGGCTTGAGTGGCTGCTCACCTAGCATGCTGTCTTTCACAGATCCCATTCTGAGGATCCTCTCTCCCCATTCATTGTAAAGGAAGTCTCAGCTGGAAACGTGGGGTTTGTGGATTCTAGTCGTTTTCCAGGTGTGTCAGTCTCATAGTCCTCGGAGGTGTTTTAGCTCCTCCTTTCCATTGAAATCAATGGCTGCCTTGAAAACTCCAGGAGGCTGGAGGGCGCAAGCCCATTGGCATCTAAATACCCCCCCCCCCGCCCCCAACCTTTAGGAAAGAGTCACTGAACCCGAGACTCAATGGCAGTTTGGTGAGTGAAAACCTCTGGGGATCTGGGCCTGAATAAAATCCACACAGACAGTGTTCCATCTGTTTTTTCCATGTGTGGAATACATTTTATGATGTGCACCAAGGCATTTGTGGATGTGCACCACCAGTAGAAACACATACCATTGGTCTTGGGCGCTCGGCTAATCAGCTGAGTGGCACTAGAATCTCATCTAGATGGCCGCCCAAGCACTCAGCTTACAGGGAACACTATACAGGAGTCTGTGGCAGAATCAGCAAGTGAACCCAGGTCTCCCAAGTGCTCTCAAAGTGCCAATTTGCACCATCCCATTTAATGAATATATTATCCTGAGGTAACAACTGCTAATTAGCCCGGTACCTTTTCAGAACAGCAAAGTGGGTTGCAAATAGAGAACTCTTTTACAGTTCCTAACTAGAACATGAGGACATGCCTGTGACTACCACTAAAGTTTTGAGGATAAGTACACATAGGTACATAACCCGTGTCAAAGTCAGACAGGACTCACAGATTTGTCAGACCGCTCTGTTTATTCAGCAAAGCTCTGCTAAAATGCATCCAGAAAATGTGAGCACCATACAAGGTTCAAACCCCTTGATTTATACAGTCAAAAAAAAGCCAAGTTAACAGGATCAAAAAGAGGGGCAAAACTTCACATTATTAGTGTGGTTAAGTATCTTCATTTCAATATCAAGCACACAGCAATCTCCTGTCCATATCTCCCTGATTATCTCGAATAGCTTTCTGCCTAACACCTAATGTTCCTTTTCCTGTTAACTCAGGCCCATCTGGCTAGCACGTTGATCTGCATACCTACAATCAACATTAACATACTTTTCTTCTTCCTCTTAAAAGACAAACAGAATTCCTTCAACTTATTCAATTATTACAGCACAATTCATCTGTCTCTTACAGTATAATTATTTCTACTTTCACACCCGTCACCCAGGGAAATATTCCCTTAGATCAGGGGTCGGTAAGAGGCTGCCAGCGGGCCGAATCCAGCCCGCGAAGCCACCAGATCTGTCCCATGGCTGCCTTGCCAGAACCCTTAGGTAGAGAACAGCTCTCGCTTTAAAAAGCCAGCTGTTCTCTGTTCTGGACAGCTGGGGAGGGAGAAGGGAGACTTCTCATGCTGTTCCTGCCCCCCCCCCAAACTCCTGAGCAAAATCTCTTTGCTCCCATTGGCCAATCTCTCAGTTTCCAGCCAATAGGAGCTGAGAAGGTTTGCTGGGCAGGGAAGCCTTCTCCCTCCCTCCTTCTTTCCCCACCCCTCCCTCTCATGCCTGGCACAGAGCCACATGGAGCAGCGAGCAGCCTGCAGCAGACAGTCTGCCTCAGGTTTCTGCTAGTAAGCCTCTCTCAGCCACAGCCTGCCTCTGGCACCCCAGCCCCTCCCTTCCCTAGCTCTCTGCCCCCTCTCGTACCCATACTCCCGCTCAAATCTCGAACCCCAATCTCCGGCTCCAGATCACAATTCCCTCCTACCCTAGGTCACATCCCAAAACCCTGTACCTCTGTTCCCTGCCCCAGGCCACAGCCACCTCCTTCACCCAACCTCCCTCCCAGACCCCATTCTCCCTCCTGCACCCCAATCCCTTATACAAAGCTCCCTTCTGCACCCAACCTAGGCCCCGGAATTCCTCCATTAATGTCCTGGAAGAGTGCGGCCCTCGACCACTGTCCAAAATCTTGGAATGCCCCTCCCCTCAAAAACTATGGCCCACCCCTGCCTTAAACGAAGAGGTGTTGCTGCTCTTCTCTGCTGAAAATGCAAATTGCTCTGGCTAGGAGTTGGAAAAGCCCATGTCTCAGAGCTGGATTATCTCTTTTGGAGGCTCGGGGTGGTAAGATTTTGTGGGACCTCCAAGCCTGTGAGGCCAAAAATGAGGGGCTCAGCGTGCAAGGGGGGGCTGTGGGCTGAGGCAGGAGGGTGGGTGTGGGGTGAGGGCTCCAACTGGCAGGGCTGACTTAAGAAAGAAGTTTCTTAAAGCCCCTATGTTCTAGGCCAGCCCATCCTGGTGGGGGACAGAGCAGATGGAGGCGGCTCCATGCGTTGTCGTTCCTCCCTCCACCCCCATGACAGCCTATGCACAGGCAGAAATACCCATTTGCGTTCAGATGAAACTCCGGTGTTACTTAGTGCAGGATTGGTCCAGGAAAATACAGAATCGTAAATGCAGTTCAGACTCCTCTTCTGTCTGCAACAAGTTTTAAATGCCAACGTTTTCCTAGTGGGCAAGAGAGGCCTGAGTACCGGGTACTGTTCTCTCTGCTCAAGGCGAGCATTTCATACAATTGCCATGGGATTGTTTTTGGCAGCTTGAAGCACTGGAGCCAGATCCTCATCTGGCCACAATTGATCCCACTCCACTGTAGTCCCAGCTGAGAGAATCTGTCCCCTGATCTCTAGAAATGCAGGAAGTGCAAAGCAGCACTGGTAACATAGCAACAGAGAAGCCTCAACAAGCATTTTATCACTGCTGGTATTGTAAGTTAGCTTCAGTAATGATCCTACAGTGGAGGGTCTGTTTTCTTTTCAGCAAAACTCCCTGGGGGCATTCTTGCAAAGATTGTTAAATTGTCTGGCAGTGTGATTCCTCCTCGCTTTAGAGAAATAGCTAAGAGTATCCTTAAGAGGCTATAATTATAAAATACAAACTAGGTAATGATGCAAATACTGTATTACTTTTATTAGATTAAGGTGGAACTGCCCTCCTTACTGGAAAGTATTTTCCTTCAGATTCTCATGTTTGGTTTGTGGTTGCATGGGAAACCCACTTTATCTTAACTGCTTAAAAGTTTTAGGGCAAAACTTACAGACCCAACTGCCTAAATTGGGCTCGGGGGGGGGAGTGACATAAAGCAAAGTACTCTAGCTTGTTGATAAGCTATCACTGTCTTTAGTGATTGCTGCAAGTGGTCAGCTCTTCAGAAAATCAGGACACCGTTACTTAGGTGTCTTTAGGCACCTCAGTTAAAAAAAAAAAAAAAGAAAAAAACTATGGATTAATCTTTGCATAGTGACACTGAAGAACATCATATGTTGCATTAAGACCAAAGGTTGGAAAAAAATTACTTTTGCTCAATTCAAGAATAATCTGCATCAAAATACAATAATTTTAGATTCCAGACTGCATGGAATGAATTACTAGTTGGTGTTTTTCTTTACACAACAATACACTCTTGAATGAAGAATGTTGTTAACGTGCTGTGCATTGACTTAAGTATTGCCACCCTGCACACAAATGTTTGATTATTTTAGTTATTTTGTTTGTCCCTGAAAACTCTTAAATACAAGAGACAAACTGTTAGGAGTAAATTGACAAAATTGTCCTGAAATCTTTGTAGAAACATCTTAGAGATTAATAGACACTAATTTAAAAACTTTAAAAATGAAAACGTCTTTTAAAATGGTGTGGGGTTGTCTCTCTTTTTGTTTATAAAACTGCCATACCTATATGAGCTCCATCACCTCCAGAGCACCTCCTCTCTCTTCCTTCCTGCTAGGGTTGCCAGGTGTCCAGTTTTGAACTGAACAGTCCAGTATTTGAGTTTTCTGTTCGGGAAACAAACTGAGAAAATAGAAATGTCCGGTATTTTCTAAATAAGATGCAATGTAGATTGTGATGTAATGTCAAGTGTGTCCAGAATGTTTGTTGAAACGATCTGGCAACCCTACTTCCAGCAGTTCCTGCCTCTGACGAGCTTACAGGATGACTAGATCAGGGTGGGCAAGATGAAGCCCAAGGGCCAGATCTGACTTGTCAAATGCTTTTAATCCGGCCCGCCTGCCCCTGTGGCACAGAGCAGCGCTGGTCAAAGTGGCCGGCTGCTCTCTGTGGCTCTCTGAACTGTCGAGGGAGGGGGAAGGCTTCTCGCACTACCACCACCCCCAGCAAAATCTCTCAGCTCCTATTGGCTGAAAACCAGCCAATGCGAGCTGAGAGATTTTGCTGGAGGGTGGGGGCAGGGTAACACAATTTCTCAGCAGATTGTATCTCAGTAGATTATAACTTTTAAAATGGTATGTTAATGAAGTACTTTGCATAAAGCATATTTGGGTTATGTCATATTCATATTCATAGCCATATTTCCATACAGAATATGTAGTGTAACATCACAAAGACCTCTACCCTGATCCAGATGGATAAATAAGAATGATGAAAGGATCAGAGAGATCTATCCTTCATGACTTGCTTCCACCTCTTGGGTGGAACTCTGGCCCCATTGAGGTCAATGAGAAATTTCCCACCGATCTTTATGGAGATTTTTTAGGCTTGCCCCCTTTTGTTGGGGACACACATTCAGTGTTAAAATAGGGCATTCAAAGTTGTTTGTTCTGTCTAGGCAGACTTGACTTCACAGAGTATTGCCATTAGTGAGTTGGTATTCAGCTGCGCCATTGCTGTGAATGTGAATGCAGCAGGGTTTCACTGTGTTACACTTTGATCTCAACGCAGGGCCTTTGATTCTAGTGCAACCATTTCCTTTCCACCCCTCTTCCAAAGTGAAGTGCGTATTCACACAGAGAAGAGTTAGCCACAAGGGGCTGAGAGAACAGTAATTAAATATGAGCAGTCTGTATGATGTGCACGAACCGTGGAGCCTAATTCTCAGCTGGTGTAAATTAGTGCCACACTACTGATGATCTAGCCTGTATATTTTGTCTTGTCTGACAGTCACCCACAAACGAATCAAATTAATTAAACTTAGCTGCTATATGCTTAGTTATATGAGTGGATCAAGTGCAAAACCAGGCAGATATCTCAAAGACATATTGTATTTTACTCTATGTGCAGCTCTTAGGGTTGTAACATACCATATTTCCAGATTTCTCCAAGGTGCTACTCCAACTTAGCTGTCTCATCTGCTTAAAAAATGCAAAATAGTTGTTGGTGTTCACATGAAAGAAAGTGTGAGACCGATTCAAGGAAGTTTAGTAAAAATTATGGTGGGTTGGGATTGTGGGAGGTTTCTTCCCCCCCTACGCTGAGTCTCTATTTTTTTTTTTTTTTTTGGTACGTTTTCTGGTACCTACTATAATAAACAAACAAATAAAATAAATAAATGACATTCTTTTTCAGTGAAGTAGAAGGGAGAGTAGCTACCGATTGTGTCTAGCTGCAACCAGCATCTGGGTCTGAGTCAGTTTTTTGAATGCCTGTTTTGACTGTACTTCAATTTAGCAAAATGAAATGAAATCTGCAACATAGGGAAATGTTGACCCTATTTTCCCCATGTTCTCCAGAGTCCAGAACTCCAACGATGAATGAAATCAGGTGGAGGGGGAGAGAGTTCTGTTGCATGTCAAATGAAGCCACGCGGCATGTTCTTGTCAATGAAAGTGAAACACAAAAATGAAGAGGGCACATACAGTTTATGTAAATGAGCGTTGCCCAAGGATGACTGTTATTTTACTGCAGGACTCACTCTATTCCCACAGAAGTCAATGTTTATAAAGATAGTAAGTGGGGAAACATGCAACTGTTTATAAAGAAGCACTGTTGTTGCCTCATGGGTCTGTTTTTTCATTTGATCTTTTATTTCTGTGAATTTTGAGTGGGGGTTCAGATCACGCTATCAAATTCTTCCCCTTCCTAGCAGAAATGGATGTGCCTAAATTTAATGGGCCAGTTCTGTGGCTGTCACCAGATTTCCCGTGTAGATCAGGTTTTCCAAACATTTAATCATCGTTATTGTTCTATGGCCTCTCTCCAATGTATCCACATCTTTCCTCCAGTGCAGAACCCACTACTGGACACCAGCCGAGGCTGCAGCCGTGGTGAGAGGAGCCAGGATGCTTATCTCCTGTGTGGTGCATATAATGCTCCTGGAATGTTACTAGTCCTTTCTTTGCAGCTATGCTAAGTTGTTGACATATTCAGTTTGTGATCCACTATAGCCCCCAGATCCTCTTGAACCTCGCTACCACATAGCCAATTATTTCACATTTTTGTAGTTGAGCATTTGGCTTTGGGATTTTGTTCCTTCTTTTATGGAGTACTTGGCACGTATCTTTACTGAATTTCGTCTTCTTGAATTCAGACCAATTCTCTAACTTAAGATCACTTTGAATCCTAATAATCTTCGCTCAGCTTGGTATCATCTGTAGATTTTATAAGCATACTCTCTAAAATTGACTACTACTGAATGCAGGACTGACCCCTGTGGGAGCCAACTGGACATGCTTTCCCCATTTGACAGTGATTCATTGATTACTGTTCTTTGAATAGGACTTTCAACCAGTTGTGCACCCACTTTATAATAAAGTGACATTCTCATACCCAAAGCAGGTTCACCTAAATGATGTTTCCCTGATTTGTTTATGAGAATGTCACGTGGGACTGTCAAAAACTTTATTAAACTCATAGTATATCACGTCTAAGTGCTGCTCCTTCAGGTTGGCTTGGCGTGATTTGTTTTTGACGTATCCATGTTGATATTCCTGATAATTACATTATCCCCTGGGTTGGGGTGGGTAATAAATCAGAGATGGTTTGCCACAGTTAGCCCCTTATGGGCTGCCAGCACTTTATTTGCCTCGGTGCCCGCAGGTATGGCTACTTGCGGCTCCCATTGGTCAGAGATCACCGTTCCTGGCCAATGGCAACTGCGGGAAGTGGCACGAACCGGGACGCTGAATATCATAAGGCCCATGAAGGGAACCAGTGCTTCACCAAAAACCTGCTGTTTCTGTAAGGAGCTGACTGCTCTCCTGGGCTGTGACCCCATCTCCCCTGCCAAGAGCCACATGGATACTTCAGGGGGCATAGAGGTAGTGTGCAGCAGGACTAACCTGGAGGATGAAATTGTAGATAAAGAGGTTGAGGGAGACAAGGACCAGGGGCTCTCCATGGGGTTGTGGGGTGACTCTGGCAACCAGGAACTGGTTTCCATTGCTGTGGACATAGTCCGAGCAGCTACTTTCCCTGGACCAGGAAGCAGGGGAAGAGACACAGGGAAAGTGGCTGTGACTTCTGGAATGCAGGGCTGAGGGCCTGGGAAAGTGTGTGTTGGGGAAGGGGGGGTTGGCTGTGTTTCTGAGAGTTGCTACCTCCACCCCGTCACCATGGTTCTGGTGTTTGCCAGATGCATTCCTTGCAAGGGTCAGTGTGAAAGTGAGAGGAAGTGGTGGGAAAGGGGCGTGTACATGCAATGCTACAATCTAGGACTTGATGGACTACGTCAGAGAGCTGCAACAGGTAAGCAAGTGCCCTAAAACTCAGGGAGGGTTCGCGTTGCAAAATGCGAAATCAGGCAGCGACTGATTTGCAGATGTTGGGAGCAATGCTTGGCAAGGGAGCTGCACAACTGCAGTAACAACCATAGCCTCATTTTGTGTCGGAGTCTTCCTTAGAGTATGTCCATGCTACCAAATTGTTACAGAAACCACCGTTGATATGTAGAAGTCACACACACACACAAAAATGGTGTCAAAGCGGGTTTACACTTGCTCCCTCTGGTGACAGATTGTGTCCACATCTTTAGCTCCCCTGTCAACAGTGGGAACAGAGCACTATGGGTAGGTATCCCAAAGTGCCTGGCGACACCATCTGTCACTACCTGTTGTGGGACTGTGGAACAGAGCATGGGGTATCTGGGACCATGCAACATGTCCCATCAGGCACCTCTTTGTTCAGGGGCTTCCAGCCTCATTTGCACCTTTTTTCTA
The DNA here is from genome assembly GCF_052426305.1 of Pelodiscus sinensis. Taxonomy (NCBI): domain Eukaryota; kingdom Metazoa; phylum Chordata; order Testudines; family Trionychidae; genus Pelodiscus; species Pelodiscus sinensis. The sequence continues at coordinate 59,306,558 of NC_143058.1, forward strand.
ACTACCACTCTGCTGTGCCCGCCGAAATCTGCAGCGAGAGAGAATGGATCCCTCTCTCCTCTCACATGCTCTGTTAACCGTGGCGAGGAGACTTAGAGGAGCCCGACAGGGTGCGTGACATGGATGGCGAGAACCTGTTGTTGCATTCGGCAGTCACTGGCTACGTTTGGACTAGAGAAACCCACGCCAAGTGGTCGGATCGCATCGTCACGCGGGTGTGGGAGGAAGAGCAGGGGCTACAGAACTTTTGGATGCGTAAGGCAACCTTCCTGGAGCGCTGGTCTGGGCTGGCCCCCAATCTGCACACGAAGACACTCGAACGAGAGCTGTCCTCTTGGTTAAGAACGTGTGGCCATTGCTCTTTGGAAGCTGGAGATGCCCAGTGGCTACCGATCCGTCACAGATCAGTTTGGCGGGGGGAAGTCGGCTGTTGGGGCTGTACTGCTGCAAGCATGTGGGGCAATACGTTGCATTCTGCTGTGGAGGGCTGTGACTCTGGGAAATGTGAGTGACATAGTGGCTGGATTTGTGGACATGGGATTTCCCAATTGTGTGTGTGTGGGGGGGGGGGGGAGGAGGCAATAGATGACATACACATATTTTGATTATAGCACCGTCCCATCTTGCTGCCGAGTACAGCAGCAGGAAGGGATCCTTCTCAATGTTGCTGTAAGCACTTGTGTGGTCACTGGGGGTGTTTCACAGACATCGGTGCGGGGGGCTCTGGAAAGGTGCATGATGCACGCATCTTCAGCAACGTTGGCCTGTACAGACAACTGCAGGTGGGGACTTTCTTTCCAGACCACAAGATTACAGTGAGGGATGTGGAAATGCCCATTGTGATTCTGAGAGATCCGGCTTATCCCTTGCAGCCCTGGCTCATAAAACCGCACACCGGGCACCTAAACTTCAGTAAGGAGTTTTTTAAAAACAGGCTTGGTAGGTGCTGCATGGTGGTTGAATGCGCCCTTGGGCGATTGAAGTCTAAAGGGCGGGGTCTCTCTGGCAGGCTATCCCTCACCGAGGACAATGTTCCCATGGTTATCGCAGCTTGATGCACATTGCATAATTGGTGTGACTCTAAGGGGGAATCATTTGCACAATGCTAGGCTGCAAGTTTGAGCAGCCAGACACAAGAGCTTTCAGAAGAACGCACAGGGCTGCTGTTAACATCAGGGAGGTTTTGAGGGCGCACTTTGAAAATGAGAGGTACTGATATCAACCTCGTTTACAGTTGCTTCCAGCCCCATCCTATGCAACACAGAGCCAAGAACATGCTGTTAAAGCCTGCACCTGGGATTACAGTGATTGGTCTGTGAGATGCCTGAGCAGTAAATAAAAACATTGAAACACTTATAAAAGTGTGACTTTATTCATCAGAAAACAGTGCACCAAAAGTAGTTCTTCACAGAGTGCGTAGTCAATCTGTGGAACTCCTTGCCTGAGGAGGTTGTGAAGGCTAGGACTATAACAAGGTTTAAAAGAGAACTAGATAAATTCATGGAGGTTAAGTCCATAAATGGCTATTAGACAGGATGGGTAAGGAATGGTGTCCCTAGCCTCTGTTTGTCGGAGGATGGAGATGGATGGCAGGAGAGAGATCACATGATCGTTACCTGTTCGATTCACTCCCTCTGGGACACCTGGCACTGGCCACTGTCGGCAGACAGATTACTGGGCTGGATGGACCTTTGGTCTGACTCAGTACGGCCGTTCTTATGTTCAAGAACCCCTGACAGCCAGTAAGGGAGGTGCTGGCAAAGTTTTATAACTCACAAACGTGTGGCGGTCCAGGTATCATAACCAGAGGTGGGAGGTGGGAGTACTCCCACACAATGTTCCCTCTAATTTTTTCCATCCATGGACAGAATAAATTTAATGGGGATCAATACCTGTGCAGATGTGCACCACCAGTAGAAACACATGCTGCCCCGCTGATGAGCAGAGCGCTCACAACCAGCAGCATTTGACTCTCCCCAAGTGCTCCGCTTACAGGGAACGTTGAGGGGGGGAGGAATGTGTTGGACGTAAAGGCAGGTGGGTGGGAGGGGTGATTGCTGGACATAGAAGTTTGAGTCGGCTGGGGCTGGATGAACATATGCTGGCGGCTGTTCTGCTTGACTCAGTCTGTTCCTCCCTCACTGACCATGCATTCTGTGGCCTCCCTAGTGGGCCAAGGCCTGGTTGTCTCTGCGATTGTGCGGCTCCCATTCAAAGTGCTGTCCCCGACACGCGCGCTCGCTCGCTGATTAAGCACTTCACAAAACAAATCCTCCCTGTTTCCTCCTACTTTCTTCTCCGTTGCATCTTCTCTGCTTTGGTCCATGGCGGGGCCGCCAAGGTCTCTGCTGTCAGCACAGTGCATAAAAAGGGGTCTGTTGCCATCCGATACTGTAACATTTAAATTTATAAAGAAAGCTCCTGAGGGCGTATTGGCTGCTGCTTATTCTTCCCACCTTGCTTTTGCATCAGAATAGTTTGCTGTTGCAGCTTTGATATTTTATCCATGAGAAACTGCCAGCTCTTCTGAACTTCTATCCCTTTACATTTTCTTCCCTTAGGACCTTGCCTGCCACTTCTGGGCTTGCGAAAGACTGCTTAAAAAAATAAATACGTTGTCCAGCAGAGGGCGACCAAAATGATTAAGGGGCTGGAGCATATGACCTATGAGGATGATGCTAAACTATTCAAGATAGTAAAGACAGAATCTGACTGTGGAGAACTTCAGAAAGATCTCACAAAACTAAGTGATTGGGCAACAAAATGTTAGGAATTATTAAGAAAGGGATAGAAAATAAGACAGGGTATGTCTACACTAGCCCCCTAGTTTGAACTAGGGAGGCTAATGAGGGCAACCGAAATTGATAATGAAGCACGGGATTTAAATATCCTGCGCTTGATTAGCATATTCCTGGCCAGTCACCATTTTGGAAACTGACTAGCCCGAAGTAACTGCCCACTTCTACACGCAGCAGAGAAGCACGATTCCGAGATAAACCCCTTAGTTCGAATTAACAGTTAAACCTCATGGAACTGTCATGTCAGCCTCTCCACACTCATTAATGGTGGCAGGAAGTGGAGCGGCCCAGTCCCAGCCCTCTCTGTTCCTCCGGCTCTCAGTGGGATCATGCCCCTTCCTGCCACCAGTAAGTGCAGGGGCGGGGCGGGGTCCTGCCTCTTTCCCTGAGGCTCCTCCCCCGAGTGATGTGGCTGGGAGCCAGGGGAGCAGAGCGGGCTGGGGCTGGGTTGTACCACTTCCTGCCACCAGTGAGAGTGGGAAGTGGAGGGCGGGAGACTCCTATTACTGGTGCCAGACTCCTTGCTAGTCCTTGGCCCCATGGGGCCCACCAAACCATCACGTCATCCAATGGAGGGGATGGTTCAGCTTGCTGGCCCTTTCCCCCCCCAACGTGGGAGGCACATGACCCTTTATGCCCCCCCATGTTGCCCCCAACCCAAAGATTGCCAACTGGTCTGCATCTCCTCTTCTCCTGGAGCTCAGCAAAGTGTTGTGCGTGTTTCCGATGTATAATGCAACATCTTCCTTGTCTTCCTTGCTCTGTCCTTCCTGAACAAGCTGTCCCCTCTAATACCAATGCTCCAGTCAAGGATGTAAATGGTCATTTCAAAAGTTAACCGGTTAAACACTAAGTTTAATTGGTTAACTGTGAAGTAGCCCTTCTCCCCCCGCCCACGGCACACTTGTGCTGTTCCGGCCAGGCTGGTGTGAGCCCATTGCGCCATGGGCGGGGGCATTTTGGGCCAGGCCGAGCTTGCCTCAGTGTGTCACAAGTGTGTGGGGGGGGGCAAGCTGGGCCCACCATGCTGTGTGTGAGGGGTTGCTTCAGCCCCACCGGGCCTGCCCGCATTGCACTGCAGGTAGGGGACTGCTCCAACCCAGATGCTTACCTGGTAACCAGTTACCCCTTTAGATCCCTAATTCCAGTTGTGCGATTTATACCACCAGGTCTTTCTGATGCTCATTGTCATAATTTAGCTTCTGGATACCACTTCTTCCCATTCATTCTCTATATTCTTTGTCGTCTTTCCACTCTCGGTGTATCTTGAAAATGGGGATCACAACATTTTTCTTCCACCCTTTATCTGACCTATTCAAATAATAAGTTCTGTGATACAAAGATTTTCTCCCCATGTTTGTTTTTTCAGCACGTAGCACCACAAAACCTTGAGTATGGCATAGCTCTGTGTATTATAGATACTTACCCCTAGCACTCTTCATGTGTCGCTCTCAAAATGCTTTACAAAGAAGTCAGCAACATTATTCCCATTACTGGATGGGAAAGCAGAGACACAGAGATCAAGTGGTTTCCCCCCCCCACCCTCCAAAGATTCCTTTTATAAAAAGCCAAAGGAACAGTGTAAAGGTATCTTACTGAGAATTTCACACACTGCAGCTTTGTGGGCATCCTATCAGATGCTGAAACACACAAACAGGTAATAAAAATGCGTCAGGAGTCTATGATGGCCTCACCTTCTCCGCTTCAGAACAAATAATACATTGTGGGTCTATACCTCTTTCATATGGAGATGCCACCAGGGCTTCTGTAGTTGGTGTGGGGGAGTAGGTCTAATTGAGACAGCATTGCGAGGCTATGTCTACACCGCGGAGCTATTTTGGGATATCAGAAGTATCCCAAAATAGCTATTCCACGTCTTTCAAGCAGCCTGTTATTTCGAAATATGTTTTGAAATAACAGGCGTGCTATTCTGGTGTCCCTGTCACTCTTGTTCCACAAGGGTTAAGGGACCTTTCGGAATAGTGCTTTATTTCGAAATTGGGGGAGAAGGACCCAAATTTTGAAATAAGCTATTTCGAAATTACCTCGAAATAAGCTACACAATTCGTGTAGCGCAAATTGCGTAGCTTATTTTGAGGTAAGGATGCAGTGTAGATGCCTCCTAAGAGAGTGGGCCGCTAATCGCTGTGCCCAGTTTGAGGACAGGCCTCCCAGTCTGCTTACTGTGGGGGAGGGAGATGAACGCCATTGAATTAGTTCTCTCCTGTGGGTTTCATTCCAGGCCACACAAATTATCTACCTTTGCATTGCTGCTACCAGGTTGATTTGGAATTACACCAATGCATAGTGGTGGTAGTGATGTAGTATCGAAGGCATATATATTTAATCATAGGAATACTAATGTGTAACAGTTGCTACCTTGGCCAGTCGTGTTTCTCTTTCTTGGCAGCTCCCTTAGCTGCTTCAGAGGAGTAAGAGAGTTGCTTTAGTTAGCAAAGAAGATACTTGTGTTGTTTGTTGAAGACCGTGCCCTCTAGCAAGGCCTAAACCAGCTCCTTAAGGTCAGTATTTGACAAATTGCATTGGCTGGCCATTGGAGTACTTATAGCATGTCTTTTTCAAGGGAGAACTCTTTGGGCTTATTCAAATGCTAATATAATGCCATCTGCTTCTCTAGCTGGGTCATGTAACTAAATCACGTGATTTCGCTTATTATAACTGTAAGCTTTCCGAGAGCTCTTTCACTGTTACACCCTGAGCAAGCATCTGCCAGTTATAAACTGATCAGGACTATTATTAGTGACGTGTTGTTTTTTTTTCCAGAATCCCAATAGGACATATTTTTGCATGGATGTATGTTTGCATATAGAAGGACAGAATACTGTATGCATAAATGCCAAGAAGAAACCTGTAGACTTCTGAGAGTGAATTGGTTTTGTATTGGTTTACGTGTGTTGAACGGATTGATTTGGAGGAGGAAAAGCATAGGGAGATTTGCATAGGGGATACATCTATAGAAAGACGAGATTGCAACTTGCCCCTGCTTTTTTGCAGTGGGTGCAACGCTGAGTATTTATATCTGACAACCATCCTGTGGGCTTGAAACAATTGCTTAGAGGCAGAGTTAGTCATCTTTATGGCCTCATTTCATTTTGTGGGTGCAAAACTTGCTCCTGTGGAAAGGGAAGCCAAGTGTCAACCAGGCTAAGAATAGAACACAGAAATGTATGTGCATGATCAATGACTGGCCTAAAATTTCCAAAATGATCAGTGATTTTTGAGTACTCCACCAGAAACCTCTGTAAAGGACTTGAGTGTCAATATGCTGAATACCTGCCTGCTGGACGTAAGGGGTTTCAGACTGGGCACTCAAAATTTGAGGCATCCAAAAATCACTCGCCGCTTTGGAAAACACTGGCCCAACCTCTTGCAGCTGTTTGCTTGCTTTTTATACAGTTACATTTGCAGTAGGTGCTCACCAAAGGCAGCGCAAATAAGAATGTTAATGGACTTCAGAACTAAGCCAATATTTTAAAAACGATTGCTTTGCAGAAAAAGTGGTTGTATTGCATTCATCCATCTTTCTGTCTTTTTTGGAAGTGTTGAGTGACAGTTCAAACTTGTGTGTTTTGTGTGCCAAATAGGGATGTAATAGTGTAGTAAATTAACCAATTAACTGATAAGCAAAAGCTTATAGGTTAATGCTACAGACTACATGAATTTTCCCCCTCCTCCTCACCAGTAAACTTTTTAGCAGGCTGGTCAAGAGCCTGTCTCAGTCCTGGCTTGCAATGGGCCCAGGACCTATTCTCATGGTGGCTCTGCATTTAAAGTGTTATTCAGAGGTAGGCGGGCAAACAGCCTGGCTCAGTTCTGGCTCACGCCAGGAGCTCAGACCACCCTCCCAACAGGAGCTGCTGCCACCTCTATATTGGAGGCTGCAGTGCGGGGCGACAGGGACCCAGTCCATGAAGGGAGAGTTAGTTTTTAAACTGGCTTCTCTTGTGGACCAGCTCCTGCCTAGCACCCCACGCTGCTGCCTCTGATACAAAGGCAGCAGCATGAAGTGGCAGGAGGTTCCTTGGGAATGAAGCCGGAGCACAGGGACTGCTGGACCCACCACCAGGGACTATAGAATAGTCGAGTAACCAATAAAAAATCACGAGGTTACTCGACTATTCAGTTAACCGATATTTAACATCCCTAGTGCCAAGACTCTTCTTGATCATGTGATGTTTCTAAGATGTCATGCTGTTTGTAGCAGCATTTTTGGAGCCTCTTGTTTGAACCCCCACAAGAAAGGTTGGTTGTCCATTTGATCAGCACAATCACAATCATTGGTTGAAACTGTGTGCATTATACATGCATTTGCCATATGTGTCTAGAAATAATGGTCGTATTTCTAATGGAAGGTCTCTTTACTATTTCTTTAAAGAAATTAAAAAGACTTGGACTTTTCAGCTGAGAAAAGAGGAGACTAAGGGGGGATAGGTCTATAAAATCATGACTGGTATGGAAAAAGTGAATAAGGAAAAGTTATTTACTTGTTTCCATAACATAAGAACTAGGGGTCACCAATTGAAATTAATAGGCAGCAGGTTTAAAACAAACAGAAGGAAGTTTGTCTTCACACAGTACACAGTCAAGCTGTGGAACTCCTTGCCAGAGGATGTTGTGAAGACTAGGACTTTAACAGGGTTCAAAAAAGAGCTAGACAAATTGATGGAGGTTAGGTCCATCAATGGCTATTAGCTAGGATGGGTAGGAATGGTGTACCTAGCCTCTGTCTGGAAATGGATAAAAGTAGAGGGATCACATGATGAAATAAAGCTCCACACAGCAGCTTGTGAGGCAGGAGCCGAGGATGAAAGTTTTACATTATAACTAATCCAGGGTACGTCTACACTACAGCGCTAGTTCGAACTAACTTAGTTCGAATTAGTTAATTCGAACTAAGCTAGTTCGAACTAACGCATCTAGAACTAAAAACTAGTTCGAACTAGCGTTTTGCTAGTTCGAACTAGTAAGTCCACATTGAGTGGACTCTGAACAGGGCTTAAGGATGGCCGGAAGCAGTGCCGGCAGGGCATAAAAGGAGGACTTAGAGCATGGAGATACTGTCTCAGGCTAGCCGAGGGCTGCGCTTAAAGGGTCCCGACCCCCACCCCGGACACACAGTTCTAAGGGGTGCCCCGCTTGCAAAGAAGTTCTGGCTTGGAGTGCCCTGAGTGCCCACACTGGGCACATCACACCACTCGGCCATCAGCCCGGCTGCACTTGCCGCAGGCTGCCATCTGGGGAGAGGGAGTAATTGGGGGGCTGCAGGAGAGCTTCCACCCCCAGAAGCCCGCAGAGCCAGCCCAGTCCTCCCCATCGGGGGCTCGTACCCCATTCCTCCCTCACCTCCTTCCACTTACCCTTCCTTAGCCCCCCTTCTTCTTGATGTACAAAATAAAGATAACGTTTCTTCCAACATTGACTCTGTCTTTATTGAAAAAAACTGGGGGAGACTGGGAAAAGGAGGTGGGAGAGGGGAAGAGAAAGGCTGGGAGAGGGGAGGGCAACTAACATGATCAGGGGTTGGGAACAGGTCCCAGATGAAGAGAGGCTACAGAGACTGGGACTGTTCAGCTTAGAAAAGAGGAGACGGAGGGGGGACAGGATAGAAGTCTGTAAAAGCAGGGGTTGGGTGGAGAGGGTGCATTCAGAAAAGTTCTTCCTGAGATCCCATAAAGAAGGACTAGAGGACAGCAAAGGAAAGGAATGGGTATCAGGCTTGAAACTAGTAAGAGAAAGTTGTTGTTCTTGACAAAGCAAATAGTTAACCTGTGGAACTCCTTGCTGCAGGAGGCTGTGAAGGCTACAACTAGAACAGAGTTTAAAGGGAAGTGAGATCAAGTCATGGAGGTTGGGTCCATGGAGTCCTATTAGCCAGAGGGTAGGAGTGGTGTCCCTGCCCAAAGTTTGTGGAAGGCTGGAGAGGGATGGCACGAGACAAATGGCTTGGTCATTGTCTTCGGTCCATCCCCTCCAGGGTCCCTAGGGTTGGCCGCTGTGGGCAGACAGGCTACTGGGCTAGATGGACCTTTGGTCTGACCCAGGATGGCCATTGTAAGCTCAGGGCTCAGTGTCGGGGGTCTCAGTGGACCCCCTTGATTTTCATGCACACCTGGTCCTGGGTGGCCAGGCTGGCAGCTCTCCTGCCCTAGACGGCCACTTTCCTGTGCCTAGTGCGGAGATCGTGGACAAGGTCCACGATGTCCGCACTAGCCCAGGAAGGTGCCCGCCTCTTGCGGTCCAGGGCAAGCTCCCGGGAGCCGCCAGCCTGGTCCCGGCAAGAGGGGGTGGGCTGGGGGGCATCGGGTGGGTGGCTCTGTGCCGTGCCAGGTGCAGGGTCTGCTAGCTGGGTGCTGGCAGGCTTGCACCTGGCACGGGCACCGTAGCCAGCCCGTGCCCCTTTAAGGGGTCCGGGGCCGGGAGGGGGGCATAGAGTTTCCCTGGTGTTGGCCAGAGTGGCCACCAGGGAAACCTGGGGAGGGCTAGCCTCCCACTAGTTCGAACTAAAGGGCTACACAGCCCTTAGTTCGAACTAGCTAGTTCGAACTAGGCGTTAGTCCTCGTAAAATGAGGTTTACCTAGTTCGAACTAAGCGCTCCGCTAGTTCGATTCAAATTCGAACTAGCGGAGCGCTAGTGTAGCGCATAGGAAAGTTAGTTCGAACTAACGTCCGTTAGTTCGAACTAACTTTCTAGTGTAGACATACCCCCAGAGGGTAGTCTGCCTTGAGAGTATGGCCAAGGCAGTGTGCCTGCACTTCCACAGTAGGGTTAAAAGAGGATTAACATGTCATTAGCCTTAATACCATACAGAAGTGTCCCTCTAGATTAGGCAGCGGTGCTGGCATGTAGTAATTGGCTGAGCAGTTAAGAGTTCAGATCTAGAGTCCCCTTAAGCTAGCATGTGGGGTGTGAGTGGTTGGCTTTTGGTTTGCATTGTTAGGTACAGAAATGCAGCAGGCTTTTCCCATCAGAATTTTGTGGCCCCACAGTGGGAGAAACCTCACAAGATCAAACACTTTCATGAGATTTCATCAGCATCTCATCAAGGATCAGAAAGTAGGCCCAAGGGGCAGATTCAAACTCAGCACCTTGTATTGTTCCCTCTACATCCTCTCATGTGAAGTGTTTCGGTTTTGAGGGTCTCATTTCAACCCATCTTTAGTAGGGTTGGCACCTGTCCGGGTTTTATCCTTCCAGCCTGGCTTTCTCTGTTTGTGTCTGGGTGCCATTTAGGGTTGCCAGGTTTGCAGTTTTTGACAGTGAAGTGCGGTTGACTCGGGGACCTGGCAGTGTCCCGTCAGGTGTACTGACCAGACACCAAAAGCCCAGTTACCACAGCATGAGAGAGGCACCGGGTCGTTAACTCATGCCTGCCCCTGCTCAGCCAGGGCTGCCTCCTATCTGCAAGCAGGGTTCTTCCCAGGTGGCAGCAGCTCCTGTCCCTCCCTGGAGCGGAGAAAATCCAGCTGCAGGGTCGGGGGTGGGGGGAAGGGAGGAGAGGTAGGAGAAGATGATCCAGTGCGAAGGAGGAAGAGGAGTGACTGCTGAGAGCAAGGACTTGGAGGAAGACATGGAGCAGGGTGTGGAGCCTTGGGGGTTGGGGGGGGGGGGTAGAGGTGAGGGAAGGGCTTTGGGAGTCCTGTTAACAACAGTTAGAAAGGGCCACAGCCATAATCTCTGGTGGTCTGCAGTGGGTGTGCGTTAAGTAATTAAACAGCACAACATGAGCCTGTCTCATGCATAATGTCGGCTTGTGATGCGGTTGGGGAAGACTACACCCAGTGCGGGTGAGTACGCCTGTCACCCTTGTGGAGCGTGCGTGTAGTTCCCTGGTTTGCTCTCTCCAGCCCGTGTCGATAGCTCCACCCACAGGCATGTGGCTCACTGGCCAAAGTCAGTAGTCTTGCCCCGGTCTGCAGGGCAGGGAGGCCCGCTGGCCAAAGTCAGTAAGTTCGCCCCAGTTGGGAGGGCAGCGTGACCCAACAGCCAGAATCAATGCTTGCCCCAGTTCACAGGGCCGGGTAGCTCTCTGGTTAGAGGGAGGAGCTGGGGAGGGAGTGTTATTACATCCCCTGGCAGGGTCCAGGCCCTCTCTTTCCACTGGACCTCAGACCAAGGCCCTATTAGTAGCTGTAGCTCCAGCCACTGAGTTAGGGGGGAAATCTCCCACCGAAACACACTGACTCCCGGTGTCGGCTCACTCCCCTGTTAGACGTCGCCTTCCCCTGGGCTACTTCCTGCCGCTGGCCCCCCAGCTGCAGTGCAGTCTCTGTCTCTCTCCCTGCTCTGCAATTTGTCTACTTCTTGGTGTCTCCGGACCCCAGGAGGCCTCTGGGAGCTTCTCAACTTCAGACTGGGTGGGGATGTGTCTGTATTTCCCTGTGCCGCTGGAACATGCCCAGGGAGGCGGAAGGGGTGTGGCTTTCTCAGCCCTGCCTCAGTGCACTGTTAACACTGCCTCGCCAAGGGAGTTGCTGCAGCAATAGCAGTGCTGAAGGCCAGGAGTTCTAGGCCCCTTTAAATCACCAAGCCCCAGGGCAGTTGCCCCTGTTTCCCCCCTCCCCTGTCAGTGGGCCTGCATAGAGAGCTTTTTGCTTCCCCCTAGATTAAAATATCACTTCCACAGGAGCCCTTTCTCTAGCAGGGCAGTCCGGACGGGACAGCCTTCCCTAAGACTGCCCCCAGATACATTGCTGAGTCAGCAGAAGATGCCTGTTACATTTGCTGGTTCATCACCTCACACATCCCGTCCCATCGTGCAGAGACCAAGCACGTCATCTTTGAGGCCCTGAATCTCTGCACACCCCGGTTGCTGGTCTAAGCCTGGTCTCACATATAGAAGTTCTCCTCAGACATCCCAAAATATGCTTTCAAACTTCAGGAACTTTGCCCAAGGAGGCTTGCAGGGGTTGTCAACGGGAAGGCATCAGAGCATGTGGTCGTCACTGTGGAGTTGTGTTTTTGCTGTTAGACTCCTTTTTGAAGAAATCAGTGAATTGTAGCAAAGCTGCTGGTGCATAAAAATTCTCTTTTGGAAGCCTATAGAAGTCTCAATAGGGAAGAATTTGGTGCTGCCCAGGAAATGGGGTGGAATGGACAAAGAAGAAAAGAAATGAGAGATCACAGTGATGCGGAGATGGGATATAATTTGGAACAGCAAAGGCAAGGAAAATACTGCTAAATCGGGGCAGTGTACACAAATGCTCCACATGCCCCTAGCCACAGACTGTGACCGTTAACCATTATGAGGTTGGATCAGGGGGAAGAGGTAGTAAAAATTGTAGAGAGGGAGAGACAACCAAAGTTAAACAATCATGAGGCTATTGTATAGACAGGGGTACATGAACCATACCACAGAACAGTGGGTGTCTCAGGTATCCCCTCGGGTATCAGGATTCCACAGGTAATGTCTCTCTTTTAAGAGCCTGATGAGGAGACTTTTTGTGCATATTATTTGAATTAATGGGGATGATAAGCTTGCCCAATGTCAAACCTTTAACAGGTGTCTACTCTCACATATTTCCTCTACAGGAGTTGCCACTCTTAATGGTTTGTACAAGACACTGTTTAAAAAGCACCGTTGAATGATATACCAGGACACTTCATTTTTTTTATCGGTCCTACACTGATGTGTGTATGTGTTAGCTGATAATGTGCCACAGGGATCAGTTCTGGGTCTGGTTCTGTTCAATACTTTCACCAAGGATGTAGATCATAGAATCATAGAACAATAGAACTGGAAGAGACCTCAGAAGATCATCAAATCCAGCCCCCTGCTCTAGGCAGGACCAATCCCAACTAAATCAACACGGCCAGGGCTTTGTCAAGCCAAGACTTAAACACCTCTAGGGATGGAGACTCCACTACTTCCCTAGGTAACCCATTCCAGGGCTTCACCACCCTCCTAGTGAAATAGTTTTTCCTAATATCCAACCTGGACCTCTCCCACCACAACTTGAGACCATTGCTCCTTGTTCTGCCATCTGTCACTACTGAGAAGAGCCTCTCTCCATCCTCTTTGGAACCTCCCTTCAGGAAGTTGAAGGCTGCTATCAAATCCCCCCCTCACTCTTCGCTTCTGCAGACTAAACAGACCCAAGTCCCTCAGCCTCTCCTCATAGGTCATGTGCTCCAGCCTCCTAATCATTTTGGTTGCCCTCTGCTGGACCCTCTCCAATGTGTCCACATCCTTCCTATAGTGGGGGGCCCAGAACTGGACACAATACTCCAGATGTGGCCTCACCAGAGCCAAATAAAGGGGAATGACGACATCTCTGGATCTGCTGGCAATGCTCCTCTTAATGCAACCTAATATGCCATTAGCTTTCTTGGCTACAAGGGCACACTGTTGACTCATATCCAGCTTCTCATCCACTGTAACCCCCAGGTCCTTTTCTGCAGAACTACTACTTCAGTGGTTGGTCCCCAGCTTGTAACTATGCTTGGGATTCTTCCGTCCCAAGTGCAGGACTCTGCACATGTCCCTGTTGAACCTCATCAGATTTCTTGTGGCCCAATCCTCCAATTTGTCTAAGTCACTCTGGACCCTATCTCTGCCCTCAAGTGTAACTACCTCTCCCCCTAGCTTAGTGTCATCCACAAACTTGCTGAGGGTGCAATCCATCCCCTCATCCAGGTCATTAATAAAGATATTGAACAAAACCGGTCCTCGAACCGAACCTTGAGGCACTCCGCTAGAAACTGACCACCATCTTGACATTGAGCCGTTGATCACTACCCTCTGGGCCTGGACTTCTAGCCAGCTTTCTATCCATCTTACTGTCCATTTATCCAATCCACATTCCCTAAACTTGCTGGCAAGAATATTGTGGGAGACCATATCAAAAGCCTTGCTAAAGTCAAGGTATATAACATCCACTGACTTCCCCACGTCCACAAAGCTACCTCATCATAGAAGCTAATCAGATTGGTCAGGTACGACTTTCCCTTTGTGAATCCATGCTGACTATTCCTAATCATTTCCTTCTCTTCCAAATGCCTCAAAATGGATTGCTTAAGGATCCCTTCCATGATTTTTCCAGGATCCAAGGTAAGACTGACCGGCCTATCGTTCCCTGTATCGTCTTTCTTCCCTTTTTTGAAGATGGGCACTACATTTGCCTTTTTCCAGTCATCCGGGATTTCTCCCGATCTCCACGACTTTTCAAAGATAATGGCCAAAGGCTCCTCCATGACATTTGCCAACTCCCTCAGTACCCTCGGATGCATTAAGTCCGGACCCATGGATTTGTGTATGTTTAGCTTTTCTAAATAGTTCCTAACCTGTTCTTTACCCACCAAGGGCTGTTCATCTTCATCCCATCTTGCATCACTTAGCGCATTAGTCCGGGAGCCCACCTTGTCCGTGAATACAGAGGCAAAGAAAGCATAGAGTACTTCAGCTTTTCCCACATCATCTGTCACTAGGTTACCTCCTTCATCCAGTAGGGGCCGCACACCCTCTCTGATCACCTTGTTCTTGTTAACAAGTCTGTAGAAACGTTTCTTGTTATCCTTCACATCCTTAGCCAGTCGCAATTCCATTTGCGCTTTCACCTTCCTGATAATCCCCCGGCATTCTCGAGCTATACATTTAAACCCCTCCCTGGTCATTTGTCCAAGTTTCCACTTTTTGTAAGCTTCCTTTAAGTTCACCAAGGATTTCCCCTGTAAGCCAATCCGGTCTCCTACCATGTTTGCCTCTCTTGCTACGCGTCGGGATGGTTACTTTCTGTGCCTTCAATAAGGCTTCTTTAAAATACTGCCAGCTGTCTTGGACTCCTTTCCCCTTCATGTTAGCATCCCATGGGATTCTGCCCATCAGGTCTCCGAGGGAGTCAAATTCTGCTTTTTGAAGTCCAAGGTGTGTATTTTACTACTCTCTTTTCTTCCTTTGGTCAGGATCCTGAAATCTACCATCTCATGATCACTGCTTCCCAGGTTGTCACTCACCTCTACTTCCCCTATTAGTTCCTCCCTGTTTGTGAGCAGAAGGTCAAGCTGCGCACGGCCCCTGGTCGGATCCTTCAGCACTTGTGTCAAGAAGTTACCCCCAACATTCTCCAAAAACTTCCTGGATTGCCTGTGTACTGCCGTATTGGTTTCCCAGAAAATGTCAGGGTGAGTAAAGTCCCCCACGAGAATCAGGGCCTGCGATCTGGCAGCTTCACTCAGTTGTCCAAAGAAAACCTCATCTACCTCATCCACCTGATTCGGTGGCCTATAGCAGACACCAACCACAACATCAATGCTGTTGTTTGCTCCTTTAAACTTAACCCATAGACTCTCAACAGGTTTTTCTCCCTCTTTATACTGGAGTTCAGAGCAATCGTAGTGCTCTCTTACATATAGCTCAACTCCTCCTCCATTTCTCTCCTGCCTGTTCTTCCTGAACAGTCTATACCCTTCCATGACAGCGCTCCAGTCAGGCGAGTCATCCCACCAAATCTCTGTTATCCCAATTAAGTCATATTTCTTGGCCCTGGCCTCCAGTTCTTCCTGTTTGTTGCCCAGGCTTCTCACATTAGTGTACAAACACTTTCAGGTAACCAGTTGATTGCCCTATCTTCTCCATTCGAGACAGGGGTCCTCCTTTCTTGCTCGTTCCTCTCTGCATTTCTTCCCGGTACCCGACTTTCCCTCTCATCTCAGGGTTTTGGTCACCGTCCCCCGATGAACCTAGTTTAAAGCCCTTCTCACTAGGTTTTCAAGCCTGCCCGCGAAGATGCTCCTTCCTCTCTTCGTTAGGTGGATCCCATCTCTTCCTAACAATCCTTGTGCCCGGAACAGAGTCCCATGGTCGAAGAAACCAAAGCCCTCTCTGCGACACCACCTGCACAACCACGCATTTACGTCCTCAATTCGACAATCCCTGCCCAGTCCTTTCCCTTCAACAGGGAGGATGGAGGAGAATACCACTTGCACTCCGAATTCTTGGATCCTTCTTCCCAGCGCTACGTAATCTGCAGTAACATGCTTAAGGTCATTCTTGGCCGTGTCATTAGTTCCCACGTGGAGAAGCAGGAAGGGGTAGCGATCTGAAGGTTTGATCAGCTTGGTAAGCCTCTCAGTGACATCCTGAAAGCGAGCTCCCGGTAAGCAGCACACCTCTCGAGATTCCAGGTCCAGATGGCAGAGGGATGGCTCAGTCCCTCTTAGGAGGGAGTCCCTGACCACCACCACCCGTCGTTTTCTTTTGGGGGTGGTGGCCGTGGAACCCCCATCCCTAGGACTGCACATCCCATGCCTTCCAGTAGATGGTGTTCCCTTCCGATTTCTTCCTTGTGAGGTCCCTTCCAGAGCTTTCAGCACTGCAGAGGCTGTGGAGAGAGCTTGTAAGTGATTACTCACCTCTATAGCATTGGGGGATTCCCATGCTGGCCTTTTTCCCTTTCTAGAAGTTACATGCTGCCAGTTCTCTTCCTGGTACCGTACTTCCCTCTCTGGTTCTTCCACCTACTGTGCTTGAAGGACTAAACGCTGCCTTCTATCAAAGAAGTCTTCATCCTCTATGATCGAGTGTAGGGTCGACACTTGGGCCTCCAGTCCTCTAATTTTTTCTTTCAAAATGGCGACCAGCTTGCACTTAGTGCAGATGAAATCCATTCTTTCTTCTGGGAGGAAGACAAACATGGTACACTCCGTGCAGGTAATAACAGCAAACCTATCACCATCCATCGCTGTTGTCCTGGAGAAGGGATTTAAAAAGAAAGAAAGGCAAGAGACCCTCCCGCCCTTCCCAACTCCCTCTCTAAACTCCCTGTTAGCACTCACCTGTTCGCAAGCTTCTTG
This sequence comes from Pelodiscus sinensis, assembly GCF_052426305.1. Lineage (NCBI taxonomy): Eukaryota > Metazoa > Chordata > Testudines > Trionychidae > Pelodiscus > Pelodiscus sinensis. The sequence goes on from NC_143058.1 coordinate 59,323,167, forward strand.
GTCGCTTGCCCACTGCCTTATAAAGACCTGGAGTGCCTGAAAGTCCCTCCCCCTACCAAGGCTCAGCCAATCAGCAGAGGCTTTTAGAATTCAAACTTTAATTAGAAGTCAACAGTTTCCTCCTGCCAATCACAGAACACACTCCATGAAGGGGAGGGGGAGGGCAAAGGGGAAGTGGGAAAAAAAAAGCCTCACTCTCAAACACAGGGGAAAAAACAAACAAACAAACAAAACCCACACACCAACCCTCACTCTCACACACAAGCTCAGCACACAGTTAGAGAGCCCCAATAACAACACACACTTCCCTCAAGAATCCTGTATCTGCCTCTCCATTACCTGGAGAACTCCCTCTCTAAACTCCCTGTTACACTCACCTGTTCGCAAGATGATGGCAGAGAAAGCATGCTCATAAAGTCTGTGGACGGTACCAAGTTAGGAGGGGTTGCAAGTGCTTTGGCGGATTGGCTTAAACTTCAAAATGATCTGGACAGACTGGAGAAATGGCCTCAGGTAAATAGGATGAAAATCAATCAGGACTAATGCAAAGGACTCTGCTTAGGAAGGAACAATCAGTACTGGAGTCATAATGGTGCTGCTAGTGGCATGGCACCAGGCCCATGCAAAAGGGGCCCCAGCCCGGCCCATTCACTTGTGCTGCACCCAGAGCAGCCAGCTCCTCTCCACTCCTCTGCTTCTCCTCACTGCCACTTGCTCCTCTTGCCTAGCTGGGCCAGGGCTTCTCTCCCCAGTCCTGATCCTTCCCCCTGCCCGCTGCTTGCTGCTTTTGGCTGGTGGCTGGTTGAGGGCTCTTCTCTGCTCCTGCCACCCAGCAGACTTCCGGGGAGGAAGGAGGCACAGGGAGGAACTCTCAGCTGCTGCTGCTCTAGATCTGTGACTGTCTAGCTTTGGAGTCCCTGGGGACGGGGCTTACCTTTCCCTGCTTCTCTGGTAGCAGCAGGCTGGGAAAGTTGGAGGCTGCTCCCTCCCCCCGGCCATGAAACACCTTCTCCACTGTGAGCACCAGCGCCAGGCGAGTATGGCTGGTAGGGCTCTGGAGTATGGGGTCCCTCTCTGCTCCCAAATTTCCACTGTCCTGCCCCCTGGGAGGAGGGATACATGCTCTGCACTGGCTCATTAGAGCCTGGGGTAGGGTGTGGGGGCGTGGGTCTGGGTGAGTGATGCTTGGATGTGTGGGTTGTGGGAGAGGTCTGTGTATTTTGGGGTGCTAGGCAGTGGGAGTCTGCATGAGGTGCTGTGGTTGTGGTGGTGATGCTCTGGGGAAGGATGCAGGAGAGTGGGAGGTGGGGAGATCTGTGTGCTGTGGTGCTATGCAGTGAGGATCTGTGGGTGGTACTGGACAGCTGTGGTGGGACTGAATGGGATGATAATGGCACATCTCATTTAGAAACATCTTGGTACCCACACACTGGGAGATGTGGACCCAGATTCAGAACATGGTCTAAAATGATCATAGAATACTAGGACTGGAAGGGACCTCGAGAGGACATAGAGTCCAGTCCCCTGCCCTCACGGCAGGACCAAATACTGTCTAGACCATCCCTGATAGACATTTATCTAACCTACTCTTAAATATCTCCACAGATGGGGATTCCACAACCTCCCTGGGCAATTTATTCCAGTGTTTAATCACCCTGACAGTTAGGAACTTTTGCCTAATGTCCAATCTAAACCTCCCTTGCTGCAGTTTAAGCCCATTGCTTCTTGTTCTATTCTCAGAGGCCAAGATGAACAAGTTTTCTCCCTTCTCCTTATGACACCCTTTTAGATACTGTACCTGAAAACGGCTAGCATGTCCCCCCTCAGTCTTCTCTTTTCCAAACTAAACAAACCCAATTCTTTCAGCCTTCCTTCAAAGGTCATGGTGGGTAGCAGTGTTTTGATGGAAACAGCATATACAAGATAACGGGTGGTTACACAGATAATGTCAGACAATGGCACCCTGGTATGTCAAAAACTTATTTTTACCTACGTGTAAAAATGTACCCTGAGGGATTTGTCTGTGTCAGGCCCAAGGGGCAGCAGAAAGTCCTGCCACTGATTGAGCTGTTCCATACATGTGTTAGTGGTCTGGTAGAGTCTGCTGGATACTAGGACCGTGCTTCAGTGATAATAAACCTGGTGCCTTTGTCCCTTATCTAATGTTGTGGTCTTCGGGGGTTCTCTCGGCGTCTGCTGTGCTGGCTCCCTGTGCAGAGCAAGTGTAGCGAACAGGGGGAGCACACGCCCACAGCCTCTCGGTTAAGGCTGCCAGATAGTTTCACAAAAAATACCGAACATGGGGAAAAAATTTGGTTGAACAAACAAACAAACAAAAAAAGGACCCGCCAGATACAGCAGGGGAAAAATATCCCCACCAGCCTTCCATCCAAGAAAAACAGAAAATACCGGTATTTTGGGGTGGGGGGATGTTAGGCCGGACAAAGACACAATTGCCGGACTGTCCAGGTGAAAACCGCACACCTGGCAACCCTAACCCTGTGCAGGGAAGGGGGAGGGGGCTTCCCTTCCCTCCCCCTCTTGCAAGGGATTCCTCTCTCCCCTCTTCCCCCCCAGCCTTTCCTTCAGGTTCCTTAACTGTTAAGGAGGCATTGCGGCCAGTGTAGGGCTAGCTAGGGCTACAAGACACTGCTCCTTGCTGCAGCCAGCCTGTTGCGGGGAAGGAGGTCTGGGGCTTGCCCAGGTGTGGCCACCCCTTCCTCCCTAAGTGCACCCCATGCAGGGAAGGGGCTGGGAGTGATTCTCTTCCTTCCCACTCCTGCAAGGTATCCCCCACCTCCCCTCCGCTCCTTCCCTCCCATCCTGCATGCCTCCTTAATTGGTAAGGCTCCAGTCTGCCAGAGGCTAGCCAGCCTATTCAGGGAAGGGGGGGGGGGGGGAAAGGGGAGAAGCTGGCCCTGCTGTGGATTCCCCTTAGTTCCAAAAGGTGCCCCATGCAGGGAAGGGGCTATGGGGCTTCCCTTCCCTCCCACTCTGGGAATGGATCCCCTCCCTCTCCTCTTATTCTGCTCACGGCAAAAGGAGTTTTGCTGGCAGCCTCCTGAGCCTGGGAAGCAGTGGCAGCCTGGAGCTTCTCCCTCGGGCCAGATCTCCTGTGCGGCCTCTCCCACGTGCAGGAGAGGAACCGGAAGTATCTGGCCATGCAGCAGGGGAGGCTGGGGGAAGTTTTTTAAGTGGCTCCAGGGATGCCCTGCCCCCTCCCCTGCCAGACGCAGCAGGGGAAAAATGACCCCACCGGCCTTCTGTCTGAGAAAAACAGAAAATACCAGACATTTTGCATGTCTGATATTTTCTGGGGTTTTTTTACCGGACAGAAGACACAATTACCGGACTGTCCAGGCGAAAACCGGACACCTGGCAACCCTACTCACGGTTCTCATCATTGGACAGAGCACGATACCTGTCAGGACACCACATTGAGGATATCTGACTACAGAGCAGACTAGACAGACACCTGTCAGGGATGGCCTCGCACATTGGTTCTGCCGGGAATGCGGGGGGTTGGACTAGATGACCTCTCAAGGTCCTTTCTGGTCCTATGAGTCTATATAGGATATAGGAAGAAGTAAGTCTCCCCAAGTCTTGTTCATGCTAGAAAATCAATCCCCTGGAAACAAATTTGTGTATAGAACTAAATACTCTCTCGTTTTACCTATCACTCCTTTCCCCAGTGTAGTAAGATAAAGGCCTAAAACAAAAGCCCATGTAGCACAGTCCTGGTTTGAGGCCTAGCTAACAATGGACAATGCTTGGCTAATGTAAAGCAAAGCTAAGCTGAGAGCAAGAGTCAGGCTCCTGCTCCCAGAATTTGGCACAAACAAGGCTGAGTGTGTAAAACTAGGCCCGGGTGTAGAACAGTCATTGGCACTAGGTACCAATTGTAAAACAGTATTTGGTACTGGTCATAACTTGAAAGCACATTCTAAAAGGTTGGTACCGCCAGGAGCAGGAACCCACCCGGCCGGCCCTGCCAAACTGACAACACTCAGAAGATGATCTGGGAAACAACTGAGCTTTGCGGCATGTTGTGAGAGTCACCAAATTCCAGCTCTAGTGGATCAAAGAGGAAAATTATTCTCAAAGGCTCATCTTGATTAAAACAGGAGGAGGTGACGGGGGCTAGCTCAAGCATTGCAGCTGGCGGCAGTGCTCCAGATACAGTGCAAAGAGACAGGCAGCCTCTCAAGTATCCAGAACCCAAACCACTGCGGAATTTCCAATGGCATTGGAAACCCCTAGATCACACAGTTTGTGTGCTGATTGATGGAATATAAAAAATTTCATTAGCAAAAGGGTTCTGATCTGATTATATCTCCACAGGCTTTAATATGTACTTTATAATTAGTGGGTTCCCCTTAGTGGTGGGTTTTTCTCTGAAAGTTTTTTTTTTTTTTTCAGATATAGATTAAAAGATTTTTGCTTAAAAAAATTAGCTGTCAGATCTGCTCTGATGCAAGCGAAAGAGCGAGGTTTGGATACTCTGTGTTTGCTATGCACTCATGCAGGCTTAGATCTCAGAGCTGTGCATCCTGGCTCATGTACTTATCCATTTGCTTTGTTTAGTATACACTTAACATTATGCATAAATAAAATACAGCAAAATTCCATGTGACTTCTCCCTCTATTCACAAACAAATCTGTTGTTATGGGCAAAATTCAACCCCGGTTTAAGTGAATGCCATTCAATTAACTTCCCTGAAGCTGAATCAGAGCTAGTCTTGGTCCTCTGTTGTTTTTATTCTAGTCCATGTAGAATTATACAGAGTTATACAGTTTCAGAGGGTAGCCGAGTTAGTCTGTGCAGGATAAACTTAAAAAAACAACAAATAGTTTGGTAGCACTTTAAAAACTAACAAAACATGTAGATGGTATCATGAGCTTTCATGGGCATAGCCCACTTCTTCAGATGACGAGAGTGTTCGATGTCCAGGACCAAATAAATAGGGGAGAAGGGAAGGGGGGTGGAAGAAGGAAAATATGGGAGGGTTGGTCCTGCTTTGGGCAGGGGGCTGGACTCGATGACCTCCTGAGGTCTCTTCCAGCTCTAGGATTCTATGATTATAAAACCAGATTTCTGCTATCACTACCCTGTGAGTGATTTCATTTAAGCCAATGGGACTATTCACCAAGTAAGGTACTAGAATACTCAAGGAGCTGATTGAGGGGGTATCTGAGCCTTAGCTAGCATATTTAAAAAATAATCCATAAGACTGGAAAAGGACAAATATAGTGCCCATCTATAAAAATGGAAATAAAAACAACCCAAGAAACTACAGATCAGTCAGTTTAACTTCTGTGCCAGGGAAGATAATGGAGCAAGTAATAAGGAATTCATCTGCAAACATCGGAAAGATAATATGGTGATTGGTAACAGCCACCATGGATTTGTAAAGAACAAATCATGTCAAATCAATCTGATAACTTTCTTTGATAAAATAACAAGTCTAGTGGATAGAGGAGAAGCAGTGGACATGGTATACTTAGACTTCAGTAAAAGCATTTGATGCGCTCTTACATGACATTCTTATCAATAAACTAGGGAAATGCAACCTGGATGGGGCTACTGTAAGGTAGTTGCATAACTGGCTTGACAGCTGTTCTCCGAGAGTAGTCATGCTGGAAGAGCATAACAAGTGGGGTTCTGCAGGGGTCTGTTTTGGGACCAGTTCTGTTCAATGTCTTCATCAATGATTTAGACATTGGTATAGAAAGTCCGCTTATTAAATTTGCAGATGATATCAAGTGGGGAGGGGTTGCAAGTGCTTTGGAGGAGAGGGTCATAATTCAAAGTGATCTGGACAAACTGGAGAAGTGGTCTGAGGTAAATAGGATGATGTTTAAATAAGGAGAAATGCAAAGTTTTCCACTTAGGAAGGAACAATCAGTTTCACACATACAGAATGAGAAGTAACTGTCAGGAAGGAGTACCTCAGAAAAGGATCTAGGGGTTATAGCGGACCATAAGCTAAATATGAGTCAACAGTGTGACACTGTTGCAAAAAAAAAAAGCAAACATGATTTTGGGATACATTAACAGGAGAGTTGTGAGCAAGATATGAGAAGTCATTCTTCCGCTCTACTCTGCACTGATTGTCTCATTTGGAGTATTGTGTCCAGTTCTGGACACCACATTTCAAGAAAGACTTAGAGAAGGTCCAGAGAAGAACAACAATTATGAGAGGCCTAGAAAACATGAGCTATGAGGGAAGACTAAAAGAATTGGGCTTGTTTAGTTTGGGAAAGAGAAGACTGAGAAGGGACATGATAGCTGTTTTCAAGTATCCAAAAGGGTGTCACAGGGAGGAGGGAGAAAAATTGTTCTCCTAGGCTTCTGAGAATAGGACAAGAAGCAATGGGCTTAAACTGCAGCAAGGGAGGTTTAGGTTGGACATTAGGAAAAAAATCCTAATTGTCAGGGTGGTTAAACACTGGAACAAATTGCTTAGGAAGCTTGTGGAATCTCCATCTCTGGAAATATTTAAGGGCAGGTTAGACAGGCATCTGCCAGGGATGATCTAGAAGGTGCTTGGTCCTGCCCTGCGGGCAGGGGACTAGACTCGATCTCTCGAGGTCCCTTCCAGTTCTAGTATTCACCGTGAGTAAGGATGATGGAACCTTAGAAACTAAAGAAAACCAACCAATAATAAAACTTAGCTGAAAATCTGTCATTGGTTGAGAGTGGATGGGAAGGAGGAATTAACTTTTCACTCCAAAGCTGAACAATAACTGACTACCTAGAGAGGAATAGATATAAGTAGAATGAGCCTCAAAGGAATGGATATTGTTATGGACATTTGCAGCATGATTGAAAACACTTGTTGCTGGGTGACCTTTTACTATTATAAAATAGGGCTTGGTCCAAAATCAGTTGACGTGTTCCTTTGGACTTTGGGCTTTGGATTAATCCCATAGCTCATGACATGATGTAGTGCTGTATCTTTATGCATGCTCAGTAGAGAGGACCGGAAAATGAGAATCAGGAAACTTGGTTCAAGGTCTTACTCTGCCATTGATTTAATGGACAACCTTGAGCAACTTCATTTCTTCTGTGCCACCATGTTCCCCTCTGTAAATCAGGGGGAACTATACTAGGGATGTAAAAGGTTAAACAGTTACCCAGACCCCAGCAGGACTCCAGGTGCAGTGGGCCAGTAGGGCCAGAGCGGCCCCTGCCACCTGCGGCAGTGACGAGCCAGAGCCGAAGCAGCCTCCTGCCTGTTGCCGGTGGCTAACCTGTTAAACAAATCACTTAATTGGTTAACTATTTTAGGCAGTTTTTACATCCCTAAAGTATACTTACTTACTTGTTTATTACTAAGCTATTAATTTGATATTTATTTTATCATTTATTATTATGATTAGTTATTAATTTATTACTAAATTATACTTATACCATAATCCAGATACATGGTTGGAGTGCTATTGGTAAGTGGTTGGATGATGACTTTTTCTTTTTTTCCCGTTCCTTTTCTTTTCTTCTTCTTTTTCCTTTTTCTTCTTTTTCTCTACTATTATTCTTTATTGCTCCTGTAAATAATAATATTTTCTGATGTATTTGAATTGCAAATTGCAGTTCAAAATCCTCGATGGAAGCCCACAATTTATTGTACAGGTAGCGCTGAAACAGGTCACAGAAAAACTAGTAGGAGCTGTGCCACACTGGGACTGTCTGTGTCACAAAAGTTCTCTGTTGTGGGGTGCATGGCGGGGAATTTAGCCGTTGCCAGATTTGTAGTCATCTGTGTCTTAGATACAGTATTGAGAAAATAGTGTTGTTAATCCCCATGCAAAATATAACTATTCCTGGGAAAAAGCTGATTTTCTATCCTGTTGATACTATAACTTTTTATATTAAGACAATAAATAGGGCAGGGATAGTTCAGTGGTTTGAGCATTGGTTTGCTAAACCCAGGGTTGTGAGTTCAATCCTTGAAGAGGCCATTTAGGGATCTGGGGCAAATCTGTCAGGGATGGTACTTGGTCCTGCTGTGAGGGCAGGGGACTGAACTGGATGACCTCTCAGGGTCCCTTCCAGTTCCATGAGATAGGTAGAATAGGCAAGGTATGCCTTTAGTCACAAACCAGGTTAAATAATATGCTTTTAAGCGTCATAGGGATGACAGAGCAAAAGTATGTTTAATATTCGTGTTAGGGCCTGAGCGTGCAAACCATTACTAACATAAATATGGTTCATTTACATCAATACTGCTGCTGAAATCAATGGGACCTTTAGTTAAGAGTTATGAGTATATGAGTTAAGAGTATGAGTATATAACTCAGGGTTTTTCTTACCAGAGCCTCATATTGGATGATCGTTTGTTGCAATAACTTTACAAGATGCCCCCATAAAATCCAGCTTGAGAACCTAACTACCCAAAGGATCTTGCTTTGCTTATTAGGAAAACACCTATTCTAGCAATACAGTCTGCAAACTAGATTCATTTGTGATGTGGTATTCCTTTCATTTACAGAGGTTTGCTTTGCCTCAGTAATATATGCGGGGGAAAAAATTACCAGTGTGGTAATTGGTTAATGCCGTTTCCTGTAAGTGAACTCTTGTGGTTTCTGGTTTTCAGCCAGTTCTATTTTTACTCTTCTTTTCTCCAGCTACTTTCTCTGAAAGAGATTCTTCTGTGTGGCATTTTATTAACATCCTAACCTATCTGCAGTGTGTAAAAAGCACGAATGAAGGCGTGAGGATGATGTGTGCAAAGACCTGATTACACTCAGAACAGGTCTATAACCCATGTAATGCATCAGCAAAGTAAAGGGCACCTCTTTATAGGCCCTCGTGTGGGTGGCAGCCCATCATACAAATTCACACAGGGCTGTCTATACTAGTGCTCCTTCAGCTACGAGCAATCGGGGCAAACCCTTTGAGGTTCCCAGCAGCTTGAGGAGGCAGTCCTAGTCAGAGCCAGTAGCAGGAACCAGCCAAAGCCATGATGGCAATCTGAATTATGGGCGGCTTTACCCAATACCCAGTCTTCAGCCAACGACTTGCCAGTTCACCAGTACTATCAGCCCTCTAGTAGCCCGTCAGTTGCCTCCTTCACTGCATTTGTACCATGCAGCTGGCAGCTTCCCATCCCCTAACCAGAGCATTCAAAGAAGCCTTCTGGTCTCCTCTCTCTGAGCATGACTGGAGGAGATGTATCAGTAGGGAGAGGCCTGCTGATTAGCTGCGGTGCTCCTCTGTGCTGCTTCGAGTCCTTCACAGGAAGGAGAACTGCACGGCTGCAGCAGGGAAGAGTAGCTGGGCTGTGCATAAAGGAATCCCCCCGATCCACCAGGGGTGGGATGGTAGAGGGACTTTCTTCAGGCCAGGCCTGGTCTGGCCTAGCGACCAGTTCTCTTTGCAGGGAAGACACGGACCATTGGCAAAGTAGCTGCCTTTGTTGGCTTTACCTCAGCCAAGAATCCTTGATGAGAGAATTCCTGATTGGTCAGCTGCAAGCAGACTGTGCCCCCTCTGGCATATTATAGAGGCCAGAGTCAGCTATTTCAATTTGTCACGGCCTACCACTGCTATTGAATGCCAGGTCAGGGTAACATTCTGAAGTGTGTTTCATTCCATCAGTGTCTAATTTAACTTGATCAACATCTTACTTTGTATGGTACAATTTATGGAAAAATCAGCTAAGATGCATGTATGTATTCATGTTGTATGACGTGGCTTGTTTGGTATTTAATAATAAAATACAGAGATGGAAAATGAAGTAAATTGTGACAGAATCAGCCTTTGTGACTGTACCAATATCTTTGTATGCCTGTTTTCCTCTCTGCTCTGCAACTCGTATTTCCCCATCTGTATCGTCTGTTCCCTTCATCAGCTCCGATCTTTCTGATCCTTTCTTTAATGCTCACTGAACTTAGTGTGAATTCTAAAACCATCTCCGTTCCTATTTGTGTGTGACATTTCTATCATCTGCCCTGTTTGTGTCCCTTTTTTATTTGGACAGCAAACACTACTGAATGAGGATACAAAACACAAGTTTTTATGAACCTATAAAGAGCTTTAACGTTTTATATAAGGCATAACCCATCAAGTGAGGGCATTTTCCATTCAATGGGCCCGATTCTCTCAGGTTTTTTTCTTTGCAGAGACTTAGTTGATTGATTTTTCTGGGGAGTTGATTGATTTTCCTGATTTACACGTGTCTGAGTGAGCAGAGGAGACTCTCTCACACCGAGTGCTGAGTCACTCATTCAATCACTAGTTACAGCAAAGCTCTTCCAGCATTCTCCTGACTGTATCAGAGATGTTCCCCAAATACCAAATTCAGATCTGAATCCAGCTTTTGCTTAGAGGGCTTCAGATCCAGGGATTTCTTTTGGCACATTATAGAGGCCAGAGGTCGCTAACTATTTTAAATTGTCATGATCTAGCTCTGCTATTAAGTGCAGTGCCAGAGTAAAATTCTGAAGTAGGTTTTATTTATTCAGTGTTTAATTTAACTTGACCAAAATTTTACTTTGTGGAAAAAATCAGCTAAGATCCATGTGCGTATTAATGTTTTATGAAGTAGCTTGTCTGGTATGTAATAATAAAATACAGCGATGGATAATGAAGTAAATTGGCTACATTTACAGTCCTAAAAGCCATGACCTCTCATCCCATTCTTTTCTTCATCTGCCCCTTGTTCTGTGGCCTGATCCCATGTGAGTTGGGAAAAGTTTTTCCCCAAATGCGGTTATCTTGTTTCTGGGGGCCACCAAGAAGAATCTCTTTTACATTAATTCACTCATGTCCTCTGGTCAAGGTCTGGCCCTTTTAATGTCCTGTGTTGCTCTTCCATTGCTGCTTATCCCATTGGTCCAGGTGCCCTTTGAAGAACAGTTCTGTCGTCATGGGTGTGTTGATGGGTGTGTGGAATGTGAACCATTGACAATGAAGCCTCTCCCCTGCAGTCTCACATGGTGGTAGTGGACATTGGGGAAAAAAACAAAAATAAAGCAGCTCTCGCTTTGCAAAAGCGACATTTTCATCTGGAAATGGACAGATTATTGGGGAGGGGGGATTTGCTGTAAATCCCCTGCAGGGGTCTGACGTAGAGAAGTATGTGAGCACCCCAACTGGAACTGAAGTCAGTGGGAATGTGGGAACTGTGCTTTAAACATGTGAGGTGCTAGAGGGTGGTGAGAACGCTGAAAAGTGAGGTCCTCTGCATCTCGCAGTGGGAACCCAAAATAAGTGGACGCTTTTGAAATCAACCTCTCTCTGCCTTGTTTCCTGCATTTGTAAAATAGCGATGATACTGTCCCTTACTTTAAAGAGGTGTGGTGAAGGTAAATTCATTAGTGGCCTGAAGAATTCAGGTACTAGACCAGGGATGGGCAAATTTTGGCCTGTGGGCTGGATCCGGTCCATAGGGTTAGTCCCAGGTGGGCTCCCACCTCCATGTTTACCTGCGCCTCCGCAGGTATCAGAGGATCACAGCTCTGGTTGGCTGCAAATCGTTGTTTGCGGCCAATGCAAGCAGTGTCCCGGTCCGTGGTGATTCCTGCCACTCGCATTGGCCACAAATGGCAATTTGTGGCCAACCAGAGCTACGATCCTCCACAGAAGCGGCGAGGAGTCCTGTGGCACCTTATAGACTAACTGAAGTGTTGGAGCATAAGCTTTCGTGGGCAAAGACCCACTTCGTCAGATGCAACACATAAGCTTTTGTGGTCTTGTCTTTGTCCATGAACAGGGGCGGATATACGGCAGGGTGAACGGGGCAGCCGCCCTGGGCCTCGCGCTTCAGAAAGCCCCGCGCATGTGCCGTGGCAAAGGGGGGGCCCTGTGGAATTATGCTGCCCCGGGCCCTGCAAAATGGTCATCTGCCCCTGTCCATGAAAGCTTATGCTCCAACACTCTGGTTAGTCTATAAGGTGCCACAGGACTCCTCGCCACTTTTGCAGAATCAGACTAACACGGCTATCCCTCTGATACGATCCTCCACAGGTGCAGGTAAACACAGTGGCGGTGGCCCTCCAGGGACTAACCCTGCGGTTTTTTTATTGCCCACCCCCGTACTAGAGTGATGGGCTCCCTCAATAAGTCCAGGGTGAAATTAATAATTCAGAGCAGGGTGTGAGTAAGGTGTGGTAAATACTGCAGCCTTAATGCTGGCTTTTCCTATTTTTGGAGTACTTGACATTGCAGCCTTAATAATGTTCCTTTAACATAGACCATCTGTTTACAATTCTGCACAGAGTACAGTTTTTGTTTGACTTAAATAGAGTTGGGGGGTTAAGCTGCCAGTGGCTTGCCAATCAATACCATAGCAGTTACCCATTACTCTTTACTCAGTAAAGATCTCTATCAACAAACCTAGTACTACCAATCCAGTGGGGTGTCACCTAAGGCTGAGATCAGCAACTGGATGAAGCTCAAAGCTAGGAAGGCTGGTGGGAAAATGGAAGCTCTCCAAAGAACTCTCCATCCTTAGAAATCTCTTCCCTACTGAGGAAGAAGCTGTCTGCTTTCACATTGTCAAGACTCTGGACTCTCTTGGATCCCTTGCTGGATCAAGGCCATGTCAAATGCCTCTTTCCCATTAGTGGCTGCCACTGGCTGGGGGGAGATTCATCCCTCTCTTGTCATGTTCCAGCTTGGCCACGGTAGTTCACATACACGTGACCTCCAGGTTGGATTGTTGTAATTTCCTGTGCTTAAGTAAGACGTTGCCAGTCTCAGCAATGCTACCCTGGGCTCAGAACCTAGCAGCTGGGTTCAGAACCCAGCACAAGCTGCTGCCAGGACCGTACTGGGCCCTCTTCGCTGGTTTCCAGTTCAGAGTCAGGGTTTCAGTCCTCATCTTCAAAGCTGTCCATGGGATTGTCTTGAGGTCCATGAGGCACAACCTCATACTAGGTGGTCGCGACCTCCCATGTCTGCTACAGCCTGCTGAGACAGTGCCTGTGAGATGGAGCTCTCAGCCCATCGCACACACATGATTTTATCATTTGATTTATTGTTTGTTGTATTTTTATGCGTTTTTTCAGCCCCGACTCCCGAAAGCACCCCCAGGTTCTTAAGTAGCTCCTGAATCAGGGCCGTTGTTGTTAGTTTGTCTATGCTAACACACCCTGTGTGTGCAAGGTCCCTTCCAGACACTCGTGAAGGCATGGTTGCTGACCCAGGAGCTCAAGCTCTCAGGTCAGATTAGGAGGCAGATGTTGGAGGAAAGGCAGTGGGCACAACTGTCAGCAAAATGGGCTTGTTCAAAGTCAACAAACCACTGGGAAGTCAGTCTTTGGACCAGGCCTCTTATATACATTTTTTTTATACAAGTATCAGGAACTCATCCTCAGAAGTGAAGATAAACCACAAACCTCAGTGCCTGCTGAGAACAGAGCACGAATGCCACAAAAAACTCACTTACAGAAAAGAGAGAACCCAAATAAAACCAAACCACACAACCTAAACAATAGGGATGGGCATGAAAGGAAGAACTAATACATAATTAAAAAGTGTGCCAGAACAAGAGGGTCTAGCATTGCACATAGTAAGTATACGGATGCACAGCATTGTACCTGCTGCTGTCATTAATTAATAATATACATCTGCCTTCAAACTAGGCAGGACTTTTGTTCACCATTTCCTCCCCCCAGCATATTAAGTGGCTTTTTCCTGAATGAGTGAGAACTTCTAAATAAGATTATGTATATAAACATTTCTTTTTAACACCAGCTCACTAGCAGCTGCCAACATCTGATCCCAATCAACACCTTTTATGTACTTCATGTGAGAGATGTATGGTATATAATACTCTGTTTTTTTAACCATTTATTTTCAGAAAGGAAGGCGAAATTTACTGTGAATCTGCCTATGCCACACACTGTTTAATGAATACAGTTTGAGGAAGATGTAGCCAAAAGGAAGTAGAATTAAGGTTTTGAATCAGCAAAGCTCTTAATCATGTTCTTAGCTGTAAGTGCTTTGCTGAATAGGGATGGGCTTAAGCAAGTGCTTGAAGTTAAGGATGGGTATAGTGCTTTATAAATTGGTATTTATGGGCTTGATCCTGTAAGTCACTAGGCACTTCTTATTGTCAAGCCATAAAAAGAATGCTCTTGGTGTGTTACCAAACTGGCAGTGTTTCGCCCCTGAAATGTTGTGAATAGCAGGGGCTCTTGCCTATTTTTTTTTTAAGGATTTTTTGAATTCTGGTGGCTTAAAAATGCAGCATGGGTTTACTCTGCAGGTGGATGGAATTTTCTAGGCCATCAATCCTGACAAGTCATTAACATTGTCTCTGCCTCAGTAAAATGAATGGTTAGGTGGTAAAGTAGGAAGCAGAGTTCTCCATGGAAATCTCATTTATGATCCATCCCTCGTGACCATTCTGACTGGCAATATGCACTCTGGGGGGGTGTCAGTTTCAGCAGAGTTACAACTTTCAATGGAATTGTACAGTGTATTGTTGCACTAACATTTAAAACTCAGAGCAGTGCTGTAAAAACCTTGATAAAATGGAGATCCTCTGTCTCTTCTGTGCTTCTGGCCTTCCTAGCAATGAAGGAAAATTATGCATAGCACGATGTCATACTACGGAGACACTGTGGCAGCTATAACATATAGCTCCTTCTTGGATGCTCTGGTGGCTAACGTTCCATGCAAATGATGGGATGCTAGATTGTTTGCTTAGAGCAGGGGTGGGCAATACCTGGCCTGTGGGCTGGAAGAGGTTTGCCAGGGATAGTGTCCATCATGTGCAGAATACATTTTGTTATGTGCACCAAGGCATGTGGGGATGTGCACCATCAGTAGAAGCACATGCTGCTGGCGGTGGGAGCGCCACTAATCAGCTGGGCAGCCCCTGAATCTCTCCTGGGCAACCACCCAGGTGCTCAGCTAACAGGGAATGCTGTTCGGTAAGTATGGATCCAATAGGGCAAGTCCTCATCTGCAGCCAATAGAGCAACTTCAAATTTTCTCCTTTGAGGAAATCCTTAGCCCCTTCAAAAAAGGTTCTTTGTGTCTGTTTGATTAGCTCAGTATGCACAGTTTCAGGGAAGAAAGCGATTGTTCAGAAATAACTGTCTTAGTTTCACTGAAATGTCTTGGGTTCAGAGGGGAAAAAAAGACTTAAATTCAAATGATGTGCATTTTCTCTTCAGATTTTTCCAGCTCCCATCACATTTCCCTTGTACTTGATTAGTTACCAACATTTCAGAGGAACATTCAGAAAAAAAATACACATTCCCATTTCCTCCTCTCCACTCCATCTCTACCCCCTCCCCTTTTTCAACTGATTTATGTGTTCACAGAACTAAAAGAGAGAATTGTTTGCCATCTAACCCTGCTGGAAAACAGCCTTCATTAAACCCATTGCTGGGAGGAGGGGTGGAGAGGATACTAGCATGTTGAATGGGTCCTCTGTCAAAACTTTCAAGGAGCTTATGTAACATGGCATTGGTACCACAACAGAGAGCAAGCTTTTAAAGTAACCTCAACTTTGAGCAAATACAAATGGCTTAAAATGTAGGGCTATCAAGATGATGATGTGATAACATACCCCCGTTAATGGAGTCACTGCAATGTTAATCCCATTTTATGCTGGGGTCGTGGCATTACTTTCAGTTGTTACACCAGCGTAACACTGCCAAAGCATGGTGAAGAATCAGGCCCTCCGTCACTTCAGTTAACAGCCGAGTACTGTGACCAAGACAAAGACCTTATTATTTAGCAGTGCCCCACTATTGCAAAAGAGTATGGCTTCGGGTATCTGGGTTGCACACCCCAGATGATGATTCCTATCACACAGGAGGGGATGGTGTTAAACACGATCAGGTTAGGCTCTGCACCCGGCCCAAGCACTGCGGATGTGTGAATGGAAATGCACTCTATACTTTTGTATTCATTCCGATTTTTTTCTCTCTCTGTTGGTTTTAAATTTTAGGGTGTAGGTTAGTGAGTGGCCTCCTTCACCTCAGTGGGCCACAAGACCGTCATAACCAAGACAGTTGCCCAGGATAGGATAGTTTTGCTAACCGCTCTTGCATGCCTAGAATTTTTTGAGGGAGGAGGGTGCAGACTGAACCGTAGTAGCGTTTCGATTCGGTGCAGAGGGAGTGCACAGTCCATGCTGTTTGCAATCAGCACGCACTTCACTTCACATGTCCTTGGTTTACGTGTGTGTCGCCTTAGTACTGCCTGTAGGAAAACATGCAGATGGAAACTAGCAGAATCTAGCAACCCTTCACATGGGCAACGGCAAAGAAAATGCCTCATAAAAGTTTTGTGGGTTTTCCAAAGTTTCTTTAAACATTTTTAAGTTTTCTTTTCTCTTCCTAGTAAGTCTTATCTGCCTATATCATTGACATCAAAAGGTAAGTATGGGATACTTCCAGCCCACTCAATTAGCCTTCTTAGCACTGGTACTACAATGGATAGACATATTTTTTCCCTCTCCTTTTTTTTTCTGTTAGAATTCTTAGAGTCCCCCTTTTTTCTCCACTCAAGATCATCTGAAGAAGTGGGTTTTGCCCACAAAAGCTCATAATATTATCTCTCTCTCTCTCTCTCTCTCTCTCAACTGCATGGTGTGTGGGATGCACCTACATGGGCAGCAATGAAACCAAATAATATCCCATAATGTTTTAAGTTGCATCTGAAGGTATGTTCACTTTAACAGCTAAGTGATTGCTTAAATCTGAGCTGTTTATTCCCTGGTGTCAGCTTTATCTCAACTTGGAACAAATTGTCTTGGAGAATTAAATCTTCAGCCACTCCTGATTTAGAAGCCAGATTTTCTGGGTGGTGAATAATATGTGCTTGTCCTAGGTTTGTTTCTGTCAAATGGGAACTTTTGTGTCTAGGCTGGGTGGGAAAGAGGGAGATAAATTATCATGTTTAATTTAAAGCAACTACAGTAATTTATTCTAAACTGCCTTTCCTTGTAACATGGCTGTTACAATTCTGGGATCCTATTCTGGCAGACATACAAATGAATGAATAAATGATTCAAGAGCATCAAGAGCTTTGTCATTGTGTAGAAACAAGAGCACAACTCTTCCTCCCATATAACGAAGTTAGCTGGACTCTAGTGTTAAATCTCTGTCATACAGGCGAAGGTCCATGGAGCTTTAAAAGGCAGGATTGCAAGTGGTAGGTTTTGTGTGTGTGTGTCTGGAGTCTTAACTAGCAACTGTATCTAAATGTGCAGTTCTACTATCACAGCAACCAAAGGAGCTAGTTAATTCAATGTTGAACTGACCTTGAGTTGATATTAGAATTACATTTTCAGATTCTATTCACTTAGGCTGTGTTTACACTGGCATGAATTTCCGGAACTGCTTAAAACGGAATACTATTCCATTTTCAGTTTTTCCGGAAAAGGAGCGTCTACATTGGCAGGCTGCTTTTCCGGAAAAACCCTTTTTCCGGAAAAGTGTCTGTGGCCAATGTAGACGCGCTTTTCCGGAAAAGAGCCCCGATCGCCATTTTTGCGATTGGGGCTTTTTTCCGGAAAAGACTACTGGGTTGTCTACACTGGCCCTTTTCCGGAACAGTGTTCCGGAATAAGGACTTATGCCCGAGTGGGAGCAGAATAGTTTTTCCGGAATAGCGGCTGATTTTGTACAGTAGAGCATCGTTGCTTTTCCGGAAATTCAAGGGCCAGTGTAGACAGCTCGCAGCTTATTCCGGAAAAGCGGCTGATTTTCCGGAATAAGTGGCCCAGTGTAGACATAGCCTTATTGTTTTGCTTTCTAGGTAAACAATAGGTTCTCTTGCTCCCCAGCTATTGGGGTGGCAGGGAAATTGCTAAGGATACCTTGCTGTGACTTTAGCATGCAGTTTTCTCTGAGTCAGAGCTTCAGCTGGTGCAAGCTACTGCAGTCGCATTGTGCCTGTTTCCACAGGTTGGGGGCCTGGTCCTCTGTGTTTCTATAGCAATTCATCCTCCCAGTCTGCAAGTCAGAGAAATGCAGCACGTCTCTGGTGCTCAAAATGCTGAGTTGTGTGACAGCGAATATGGTGATGGATGCTCGTTTCTTCGAGATTACACTTAGTAATTCACTGTATTTGACACCAATTCTGTGACATTAGACTTCAAAGAATTATAAGCAGCAATATCCCATCGGCAGAATCTTTGCCGTATTTATTTCTGAAAAACTGGATAACTGTTCTGTGTTCCTTGTATTTCTGTGTTAGCAACAGATGTATTTGGCCTCATGGTATAATATAGCATGTTTCCAGATCCACACATTAATTTATGTGGTTTAGTAATGACTGTAAATCTTGCAGTTCCCAAATCCACATGTAGCATGCACCTGTGGTTTCTATCCACCTTGGCACTGAGCAAAGGCATAAGGAAGTCTTGAGAAATGAAATAACAAACCATGAGTGGATGATTAACAGGGTTTTGTTTCAGCTGAGGATTTATGAGAGTATAAGAAAGTGTGACAGTAAAGTGGTTCATAAAACATTAGACTGGAGCGGATCAGGAATGTAACCAATAAACCACATAATACTAATTTTCAAACAATTAAGCACTCTTAAACAGCTCTTGCATTCAATTATTTAGTTCAGGAAATCTTAAAATTGAGAACCTATGTACATACAGGAGACCCCCGATTTGCAACCACCTGAGTTCCGGCCCCTCACACTTACAACCATTTTTGTAAGTGCAGAAGGGGCCGACAACCCCCGACTTACATCCTCAGCCCACTCATACGATGGCACACAGCACCTATCATAAATGAGGGTTCAAGTTATGACGCCCCCGACTCGCGATGCTTCCCCCGGAACCAATAGCATCGCAAGTTGGGGGCCATCCTAGGGCTGGAAAACACCTTGGAAGGTCATCAAGTCCAGCCCCCTGGCCAAAGCAGGACCAACCTCAACTAAATCATCCCAGCCAGGGCTTTGTCAAGCTGAGACTTAAAAACCTCTAGGGATGGAGACTCCACTACTTCCCTAGGGAACCCATTCCAGTGCTTCCCCACCCTCCTAGTGAAATAGTTTTTCCTAACATCCAACCTAGACCTTCCCCACTGTAATTTGAGGCCATTGCTTCTTGTTCTGCCATCCAGCACTACTGAGACCAGCCTCTCTCCATCCTCTTTGGAACATCCCTTCAGGTAGGTGAAGGCTGCTATTAAATCCCCCCTCCTGCTTCTCTTCTGCAGACTAAATAAGCCCAAATCCCTCAGTCGTGTGCTTCAGCCTCCTAAACATTTTTGTTGCCCTCTGTGGGATCCTCTTCAATACTTGCACATCCTTTCTATAGTGGGGGTCCAGAACTGCACATCAAATTCTAGCTATATCTGATGCAGTGTTTATATGTAATAAGGACTTCCTGTTGTGATGGATTTTGCACAGAGGACACTCAGATACTACAATGATTAGTAGCAGTAAAAAAAATCGATATCTATGAAACATAGAGCTTAAATCCCTCTGAGAGAGCGAGTTTGTCATGCAATATGTAATGAAGTGATCATGGGCAAGAGGGGAGGGATCACTTGAGGATTACCTGCTCCATTCATTCCCTCTGAAATACCTAGCACTGGCCACTGTCGGAGGACAGGACAGTGGGCTACATGGATCTTTGGTCTGACCCTGTATGGCTGTTCTCATGTAGAGAGCCGTGTGTACCCTAAATAGCAGCTAATAGTTTGCAGGTAATTGTGGAAGAGCTAAAAAAGAGCATTATCACACTACAGGTGTTGAAGAAATGAGAGACATCGAGGGCAGAGTCAGGGTTGAGAGGGCAAAGGAGACAGTTGCCCCAGGGCCTGGTGACTGAAAAAGGCCAGAGGCTCCGAGCTGCCGCTGACACTACTACTGTGGCAACAGCAGTGGCTGGAGTCCCAGGCCTTAAATTGCTGCTGGAGCCCTGTATGGCACTGAGGGCTGGCTGGCACTTCTGCCTGAGGCCCCATCCCTTCCAAGGAGCCAGGAGATGAGACCTCATGCCCCCTCACACAGGGCCCAGAGAAGTCTGTTGCCAGCCCTGGGTAGAGTATTGTACTGGCTATAAGAGTAACAGGTCGAGGGACCTGTAGGGAGGAGGATAACCTAATGCAAGCAGCTGCTGAAGCTCTCCTTTACCTGAAGTAGTAAAGCCTTGAGTTTCTGGAGAACAACAACCTGGGTTGCCAGTCCCGACTTTTGTGGGGGGGGGGGGGGATGTTTGTGAGAGAGAGAGAGAGAATTGTGCCTTGTGTTCACAGATATTTATTCATTAGATTGGCACCTGTGTTTGAAATGTGAACCTCAAATGTTCAACCTAAGCTTTGTCTAACTGATGGAGAGAATGTAATATGCTAGCTTCGTGTACATGAGTGAGTACATGGTATTCTCCAGTACCTCACAACAGAAGATATAGGGCCTGCTTCTGCTACCAACTACAGCATGCTAAGATTTTAAGGCTGGAAGATCATCTATTTTGTCTCTCTACAAAACAGGCCATAGAAGTTCATCATGATAAAGCATCTGTTGTGGAAAGGCATTCAATCTTGATTTGTCCCATAAGATCAAGAGTATAGACCTAGTTTTTGGACCTGACACATCCATCCTAGACAAGCCACCACTAGGATGTATGTATCATTTATATAATAGTTATGTTTGCGATCCACTGCACATGGATTCTTTATGTAAGTCAACTCCAGCACTCAGACTGGGGAAAAGGGGAAACTGGGGAGATGATTAATTAAATGACCGAGGACGTGTAATCTGTCCCAGAACTTGTTCAGTGCGCTGATTTATTTTAATATGGTGGTGAACCCCTTAAAAGAGATTTATTTTGCTTGACCCAAGCATATTTCAGTCCCCCCTCCAGCACTTGCCTATAGAAGTAACTCACATGGACATCACTGAGGGTTATGCGTGTCCTATGGTGGAGTAGTAGGACTCAGGAGTGTCACTTTTCGTTAATCATTGAATCTAATTTTGTGTGTGTGGAGGGGGCGGGGAGGTGGTGAGTTCTATATTAGGCCTGTATGTGAACAGAAGGTTTTCCCCATTACATAAAAACAACTTTTCTTTCACTTGAACAGCATATTTCTTTAATTCCAGTAAAAAGCCACAGAGACAATGTTCACGCGGGGGAGGGGGGGAGAGAGGGGATTATTTCTAGACCTGTTTCTTCCCATCAGATAGTAATAACCCCTCCTGAAATGCTGTTTAAACTGGGTGCATGTGGGATGCTGAAATTTCCCCCCTTTTTTCCCACTGTCAGTCATTCAGCTTTCCAAGCTAAATCTGGCTGAGGAAGCATGCGTCACCCGTGCGGTATTTCCTGAATACTTTCACAAAACGCTCATAATAATAGAAGAGGGCCAAATCGACACTAAACCACGTCAGTTAGCAGCCCAATAGCTACATCTGTAGAGCTTGTGTCTTTATTTTGATACTGGGGAGATGGCATCAGAAGGCATGCGAGCCTGCCAAGAGCTTCTGAATGTATTCAGCCCTCCACCCCTTCTTTTTTCGGCTAAGCAAAGGAATGAGCCGAGTACTCAGTGAGCCAAAGGAACATATGGCCTCTACAAGGCTTTGCTAGACCTAACAAAGTGCCCCACTTTGACTTTAGGCACAGCTCTCAGTAAGCGGGACTAATCTAAATGTAACCCTTGGAGGTGCTGTGCCTGACACCTCTCTGTGTGACAATTTTTCCTGTTTCCAGGAGGCGTTAATTTGCTACTGGCCTTCCCTGGGAACAAACAAGTATCTTCTCATTACCCCCTGAACAAGCTCAGCTACTCTGGCTAGCAGCCAGGGGAATCTACCTCTGTCCATTCCCACCGAGCTGATCAGGTGGAAGAGTAGCAGATGGGTAGCCCGGCTTTCTCATTATGCCTTGATCCAAGGTCCAGGTTACCTAGGGAGGAGTATAAAGGGAGGTTCTTGCTCCCTCTGTGGGGGCACATAATCCATGTCACGGCCTTGCCCCCTTTAAAAACATTCAGACCCATTGAGCTGCTGTTATTTCCAAGAAAATAAAAACAAGTCTTCAGCACCTAGCGATGGAAGAACATGGGGTAACAGCAGGGGAGCCGACTGCTTTGCCAGGCAAGGTGTGTGTGGGGATGGCTCCGCATGATGGGGGGGTGGGCAGCCAGTTCTCAGCATCGCCAGGATCACACCATGCCCCCACCTATGCCCCCAGCTGTCAGAGCTGTCAGGAGCATACTGCCTGGGGCTCTGGAGCACAGTGCTCCAGCAGTGATTTAAAGGGCCCCGGGGCTTTGGTAGCCGCCACCACTACAGCAGCAGCTGGGAGCTCCAGTCCCCTTGGAATTGCCAGGCCCCAAGGCAGCTGCCCCTTTTGCGCCCCCTGCCCCCACTCCCTCAGTCAGCTATGAAGAGATGGACACTTGATATGAGGAGCATGCGGAAGATACGACAGAACCCTGCAGAACTTCGGAGTTCCGGGAAAAGCCACCAGAGTTTTTCAAAAGTTACTGACCCCACAGAGAATGTTCATGACAGCATAGCTAGAGATTATTTGGATCTATACAAACTTGGAAATGTGAGGTCCTTAACTGCTTGCAGTGCTATGGCATAACTGTTATAGCCCTCGGTTCTGTATATGCAATCTTTACACGAGGGAGACAGCCTTAGATAGATTGCATAGTCAAACGAAGTAGCCGTTTCATGGTAATTGATACTGTTTTGTGACCCATCAGTTACGGTTTCTGCCCTTGTTAAACACTTTAAAAGCTGTTTCCCAGGTTGCCCAAGTGCACACAACCTTTCTTCCGGGACCTCTGGGAGCTACAGGTTTATTCATCCTTGCAGCCATGGTTGGGAATGCTGAGTTGTTTCACATTTCTCATTTTTGCATAACTGGTATCTACATCTCCATGGTAAAGTCAAAAAAGTAATTGTGGACACAATTTTATGAGCTGGTTTGAAAACCATACATGCCTCTGTGTGCATATTTTGCTGTTCCTGTAATTATTAAATTAAAGCTGGAAAAAGACGCAGCGGAGTTTGATTTTAGTGACAATTTGCCTTTATAGGTTAAAGAATATTACTCTTCAGTGGCATTTGATGTGTGCGCTCCAAAATTATAGGGCCTGATTCAAAGTCCAATGAATTGAAAGGGCGTTTTTAAGTGAGCATGTGGTTGTAAAGATCAGATTAGAAATAGTTTCTTTGATTTTCAAAGGTAGAGGGGAAAAACGTCTTGAACCACATAGCTACAAGTAAAGAATGCTAAAGCTAATGGATTGAGAGCTGCTAATAGCCTACCTGATCTACCTTGGTTTTTCAATGCCTAGCAAAGCTTTCTGTATTCTTGCAAGATGAAGATTTTGCTTCTCTCTGTGTGTGTCTAGTTTGAAAATGTCTTGTGGGTCAAAAGTTAGTGTTTATGATGATACAATCAAACCAGATTGTCCAAGTCATTTCTTATAACAGGATTCCACTATTATGTAATTGGGTTCAAGAGGATAAAGGAATTGTTTGGAAATAAAACCAGGCACTCGTTCTTGATACAAGAGAACAAAAATGTGTATGGATTCTCCTCTATATTTCTCGGGGCAGCATATGATTTATGAGCCTGTCACTGAAGTTTCCTTTGTCCATTTTCTTCATCATGAAGGTTCAAATTAATGACACTCCACGTGCAATTAAAAAGAAAGCTTTTATGAGCATGAAAATGAAACCCAGACACCCTACTTAGCAGTCATACAGCTAAGTCGCACTCCAGAACAATAGCAGTGGGGGTGAAAACTGCGAATTGGTAACTCAGATGTGACACGTTCTTCGCAAAGTATCACTGAGTGACTCCAAAGGAAACTGAGATTTATTTCAGTGTGTACATAAGTGTAATGGAGTTTAAGGATAGATGCCAGGGCTGGAAACTGGCTTGCCAGTAGTAGTGAAGGTCCATGTTTTTCAGACCAAGTTAACACTGTGCCATGGAATCGTCACTTTCCCTTAATCTGTGTTTAAAACG
The DNA here is from genome assembly GCF_052426305.1 of Pelodiscus sinensis. Lineage (NCBI taxonomy): Eukaryota > Metazoa > Chordata > Testudines > Trionychidae > Pelodiscus > Pelodiscus sinensis. The sequence continues at coordinate 59,347,091 of NC_143058.1, forward strand.
AGATCTGTTGCATTATGATCTGTTCAGGAATTTGCATGGCATTCTGTCTGGTAGAGTGAGACTAAGGTGGGAGGGGGAAAGATACCCTGCCAGATCCAGCTTCTCCTGCCTCTTCACTTCATTGAATTCACTATGGGTGAAGCACCTCAGTGTGAACAGATGGCTGTTTCACAGATGGACGATCTCTGGCACTTGATTCCCCCGTGCTAGATCGAGGCATTACCAGCCCCCGTCTGGTGTGAGAAGGGGCAGAGGGCAGATGTGCTCTGCTTGTGGCGGACCCGCCGCCGGAGGGGGTAAGTGACAGCTGTAGTGGGAGGACGTGGTGCTCCAGAATTCCGGCTGCCTGGAGCAGGTGCACAAGTGTGTGTGTGGGGGGGGGGGGGGCGGAGGGAAGAAATGGGCGATTCATCCTTTGTGCAAGGGGCAGCTGGGAGCTGGAGTTTTGTTTTGTGACCAAGAACAAAACGAGAGAGTTCCCTCTGGACTGCTCCGTTTCTGGTTTCCAGCCTCTCTGTTTGATGCCTGGAATTCTGCAGATACACTTACGGGATTGAATGCAGAGGGCTGGATTCTTATCTTGCTCCAGTGGGACCCCCGCCTGCCTGGGAACTTTTGTGTGACTGGAATACAAATAACACAGCACTCACAAGTGTTCTGCTCCTGATGCAGCACTCAGCCCTCTTCCGACTTCCCTTCAAATCTCCCATCTGTCAAGTAAGCTCTCCACATAGAAATCTCAGCATGCTCCTCAACTCTTTGGGCCAAGGCTAGCTTTGTGTTCTCTTTGTCCAGTGTGCAGTGCCGGGGGCTGCTGGCCCATGGCAAGGGCTCCCACGAATACCAATAGGTGGTATTTAAAGGGTCTGCGGGTGTGATTGTGGAATCCCTACTCTCGTTAGGGGGCTGTTACTCAAGCAGTCCCAGCGCATTCAGATGAGAGAGCCCTCACCCTGTAGTAAGAATCCCCCGTCCATAGCCTGTACATAGAGAAGGGTGTACAGAGTCAGCCTGCATCTACACAGTATGTGTAGGGTCTGTGTAGCTACATGCCCCGGTGAAAAGCAAGCTCCAGCCATGCCGCGTTATATAGCTACAGGGGCCAGTGGAAAACCTCTCTCAGGAGAAGGCAGTGGGAAAAGGCTTCAGCAGCTCCCTGCTACAGGGGCCTTTCCTTGCGGCGAAGGCAGCAGGATGCACTGCTTAGAGAGAGTAGAGAGCTGTGTGCATTAGGGATGTAATAGTGTAGTCGATTAACTGATGCTTATAGGTTAATGCTATAGATTACATGCATTCCCCCTCCCCCACTTGCCAGTAAATTTTTTAGCAGTCTGGCTCAGTCCTGGCTTGTGACGGGTCTGGGACCTTCCCCCGCTGCAGCTCTGCATTTAAAATAGGAGCCAGGCAGGCAGGCAGGCAGGCAGCCCGGCTTACACCGAGTCTGAGAACTCAGACCCCCACTAGACAGGGGCTGCTGCCATGCCGCGATGCTGCCTCTTTTTCAGAGGCAGCAGCACAGAGCAACAGGCAGCTGGTTCATGAGGGGAACTGGTTTTTAAATTGGCTCCCCTCACAGACCAGCTCCCGTCTGGCACCCTGCGCTGCTGCCTCAGATAGAGAGGCATGGGGCTCTTCAAGAGTCAGGCTGGAGCGCACTGGCTGCCGGCCCCCACCCCCAGGGACTATAGACTAGTTGACTAACTGGTGAGAATTCTTGAGGTTACTCGACTATTCAGTTAACCGGTACGAAACATCCCTAGTGTGGATGTCAACACAAGTATCTCCCCACAGCGTCATGCAAGATCTTTACTCACCGAAGCATGGCCTTATTGTCTGCACTGCTGTTTATCTCTGCTCGAAAGGGGCTGCCCATGTCCATGCTCTACATGTGTATTGTGTACATCTCTTGGGCAGCCACTGGTCCTTCCCCAGGCCAAACTTCCACTGATGAGTGCTGCTGATCAACGACTGCAGGATTCAGCTCTTTTATCGGTCCATTTCTTTGTTGCCTTACAAATGTGTGTGTCTGAGGAGTGACTGTGCTGTTAAAAGGGCTTTTTAGAAAAGCATGCTGTACTCTAGTTTGTAATCTGATAGACTAGAGAGGGACTGGCTGACTGAGGGATTGGTAATGGCAAGTAGTTCAAAACCAGCCGCCTTGGATAGTGGCTGAGGGTTGTTTGCATCTTCTCACTCTTCAGTTGTCTCGGAAATTGTTTTGGGATTTGTCCAGTTCTCAGTGCATAGGTGTCCATACGCAAAATTTCAAGCAAGCATGTTTGGGCTTTCTGCTGTGCTATCCCAATGGATGGGGAGAAACCCCTTCCCCCCACAAACATCTGTAGAACTGCCTCACTGTGGTTCAAATCAATGTTCTCTGTAAACTGGGGCTTGTGCAGATGCTCAGGAGAAATTCAAATGCCACCTAGCTGATTAGCCAAGCATTCATAGCTAGGTTTTTTTGTTTCTGTTGGTGGTGTACATGCACATACCTCGGCATAAAATTATTCCGCATATGGATGGAAAAAATCTGCACATGGATGGAAAAGGTTAGAAGGAAAATTGCTTCAGATCCCTCCATAAAACTCCTTCTGCTATGATCCCTACCAAAAACTCGACAGTGGCTTCCCAGAGTTCTGAGATCATTACTTATCATGTTGATTAGTATTGTTTTTTTGTACTCCCCCCATCTGTCTGTATCCACTTATTGTTGCTTCTCTGACACTTAGGGCAGGTCTGCGCTGCAAGGACAAGTTGATTTAAGCTACATAATTTGAGTTATGTTAATAGTGTAACACAAATCGATATAGTTTAGATCTACTTACTGCAGAGTTCATACTTGTGGGAGCTCAACAGAAAAAATTCTTCCTTTGATTCGCCTTACTCATCTCATTCCGCTGGAAAACCGGAGCTGATAAGGGAGCAATCAGGTGGTCAATTTAGTGGATCTTGACTAGACTCACTAAATGAACTGCTGGTGGATCAGTCGCTGCAGTGCTGATTCACCCTGTAGTGGCGACAAGCCCTTAGATTTTAAACTCTTTGGGCCAAGGACTGTCTTTTTGTTCTGTGGTTGTCAGTGCCTAGCACAATAGAGACCTGATCTAGGGCTCATGAGTGCTACTGCAATATAAATAATAACGAAACCCACCAGCACTACTGGCAATTTTCCTGGAAGTTTCAGCAGAGTGGTGAAGAACTGGAAAATGGATGACTCAGGCATGGAAAATAGATGTCTTTTTCAGCCCCTGGAAGTGGCACTTCCACTGACTGGGAGACAGCTTAGGGAGAAATCATGATCTACTCAAATGGGGTGTTGGACTTGTGGTTTAATTCTTAGCTCTGCCACTGACCTGTTAAATGACCTTGGGCAAGTCACCTCCCCTTTCTGAACTTGTTTCCAATCCCATCCTCTGTCTTGTATATTCAGATGGTAAGCTTTTCGGGGCACTAAGTGTCTCCTTGTATATATTTGTACAGCGCCTAGCACAATGACACCCTAAACTCATCTGTGGTCTCTAGGACTCAGTAATATAAATAAATAATAATAATTGACTGGGCAGCATGGAAAATTACCTGTCACAGCCCTTTGTTTTATTTTCCCTCTTGATACACAGGGAGAGTCAGCGCTTCCCAGAAATGCAAAATTAATGCAAAAATGATTTTTTAAACAAAATGTTGAGCCATGAAATTAAATAGCAACATATGGAGATGTGGTGAATAAAAATAAAATTAGACTGAGAAAAGGCCTTAAGCTTTTTCATCTGATCTAGCTCGTTGTTTGCTTTATCAGATGGTAAGCACCTGCTCTGTGCTTGGAAATTGGGGACAGGCTGTCAGGAGACTTTTGTCTCCAGGTGGTATCCTCCTATTATCACTGTAACTGCGTTTGACAAATCATCTCTGAGGGTGGAATGGATGAGTTGGTCACAATTAGTTGTCTTGCAGGTTCCTGAGGTGTAAAATGACTTGCATTCAAAAATGCTGCATCCTGCTCCCTTGGTTACAAGATAGAGTCAGTCAAGATTGAGTAGCATTTACAAAAATAAAAGGGGGGAGGGGGAAGGGAGGGTGGAATGGGTGGCAAGAAGAAAAAGGAGGTAATATTTTTATTGTAAGTTCTTTCTGAAAATGCGTGTTTAAATCTTTCCGCAGCCATTCAAAGGAGTAGTGAGTACTAGCTTCTTTGTGTTCTCTGCTGGTTATTTTTGAAGGCAGTTACATTCACAGGACATGGTGCATATGTAGAACCTTTCATCTGAGGCTCTAAAATTGATTTATAAAGCAATAATTAGCTGCCTCACAGCACCCTTGTGAGATGGCTAAGTGGGTGTTATAGCCATGTGGAGGTAAACTAAGTCACAGAACCAAAGAAACTAGAGAGACAGGAAACCTATTAGTTCAGCTGCCAGATTCCCCGGCCTGCGGTGGGTTGTTCCCTATATGACTCTTTTTATGGCTTTATTAAATGTTCTTTAAAAAAACCCACACTTCCACTGTCTTTCTAGGGGGAGTATTGCATAGCCTAAAATTTGGGAGGATTTCCCTGCTAGTCAGCCTACAAAAACCCTTCCTCAGTTCCAACCCATTGTTTTTATTTTTACCTTTCCCGCCTCTTTTGGCCTCCCCTCCATCTCTCCTTAGCATTTATACTTTGCAAATACTTCCAGCCATCTTCTCCCACTGCTGTTACTTAGCCCAGGCATCTGGCACATATTTATCTCTTTAATTTTCCCTCATCAGATCATCCCTTATATCCCCTATTCATTTTAGCTGCTTATTCTTGAACTCCTCTGCTTTGCCAGCCTTCCTGGTACAAACAGATAGGCTAAGGATAATGGCCAATGCCACATAGCGAGGTAGAGACAGAACCCAAGTGTCCTTGTTAGGTCAGGGTTTGAATGCTGGAGAAAATGAGGTAGGTGTCTGTTCAGCTGCATTGTGTGAACTGAAACAGCCGGGTCCATTGGAAGGTCCAACCTGGGAGCTTTCCTGGGAATTTCAGATTCTGTGAGATATTTTCTTTGAATCAGATACTCCAAAGCCTCCCCCAGTCGCCTGTAGTTCTCCAATGCCATCCTCCTCCACACACACGGATGTACCCCATTCACCTGGAAATCTTCACACACATAGCTTGATGGATAGCAAAACAAGCACCCAGCTCCCCATCTCCCACACATACTTTGTGCCTCTGATCTTCTGGGCAGTGGTGTCAGTGTTCTCCCTAGAGTCCCTGAGGGGCTACATGCTGAGCAGGAGCGGATGGTGGACACTGGCGTTACTAGTGACATCTGACAGTGTCCTCTCATGCCTGAGCGTATGCAGAGGGTACACGGCCAATCTCCATGGGAGACCATTGTTACCTGAAGTTACCACAAGTCTGTTCCAGACTCATTTTCTTTTCTCAATTGTTATAACAACGGTGCCTGTTGTCTGTAGCCTGCAGCTCCGGAAAGCAGAATCCACCTGTTGTAACCGTGTCGCTTGGAGAGCCTTTCCCAGCCGCTAGGTAGCACTCCCCCTGCCTGCTCCTCCCCATTCCCAGCTGGCTGCCTGTAGGGCAGAGTTTGCTCCTCTGCCCAAGGCTTCAGCAGCAGCGGCTTTGGACCTGGTCCTCCTAATCATTTGCTCCACTCCTGAGAGCTTGGCTGTGGGCTACCCAGTGTGAGGAGAGGAAGTAGGATGTGATGGGCTTAGTCACAGAGATCCCCCTAATGGGCTAATCATACCACTGAATCTGCCTACCTGCCCTCTAGGGTGCCCCGTCCCCTTGTCCTCCTGAGTCAGAATCTCTGGTCTCCCCCACTGAAGGCACAGAGTTGGGGTCACAGCTTACAGCAGAGTAACACAGACACTGAAAGCAGCTCCTCAGTCAGAGGATTTGACACAGCACCCGGGTGCCCGGTTCCAATGAGAGCAAAACCTCAAATAAATCCATCTCACTGTGCATAAAGTTTATCCAGTGTGACTTCATAAGCTGCTTGCCCCCTTTATCAACGAAAGAGAGATATGCACAGCTGTTGCTCCTGTTAACAATTATTTGCACAGGGTTTAATAATAAACAAAAGCAATTTAAGCAGTTGCAATAACAGCAGACAGATCGAAGTCAGTTACTAAGCAAAATAAAATAAAACACTCCAGCCAAGCTTAATACTCTATGAAACTTGTTACATCCAATTTCTTACCCTAACAGTAGTTCTAATAATATTTTTTCTCACATGTTGGGAAGCCTCCCAACTTGGGTATGTGCCTTCACTAGCACACGTAGATGTGGGTGAAAGTGATCCTGAAGTGACAGAGTTCATGATGATAAGGAATAGTAGGAGAGAGAATGGCAGAATAAAGACTATGGATTTCAGGAAGGCAGACGTTAGCAAACTCAGTGAGTTGGTGGGAAAGATCCCATGGGAAGCGAGTCTAAGAGGAAAAACAACTGAAGACAGTTGGCTATTTTTCAGAGAGATATTATTAAGAGTATGTGAGGAAACTACTCTGTTGCGTAGGAAAGATAGGATGTATGGCAAAAGCACACCTTAGCTTAATCAGGAGATCGTGAATGGTCTAAAAATAAAAATGGAATCCTACAGAAAGAGTTCTTTAAAGGTTGCCAATTTTGGCTAGAGGTATTCCTGAGGGTCCTCCATGAGTCCTGTCCTGCCGGAGACTCCTGGAGGGCTAATACATAAGCTGGCGCCACAGAGGAGTTTGGCAAAGGGACTTGATCCTGTATCCCAGTACAGTAGCTACTAAGCCAGTGTCTTCTCTGTAAGATCCATCAGGAAATGGAAAGTGGGGGGAAGAAGATAAGCAAGTCTGATCTGAAAGTTCATTATTTTTTAAACATTGAAAGAAGCAGCAGATTGGATTTTATATTACATTTTTAAAGTGCATTAGCTCATAGGGAAAAACTATCATTCACTCTGTTGGAAGGGGGCTTTGTAAGAGATGTTACCTTTGGGATCAGCAAGGTGTTTTGGCAGCTCACTCTTGCTTGGAATAAGTTCCCCAAACCATGTGCTTCCTACTTGATTCTTCCTCACCAATTGTGGCTCCTCATGTGTCCTGCCTCCCTGCGATTGGAGCTGGACTCAGGGAACTGAAGCAAGGTATGAGATGTGGATGTGGATGCAGGTAGCAGGGAGTGGGGGGAGAGAATTTGCTATAGAGATGGTGATCAGAGAGGGGTTAATCTGAGAGCTGGGAGGGGTAGATCTTGTAAGTTGGAGAAGAAGAATTGGCAGCGAGAAGGGAATCAGTATTTGTTGGAGAGGAGAGAGGCTTTGAAGAACAAAAGAAGAGCAAAGAGTGTTTCACAGTGCCACAAAGGGTTGAACACAGATGACTGGATTTCTACTGCCAAGATATAAACAGTGGACACAGATTCAGAAACACTTAGAATGAGTTATTTCTAGAATTCCCCATGCCTTGGTGCTCTACACAGATGACATCTTACAGAAAAGAATCAAATGCCCTGGAATAATATTAAACCTTAGCAAAGGCTCACACAGTTTCCCCCAATGTGAATTCTCTCTCAGTGGACTGAGCAAGCCACATCCAGTAGGGTTTGCATGTTGCTTTGTGTATGTAAAAGCCATTCTCTTGTCCCGAGCCTCATTTCAGTATTTTGTTTTCAATGAGCGAAGAACCTGCCCTGTTTTGCAGTCCTTCGTGTATATAGATCAGGTACGTTATTATCTGTGTACTTATGTAAGCGGGGGAATGGTCCCGCTCTTGTGGGGAACTTTCCTGGCTTCTATACACCCCGGTGAAATGAACCAGCGAAATCTGAGTCCCCGCTCCCACTTCCTTTACCCCACGGCTCCCTGATCCTGAGGGCTCCCCCTCCACTCTCCTGAGTAGCAGAGCCCTTGAAACCCCAACAAGGCTGGGCCCAGGTTTCCTGGGGCTTAATCCCTGACCTTGTAGTCACTAGGGGCAGGAGTTAGGGTGTCCCCACTCCGAGGTGCTCTCTTTACACTGCAGGCCTTCTTGGCCCAGTGATCACTTCATAAGGTTCAAAGCAAATACAATTTATTAAACATCAACTGATTAAAGAGAATAGAATAAGAAACAATGAGAATGGTTAAATGAGAACACACAGCCCTGCTCTGTAGCACAGGGACATCAACACAGCAGTCTGCAGAGTGTAAGGACAGTTCACAGTCTCTTCCTTAGAAGCCCTGGATGTGCTGCAAGGGGCTGCAGGCTGGACACGCTTGCACTGGCAGTGACCACACAGCCTCAGTCTCTAAGTGGCCAGACCCCTCTCCCAGTCCAGAGCCTTTCCCCACACTTTGCAGGTCCCAGTAGCTCACCACATCCAGCTGCAGGCTGTGCTGCTTGGCTGTTCCAGCTCCTTGTGTTGCTTCTCTGTTCCTTTTGGCTTTCTGAGCACTGCCAGTCTGCTGCTCAACACAGGGTCTGCACTGCTTGGCCTGTCTGTGTCTGGTTCTGTCGCTGCAGGACTTCTTCTTGTCCTCCTCTTTCAGCTCTCTGTCTTTGCAGGACCTCTTCTGCACACAGCTTGTTTGTTCAGAGACAGAGCCAGAACAATCCTCACTTACAACCTGTCAGTCAGGCTGAGCTGGAGTGTTGACTGCTTTCCATTGTCTCTGGGGTCTGTCAGTCTCATGAACCCTTCCCCTTCTGAAACTGGTAAATCAAAAAACTCCCACAGAGTTTTAGTAAGGGGTAACAGTCCCCTTACACTTACATGGTGATAAACTTCAGAAACAACAAATGCTCTGGTAGCACTTTCTAGACTAACAAAACATGTCGCTTTTTTTGTGGTATCATGAGCTTCTGTGGGCACAGCTCACTTCTTCAGATAACCGGGATGATTTACTTGGGGTTGGTCCTGCTTTGGGCAGGGAGTTGGACTCAGTGACTTTTTCAACCCTAGGATGTTATGATCATTTCTAAGCATGTCATAGACTCTTACATATTCATCTTCCTCGCACCTCAGGGGGAGAATAGTGCTTCTTTACTCCTAGTTTATAGATGATAAACTGAAGCATGGTAAGACTTGTCCAAGGTCACACAGAGTCTGTGGTGGAGCAGGGAATGAAGCCCAGGTCTTCCAAGTCACAGTATCCTAACCACTGGACCATCTTTCCTCTCTCTAATTTTGTTTGGGACCAGATTCTTCTATCTTTACTTATTAATACCTGGCCGCAGTAAGATTGTAAGCTCTTTTGAGGTTAAGGCTGTCAATTATTATATGTCTGTGCAGCACCTAGCACAATGGGGTCATGACCTACCTGTGGCCTTTAGGGGCTCTTGAAATGTAAATGTTAAAGAATGATGAGGTGTGGTTTTGTTTGCATTTCATTCTGTCTTGCCTTGCACTTTATTTACTCATTTAAGGTGGGATTTCTGCAAGGACCATTGGGAATTTGGCACTCCGGTCCTATCGTAAAGAAATGGGTGCCTACATCTCTTAGATCCATTTGAAAAATCACAGCCTTACACCATTTTACCATAAGAATGGCCACACCGTGTCAGACCAAAGGTCTATCTACCCCAGTATCCTGTCTTCTGACAGTGGCCAAAGTCAGGTGCCCCAGAGGGAATGAATAGAACAGGGAATTCTCATGTGATCCATGCCCTGTCATCCATTTCCAGCTTCTGACAAACTGTGGCTGACAAACACCATTCTGACAAACACCATTCTTGCCCATCCTGGCTAATAGCCATTGATGGACCTATCCTCCATTAATGTAGCTCTTCTTTAAACTCTGTTATAGTCTTGACCTTCACAATATCCTCTGGCAAGGAGTTTCACAGGTTGACTGTGTGTTGTGTGAAGAAGTACTTTTGTTTATTTTAAACTGGCTACCTATTAATTTCATTTGGTGACCCCTAGTTCTTGTGTTATAGGAAAGAATAAATAACTCTTCTTTATTCACTTTTTCCACACCAATCATGGTTATATAGACCTCTATCATATCACCCCTCAATCATCTATTTTCCAGTTGAAAAAACCCAGTCTTATTAATCTCTCCTCATCCATTCTATATCCCTAATCATTTTTATTGCCCTTTTCTGAACTTTTTCCCAATGCCAAGATATCATTTTTGAGATAAAGTGACCACATGTGCACACAGTATTCAAGGTGTGGGCGTACCATAGAGTTATATAGAGGCATTAAGATATTATCTATCTCATTTTCTATCCCTTTCTTAATGATGCCTAACATTCTGTTTGCTTTTTTGATCGCTGCTGCACATTAAGGGGATGTTTTCAGAGAACTCTCCACAATGACTCCAAGGTCTCTTTCTTGAGTGGTTACAGCTAATTTAGTCCCACATCATATTATGCATATAGTTGGGATTATGTTTTCCAATATGTATTACTTTGCATTGCGGCATTTTGTTGCCCAATTATCTAGTTTTGTGAGATCCTTTTGAAGCTCTTCACAGTCTACTTTGGACTTAACTATCTCGAGCAGTTTTGTATCATGTGCAAATTTTGTCACCTCACTGTTTACTCCTTTTGCTGGGGGATACCACTAGTTACCTCTTCTGAAAACTGACCATTTATTCTTATCCTTTGCTTCCTATCTTTTTAACCAGTTATCAGTCCATAAGAGGATGTTCTCTCTTATCTCATGACAGCCTACTTTGCTTTAGAGTGAGGGTCCTTGTCAAGGCATTCTGGAAATCTATATCCACTGGCTCTCTCTTGTCCAAATGCTTGTTGTCTCCCTCAAAGAACTCTAGTAGATAGGCGAAGCATGATTTTCCTTTATAGAAACGGTGTTGACTTTTTCCCAACAAATTATGTTCATCTATGTGTCTGAAAATTCTGTTTCAACCAGTTTGTCCAGTACTGAAGTTACACCTGCTGGACTATGATTCCCAGAATCTCCTTTAGAGCCCTTTTTAAAAATTGGTATCACATTAGCTATCCTCCTTACAGAAGATGATTTAAAGGATAGATTACAAACCATGGTTATTAGTTCTGCAATTTCACATTTGAGTTTTTTCAGAATTCTTGGGTGAATGCCATCTGGTCCTGGTGACTCATTACTGTTTTGTTTACTAATTTATTCCAAAGTCTCCTCTGATGACAGCTCAATCTGGGACAGTTCCTCAGATTTGTCACCTAAAAAGAATGGCTCATGTTTGGGAATCACTTTCTCATCCTCAGTCATGAAGCCTGATGCAAAGAATTCATTAGTTTCTCCACAATAATCTTATTGTCCTTGAGTGATCCTTTAGTATCTGGATCAACATTGGCCCACACTGGTTGTTTAGAAGGCTTCCTGCTTCTGACATTTTACATTTTTTTTGCTATTACTTTTTGAGTTTTTGGCTAGCTGTTCTTCAAATTCCTTTTTTGCCTTCCTAATTATAATTTTACACTTCCTTTGACAGTATTTGCACTCCTTTCTGTTTTCCTCGCTAGGATTTAACTTCCACTTTTTAAACAATGCCTTTTTATGTCTTATTGCTTCTTTTACATGGTTGTTAAACCACGTTGGCACTTTTCTGTTTCTCTTATTATGGTTTTGAATGTGGGGTATACATTTAAGTTGAGCCTTTATTATGGGGTCTTTGAAATGTTTCCATGCAGCTTGCTGAGATTTTAGTCTTGGCACTGTACCTTTTAATTTCTGTTTACCTAACCTCCTCATTTGTGTGTAGTTCCCCTTTCTGAAATTTACCTCATGAGGGGTGGAACAACATGTTCATCTTGTACCCGAATGGGCACACGGTCTTCACCAAAACAGCATCAGTCCCGCAACCTGGATTGGCTAGATGGGGAGATTGCCACATGAGTGTCATAGTCATGCTGCCTCATCTGCACTTGGTGTCTCTGTGACACTCTGGAAAACCAGGGGCTAGAGCTAGGCCCTGTACTGTGCTCTGGTGTGAAAAATGGGGCACAACAGCCAGGAGGAAAGTTCTTGGATGAAATTGCTGCTAGGGCTGCCAGGCTATCTGATGCTGCCCCCTTCCCAAGTCCCCAGTGTAGTTCTGGGGGGCTCTGGGGAGTGACCCCAGTGCCATGGTTTCAGATTCTCCATTTCAGAACAGCCCATTGGTTTCTGTAAATGGGAATAACTTCTAAGGCTGCTCTGAAGTTCTGCTGAAGGCAACACCACTGCACATAACAGACAGAATCTGGATTGTGCAAAGATTGTCTTAATGCCACCTCTGGAGTGGACCCCCTTCGCCTGGGCTGTGTTCTGTGCCTCTCAGGAGTCCGGCATAGAATCTACCTTGAGGTCTTTAGAGCTATAATGTACCAGCTGCTCCATTCCTTTCTTTGGTCAGTGTCCGGAGGGAAGGTTTCTAAGGCAATCCCTTGTGCAGTACTGCAAGAGGTGGAATTAGTCATTCAGAAGGTTTCTCTCCCCTCTTATCTCTGCATCATTATTCAGCCAGTTCTTGCGTAGTTATAGAGGTCATTATTCAGCTATAGGGTACTCTCTTTTGAATACAATTAAAACCAATATCCAGGCCAGTTTTACTAGTAAGAGATCTCATGACAATTTTTGAACATGTGGGAGTGCTAGTTCTAGTATCCTGACAGTATTTAGCTCTGGGTCCTTTATCCAAGCCTCAATTAGCCAAAGGACTTCTTTAGCCTAAAAAAAGATTATGTCCACTGAGGAGTATCAAATACATTCAAAAGTCCCTCACTTGTCCAGAACCTCATTTATCCTAATTGCTTGCATGGCTCCCATCCCTTTCTGATTAATGAGGTTTGACTTTGTTATTTTTTACCTTCCTAAAATATCCCTATTCATTTCAATTTGCTAGGACATTCTTCACTTCCGACCCAAAACTCTGGTATAGTGTTACATTGTGCAATTAAACAGCTGCTGCTTTTCACCCAGAGGCAACGATGTTCCAGAGGCAGGTGAAGTCATACTTGTGCACAAATAGCTTGGCAATAATTTTTCATGGTACTCTACAATTATGTCTACACTATGAAATTCGATCGAATTTGAAAAGGTTGACATTTTAGCAGACAATTTTACAAGGTCTTTGCTAGGTACATGAGGTCAATGGAGTGTGCCCACGCTACCGGGGCTACCCTCAACTCCAACAGTGATGCTCTGTGGGTAGCCATTCCACAGTTCCTGCTGCCAATTTGAATTCTGGGTGAGGATACCACTCCTTGATGGAACAAAACCATTATCACGGGTGGTTCTGGATACGTGTCATTAGCCTCCCGTGATGCTCTGATCTCTGTCCTCCCTCCCTGCTTGAAAGCAATGGCAAACGGTCGTTTCACACCCTTCCCTTCATCCCCCTCCCCCCGGTTATCCATGCAGATGCATAACATAGCAAGCATGGACCCTGCTCAGCTGCATGCGGCTGTGGCACGCACTGCAAACAACTTGCATGTTATTCTGCAGTTTGTCCAGAGCTTAGCCTGGAGCTGCGGGTGCGAGGAAGAATGCGAGGAGGCCCCCCATACAGACGCGGAGGAACCCATGGAATGGAGCAATTGGCATATACTGGCAGCCATCGGGCATGCTGATACAGTGGAACGCCGATTCTGGACCGGGAAACAAGCACAGACTGATGGAACCGCATAGTTATGAAACTATGGGATGATGACCAATGGCTGCCAAACTTTGCATGATGTCTTAAAGGGAGGAGAGCCGCCTCTCCCACTTCCAGCACAGGGGAGATCGAGGTGCTGTGCTTCAAAGCCGCCTTGCACTAAGGCATGGTGGCACAGCCTTTAGCACCAGGTTTTAAAAGTGGCATTGGAAACCTCACATTTCTACAGAGCCATGGAGAGGCCCCAGTGGTCTCTTAGCACACCAGCTTCGTATAGTCACAAACGAATGGTTCATGCTGATCTGTCTAGGTGAGAGATCATCAAATGTTTCATTAATTCCCCAGCACTAATACAGGAGCAAACTATTTAAATAAATACTTTCCACAGTCAGTGATATCCGTTTGGGATGAGGTGTTCACTTAATTTCCCCGCTGGGGCATTTCACACTCAGTCCTTAGATAAGAACTGATATATACACATCCCAAAAGTTAGTAAAATGTGAGCATGGAGCAGAAGCCTTAGCCCAAGTAGGCAGGTTAGTTACGGTAATTGGATAGGTTCATAAGGGCAGGTAAGGCAGACATAACTGGGAAGGAAACTTGGGCTATGTCAACACTGCGGCAATTTGTTGGAAGAGGAAATGCAAATGGAGTGCTCGTTTGCAAATCTCGTGCTTTCATTTGCATATTTTCTTCTGATCCTTTTTGTGGAAGAGGTTTTTGTGTTAATAAGCCCTGCATAGACAGGGCCATTTGTCGGAAAAAAACCATTTTGCGCAAGATCCTGTAAACCTCATTTTTTGAGGAATAAACATTTTCTGCCAGGAGCTAGCTCTCTTATTTTTTTCTTTTACAGTAAATCTGATACATTTGACAGTCAGGTTTGATACTTAGAAACCAGGGGCCTATGTGTTCTGTCACCAAGCATTTCTGAAAGGAGCCTGGGGATCCTAGGGGCTTCCCTTTCTCTGCTCTTTCAGGTGCTCTGACCATTCTCACATTATTATGGTGAGACCTGTGGGCCTGCCACTTCAAATTTGAGAAGATGAATCAGTGAGGCATCTCTGCACATGGGCAGGGAGCCCTTGTACCTCATCTTCCACTCCAGATTTTTCCTTTCTGCTTCATTCACCTATGCTGTCAACACTCACGGAAAGGTGTTAATTGAGGTAAGATGTAGTTGTGTTTAGCGGTGGTCTCTATGATTACAACAGCTTTCTTCAGCAAGGCCATCATGGACACACTGTCCTCAGCAGCAGGCACCATCTTTTTCAAGGGATAGAGGGCCTCTCTTGTTTATTGTCTACTTGTAGAGTTCTCAGTAGACATGCCTCTGTGTATTGACATTCCAGAGATTTTTAGGCACCTCTTTCTTTAGTGGCCTGGAGCCTCAGGCAGAACTATTGACTCTAGGTGGAAATTGATATTAGCAAATGATTCTAGAAAACACCACATCCTAAAATGAACTCATTAACGAAGAAATAGGGAAAATTATGATTTATCTTTCCAGATAGTAGAGTGCTGACATTGCTGGCATGCTCATTTTTAAAAGGGAAGTTCGAGATCTGTGGAGAAAGGGAAGCAGGCAGCTTGGTCCATCAAATAAGGCACTGTATTAAGACAGGAGACTGGGCTCCAATTCAGCAGAGGAACTTGATTACCTATATGACATGCTCCTACACTTCAGTTAGTCTATAAGGTGCCACAGGACTCCTCGTCGCTTTTACATGACATTAAGGACCTGAGCAGACCCATTGAAGTTGATGGGACTATTCAGGTCCTTAACCTTAGAAACATGCTTCGCTACCTTATATCTCTAATTTTGACCTGGTGTGTGATTTTTGCCTGGTTACTTGTCCTTTCTTTGCTGCAGTCTCCCCACGAAATAGTAGTGATGCTCTTTTATTTCCGAGTTGTAGCCTTCTCTTCTTACACAGTCAATTTTATTCTTGCATGGGTTTCTACTGGATTGCCTGTGTTACATAAAGGTTTGCTAAGTGAGGAATTGTTCACACTAATTCAAGTAGATGGTACTACATGTTATTTCATTTTCATTTGCTGGTTTACTTGGTTTCCCTATCAAATAAGTCACAAGTTAGATGAACCACCACATGTTTTTAATCTCTTGAGGGAGCGGGTGGATATGGAAGAAAATGCTTAACTACCCAAGCTAGCTACTGACTCTGAAAAAAGCGTAATTTAAAAACAGTGGAGAACTTTGCAACTAACATTCTCAGCTGCTGAGTAGAGGTTGCTAGCTTACACTGGTTTATTGGCATAATTCACTGCAAGACCGAATACCATGAGGCGCTTACAATATAGTCTCCAATTCAGAAAAGCATTCTGCCCTTCAACGTGTGCTAAGTCCCATAATGTCCATTAAGTAAATGGAATTTAAATACATGCTTATAGCTGGCCAGAACAGGGACGGACATAAAGTACATATCTAAATGCTGTCATGGACCTGGGGACAGAGTAGAAGAGAAAACGTATATTTTGCATTGGACTTCTTGATCAGCACCTATTTAAGGTCAAATAAGCTAAAGTACAGGCAGTCCCCGGGTTACATACAAGATAGGGACTGTAGGTTTGTTCTTAAGTTGAATTTGTATGTAAGTCGGAACTGGCGTCCAGATTCAGCCACTGCTGAAACTGACCAGCGGCTGACTACAGGAAGCCCAAGGCAGAGTTTCTCTGCCCTGGGCTCCTGCAATCAGCCACTGATCAGTTTCAACAGCGGCTGAATTTGGACGCCTGGGACAGAGCAGCTGGGGCGCTGCCGGGTAGGTCCCCGCAGCGCCGCACCTCAACGCTGCAGGGACCAACCCGGCAGCACCCCAGCTGCTCTACCCCAGGTGTCCCCAAGTCAGCCTCTGCTGAAACTGATCAGCGGCTGATTCCAGGAAGCCCGGGGCAGAGCAACTCTGCCTCGGGCTTCCTGTAGTCAGCCGCTGGTCAGTTTCAGCAGCGGCTGACTTGGGGACACCTGGGGCAGAGCAGCTGGGGTGCTGCCGGGTTGGTCCAGTAATGCCGAGGAGCGGCGCTGCAGGACCAACCCGGCAGCGCCCCAGCTGCTCTACCCCAGGTGTCGTCGGCGAGAAAAGCCTGGTCTGCTGGGGGGCTAGTGCGCCCCCCCCCCCCAGCAGACCAGGGAGACACGGGTGGCGGGACTGCCGAGACGTGCCGCGTTCTCGCGGCCGGCGTCCTCCGCGGCTTTGCTCCGCGTCTCCCTGGTCTGCTGGGGGGGGGGGGGGAGACTGTCCCGCTGCCGGCGTCCTCCGAGGCTTTGCTCCCCGTCTCCCTGGTCTGCTGGGGGGGGGGGGAGACTGTCCCGCTGCCGGCGTCCTCCGAGGCTTTGCTCCCCGTCTCCCTGGTCTGCTGGGGGGGGGCTCCCCCCAGCAGACCAGGGAGACGGGGAGCAGCTTTTCTCACCCTGGAGGACGCGGGCGGTGGGACCGCAGCGCATCTGGGCGTCCCGCCGCTCACATCCTCCGGGGCGAGAAAAGCCCCATTCGTAACTACGGATCCGACATAAGCCGGATCCGCGTAACTCGGGGACTGCCTGTATTAGTTTTTAATTGCCGTGTGAAATCTGATTGGCCATTGTAAATGCAGATGGAGGACATAAGTCGGGGGGTTTCGGCCCCTTCCGCACTTACAAAAATGGTTGTAAGTGCAGGGGGTCACAACTCGGGCCATCATAAGGTGGGGGGTTTCCTGTAATGACTTTTGGATGCCTCAGGTTTTGGGTGCCTAATTTGAGACACCTCATTGGCAGACGATGGGTGCTCAATGCTTTCTGCAGATTGGATCCCTTGAAGGTATCTCAGTTGATTGTGAGAGCATCCGTCTATTGGTGCTAATTAGTAGTATTTGGTAGCACTTGGAGTATCCAACTGGTATTGGATCCCATTGTACTTGGCGTTGTACAAACATAAAATAAGAGACTGTTCCTGCTTTAAAGATTTTAACATCTTAAGAGACAAAACAGGCAAAGGGTTAAGGGGAAAGGGAGGTAACAGATGAACAGCGTCGAGATGGTGATGGTCTGCGAGTGTCATGGGAGTTGCCAACATTTTGTTTTCTGTCTGGGTTATTAAAAGTGAGTTTGTGGAGAGGTTTTGTTGGAATGGGATTAGCTAAATGAGTGGTCGGCTTTTGGCAGCCCTTGGCATGCAGCCTGTCAGGGTTATCTGCTGGCTGGCTGCAAGACAGTTTGTTTATGTTGAGCGTCCGCAGGCATGACCCCCACAACTCCTAGTGGCACGACCACTCCGCAGGCTTGACCCTCTCATCTCCCCGTTCTGTGTTCCCAGCCAATGGGGGCTGTGGGAAGTGGCGCAGGCTGACAACAGTGAATCGTGACCACTGGTGGCTGCAGGATCCACGCCTGCAGACTCTCAACATAAACAAACTGTCTCGTGTCCTGCCAGCAGATTACCCTGATGGGCTGCATGCCAAGGGCTGAGTCTCCCAGTCCTTTACTTCTGCTGTAATGTGAGCCTATGTAACTTTGCCTCCCCGAGAGAAAAGAGACAACATAAAAGGAATTAACTCCTGTCTTTTACATATGTCCTCCAGCCTCAGGTGAAATGACACCAGACAGTCTTGAAGCCCCCATGCTAGCCGGCATGATATTGCAGGTGGTTGGCAGATATTTCACACACATTTCATGATGTCCTGACTCCAGAATCCTGTCTCTGAGGGTTCAGAGAAACTGTGACCATAAGTCACGTAAAACTAGCAGACTTACCCGGCATTGCCTGGGTCCTTCAGGGGTGTGTGTGTGGGGAGGGGGGAGGGGAGGAAGCTGGGGGCCAGGGACCTGTTTGCTTCTCCCCTCTAGGTCTTTCCACCTGCCGGGGCCTGTTCTCTTCTGCCCCAGTCCCCTCCAGCTCACCAGGGGCCTGTTCACTCTCCCTGTCCCCTGCCGCCTGCCAGTGGCCTGTTCTCTCCCCCCGTGCTGTGGCTTTGGGGTTTAGGGTAGGGGGCTATTTACTCAGGGTGCTGGCAGGCAAGGGGGTGGAGCCCCAACCCTGCTGGCCTCTCCCCTGGTGGTGCGGCTGCCCCCAGTGGGCGCTGAGCAGGATAGCTCCCCTCTGTGGGTTCGCTGCCTCCACTGGCCTCTCTCATATCTCGTCCCTGCGAACAGCAGCCCTTCCTCCCTTTGCATGTCATGGAAATCTGCCCCTTCCTTGGGGCTTCTGGGTCTCCTGGCACAACCCAATCCTGGGCTTGCGTTAAGTTAGGAGCAGAGGAAGCTGCCTTCCAAATTTGGTGGCCCTGGCTCCTTCCGTGTAGGAGACGTTCTTGAACAAACGGAGGCACAGACAGACTGACAGACACACTCTAATATATGCAGAGGGAGATTGATTCAAGGTTTCATTTTTATCGAAAGTGGAGCTGTCAAAGGAGGCCGCTGGTAATGGAGGCTGCAGCTTTTCCTGGCTCCTCATCTCACATCCCATTTATTTAATCTATGCTGTACCAGTAACCATGGCAATAGTGATGCTGCTGATTCCTGTCTCAACGTTCCTTGCTGCGGAGCCCCTTTGAGAGGCTTAGGCGCTGACAGTACCGGGCATGCAAATGCCTCGCACAATTCATTGAGTTTTGTTTCCTTGGACAAAGGAAAGAGAGAGGATCCCAGATCTTCCCCCAGGCTGGCCTCCTGGCAGGGCACTGTCAAATTTGGCATATTCTGATGCTTCTGACTATGGTCGACAAACTGACAATGATGGGATTCCAGCTGCACCCTGCAGCTTTAGGGCTGAAAAAAGGTCTTGTGGCCATCCTTCCATTACTGCTTAAAATGATCAAACAAGGAGGTATGAGACAGGGATACAAAGTCAGGTAACCAGTTAAACGTTATGTTTCACTGGTTAACCACTTACACGGGGGCAGATGGAGGCAGCTCTGGCTGGGCTAGAGTGCCACTACCTGTGATGTACCGCTTCTTACCAGGTGATGCTTACCGTTTATGGTTAACTGCTGGGGGCTGGAACAGACCCCCACCCACCGTGGGCGGGAGGTGCTCTAGTGGGGCTGGAGCACCCCTTGCCTGCACTAGCTGGGGGGCTGCTCCAGTCCCCGGGGTTAACTGTAACCGGTAAGCATCACTCAATAAGGGCACTGCTTACCATTTAACCAGTTAACTATTCATATCCCTAGTTTGAAAACAAAATAGTCTGGCCTTTGGGTGCCTTGTGAACGTACATTTTGTATTCACAAGGCACCTTTTAATTTACAGTCAAGATCATATTAGATGCCACTTTAGGCACCACAAACTGTTAACCAGGCGCACGCACACACACACACACACACACACACACACACACACACACACCTCCGTTTGAAACCCCTTTTGTCAAGATTAAAGGATTGTTGCAGGCAGAGAGCAGTCATTTGCATAGCATAGTCTAGTGGTAATTTTATCAAACTGATGCAATTCTTGCCTCTGCCACTGACTTCTTGTGTGACCTTGGGGGAAGTCATTTAATCATTCCTTGCCTCTAGATGCTGTCTCTAAAATGAGGGTGATACTCTACTGGCACCCTAATCTACAGTTCTAGAAACAATAATAAAAATTAACTAAATTTAAAAAAAGCTTGCCACAAGGCGTGTCACTTCCTGCTGGTCCAGTACCTCCTCCTAGTTACTCTTGGGATTAGCTCAAGGCTAATGCCCTCCCTCTTGTTGTTTGGATGCCTCTGGTCTGTCCCCCTTGTCTGCCTGTAGCCCCTCTCTCAACCTCAGGAACCACCAGCCATACTACCATGCTTATTTCCATATTCTGGAGTTAGTGTATCCGTCCCATAATCATGCCACTTCCCCATGGCAAGTGGGGAGGGGGACTCAGGCCCACCCACTATTCCAGGTCCCAGCTCAGGAGGGTCTGTCTCCTCACACTTTGCGCTTCCAACAGCAACTGAGCCAGCCCTGTCCTAAAGCTTCTCTTACCTGAGTCTGACAGGCCCTGATTGGTTATTCCCTGCACGTCCTCCCTGATTGGCTGTGCCTCATGCAGCCTCTTTCGGCCACTCAGAGGACTCCCCTGCCCTGCGCCCTGTTGAGGTTAACCCTTTAGGTGCCAGTGTGGGTGGGTGCCTCATCTCAAACCTAACAACCCAGAAGATGCAGAATTAAGACTTCACTGAGCAAAGAAGACAAGGGAGACTCACTTTCTTGTCCCTATCTGGGGTAAGTCTGCATTGCAGCTGGGAGGGTGCTTGAGTAGACGCACACACATGCTCTGCTTGAGCTAGTGTGCTAAAAATAGCCATGTGGATATGGGTGGTGGCTTGCAGACTATGTCTGTTTGGAGAGGACTGTAGTCAGGACATGCTGTCATATACTATCTCGAGCAGAGCTAGCATGCATCTTTCTGCCTGTGCTGGAAAGCACCATTCCAGATACCGTGTAGACGCACCCATATATTTTAGTCTCCCTTTCTCCCTTCTCTATGGGTAGGGTATAGGAAATGTATACAGCAGTAGGGATGTAATAGTGTAGTCGATTAACCAATTAGCCGATAAGCAAAAATGTATAGCTTAATGCTATAGACTACACGCATTTCCCCCCGCCCGCCAGTAAATTTTTAGCAGGTTGGCCAGCAGCCATGCCACCCTGTGCTGCTGCCTCCATGCTGCTGCCTCTGTATCAGAGTCAGCAGAACAGGGTGACAGGCAGTCGGTCCATGAGGGAAGCTGTTTTTTAAACTGGATCCCCTTGCAGACCAGCTCCCACCTGGCACCCCGCGCTGCTGCCTCTGATTCAGAGGCAGCAGCATGGAGTGGCAGGAGGCTCCTCCGGAGTGAGGCTGAGGCATGCTGGCTGCTGGCCTCGCCCCTGGGAACTATAGAATAGTCGACTAACTGGTGAGAATTCATGAAGTTACTCGACTATTCAGTTAACCGATATTTAACATCCCTATGCAGCAGAACTTAGGTTTTATGACTTGCTTCACAAATATGGACCTCCAGTGAAAGGAGGAGGATTCGTTGTCTTGCTAACCTTTAAGCACTCTAGTTTCATTAACTTGGGATGCAAGGATTGTCTGTGGAGACAAGCTAGCTTTATGTCCAATGATACTTGGAGAGCTGCTAGAAATGTGCATCATAAAGCTGGATTCTGCCAGGCGATCGGGGGTGCTGATCATATGCTGAACGCCCTCAGCATCTGACAGGATCAGGTCCATATCAATTGCATTGGAGGATGTTCTCTGTCGGGTCAGGAATTTGTGAAATTTTTGCTTACGTGCATTTATGATCTTAAGGAAAGTTGGAGTGTCACATGCTTTCTGAGTCAGGCACTCAGGTTTTTGTGAAGACTGATGCAATGAAATTGTTTTCTGTGGACAGATTCCATGGCTTGTTTTTTCTCAAGACATCGTTTCATGGGCAGAGTTGAAGTAGTTTGGGTGGCTGGTTTGAGAAGCAACCTCGTTTCTGCTTTTCCTGGGCTTATAGTCTGATCTCTAATTTTCCCTAAAGGTAGTGTACACTTACTGTTGATCTGGGCTTACAGCTTTAGCTTCCTATGCACAAAAGTTCATAATTTTTTGTAATAGTTCTGATCTGGAACTCAGGAACTAAGGAAGTTATAGGCTGCTTGATTTCCTGAAGCCTGAAGAAGGGAAATCTGATTTGCCCACACCTTGTAAGATTGGGATGCAAGGATCATCTGTGGAGATGCATTGACCCTTGCTCTCCATGTTTTATGTTTATGGGCTCCCCCAAAGCACTAGAAGCTTTGAGGGAGTCTTTAGAGGAGTGGAGCTGTGGGAGCAATTGGAGGACCATGAGGGTACTGCTACTAGCCAAGGTGGAGGAGCAGAAGAGCAGCTCCATGCTTCAGGTGAAGGCAGCAACGTATTGGACCCTCCCTGGCTTCTGCAGATGGTAAACCTCCTCTAGCTGGCAGCCATGAGACTAGACTCCCTTTGGATGAGACACAGGAGGCTTGCTGGGAGAGTCCTGTCGCTTTCCTTGCTTCTCACATTGAACCATAGAATCCCAGAGTTGGAAGAGACCTCAGGAGGTCATCAGGTCCAGCCCTCTGCCCAAAGCAGGACCAACCCCAACTCAATCATCCCAGATCCTCCGTCCCCTGTAACTGCCAGCAAGACACCTGCTCCACCCCATCTCCTCATGCTCTCCATAACTCCAGTCCCACGCGTGCCCTCCTCAAACCAGCTTCCTCCGTTTTGTTGTGCCTCCCTTTCACTGGGGGTGTGGTGATTGGTGAGGAAGAAGGGCTTCCAGGAAGGCCTGGCCCCTAGGTGTTTTGTCACTCATGAGGGGAAACATTTTGAACCTCCCCTAAGTTCCTTTGACAACTGCCACAGTTGCCCATTCTTAAGGCCAGCTCTGGGCACTTGGAACAGCTCCTGGGTGCAGAAGAAAGCAGAGGGAATGTGTTTTGCACAGTCCCCAGATGCCCTGCGCTCTGTTCCATGATCCCATAACACCTAGCAACAGATGGGCTTGTCAGGCACTTTTTACATACCCACAATGCATTGCTGTCGACAGGGAGCTAATGATGTGGACGCAATCTGTTGACAGAGGGAGCAAGTGTAAACATGCTTTGGCACCTTATTTTGGTGACCTCTGCACGTCAACAGCAGTTTCTTCGACAAAACCTTTGTAGTATAGAAATACCCCGAGTTGGAGCTCTTCTTTTGTCCTTTTTTTGCTAGGAAGTTCCTCTCCCCATCTTGAAAACAAGTTTGACAAATTAACTCTTTTTTTTCTTCAGTGTATAGGGTGTAATAATTCAGAAGAATCTAATCTGATTTTGTTCAAATGTAGCTTTAAAAACAACAACTATGCTAGCTTCTGATACACACTTCTAACATACAGATTTTGAGCCCAACATGTAAACTATAGGGCAGTGGTAGCAAAATTGGACTTCTGGACTATTAATGAGAAATACTGGCAAAAAAGGTGCCTACTGACAACATTTTAGCTCTGGTGAGAATTCCTCGTCTTTCTCTGTCAAAGCTGCAGCTCAAATAACTGAGTAAATGAAACACCAACAGAAATGCTGAATAGAAAAATAAAGCAGGAAAATTAAAACACTCCCACTCCATCACGCAGCACATGAGACCTCCTTTCCAGCATGTACAGTATGTAAAACCCGAGTAGGATTTGGATGAGTATAGCTACAGAGACACCGCATGCTGCTGTCCGTGTGTAGTGGGTGCACGTGTGTGTGTTTGGCAGTGCCGCAAAGGAAGCCCTTTGATGAAATTCATAGGATTAGAGGCCTGAGTCGTGAGGACACACTTGGCTGAATGCAATTAAAATGCCTGTCAGGCATTTGATACCAGAAACCCCTTGACAGACTGCTCAAGCAGACGCAAACGCAGTATCCTATTGTAAGTACATGATGGCGGTGCTGGCTGCCTTGTCATCATTCTGGAAAATTCCACGGACAGTGAGCTCCCTCTTCCTCTCCCACTCGCCCTCTTTTCCTTTTCACCACTGCGGGGACTTTTTCTAATTCGCCGCTTTCCTTTTCCCAACCTACACATGGTTGAGACAAGCTGGTGGCTTGCAGATTGTGTCTGTCTGGAGATCGGCAGCGAGCGGACGGGTCGCAATGCTCCGGGAGACTGATTAGACAGCAGTTATTTAAGGACAGGTTTTTGTGGTGTGGCAGCCGATGAGCCGGTAATGATTTTCTCTTTAGAATGTCAGCGTGGTGTGATTTCAGCAAATTAAAAGAAAACCACCATTGTGTTGCAGCATACCAAATTCAGTCTGCCGGATATTAAGTGCTGCATTTGTGCACATTGGATCAATTCAAGATGTGTCTATAGCACATGCTTATCTATCTATCTATCTATCTATCTATCTATCTATCTATCTATCTATCTATCTATCTATCTATCTATCTATCTATCTATCTATCTATCTATCTATCTATCTATCTATCTATCCAGGTTAGTAGAACAAAAACAACTAGGTTTACCCCTTCCCCCCCATTAGCTGTAGAAAATATCTTGTTGGATCAAAAATGAAATATTTTCACTCCTTTTAATAGATTCTCCATCCTGTTGTCTCTGACGTGGTGCCCAGATTAGGATCTACTTATTTCACAGATCAAAAAAGGTAAGGCACGTTATATTTTAATATATTTATAAACAAGTAGGCTTGTGGGGTTAATACTCCTAAGATAGTCTAGAAATGTATGTGCTGCTTCATTCTGTCATAGCCTGCTACGTTACAGCTTTAGTCTGGCATTCAATCTGATCTCACTGCAGACTGTAATTTACTTTTAATATGTAGGTATAAGCTTAGACGGCTTCATCTTTGGTGACTACCTCCTCAGATCAGTCATTTCAACCACAGTGGCCACTAAAGGGTGAATTCTAATGTCTGTTTACCTGTTCTGTGGATTT
The DNA here is from genome assembly GCF_052426305.1 of Pelodiscus sinensis. Classification (NCBI taxonomy): domain Eukaryota; kingdom Metazoa; phylum Chordata; order Testudines; family Trionychidae; genus Pelodiscus; species Pelodiscus sinensis. Next base: position 59,372,018 of record NC_143058.1, read on the forward strand.
AGAACCCCTATGAAAGCTGTTCAGAATCCTCCATCCGCACTGAAAGTTAATAGCATTAGAAACGGGGCAGGAGAGGGGTTTTAAATAGGGAACTGAAAGCTTTATATGATACTAAGAAAAGGGTTAGATTTTACCTGGCTAATGAATTATCACAGAACTTAGAACTGGAATCATATGGATGGCTTAATACTGTATCATTTTCGGGGAGGGGAAATTGCTGGTAACAGGCACCTTGTGGCCAGAAAATGCATGTGCTTCAGCTTCGGTTTTGGTGCATGGAATTTTAATATGAGGCAACACTAAAGGAGCACATTCCCTGTATTTATGAAGTACATCATTTAGCACACAAGAGACTCTTCCTACACGTGGCTACAAAAACAGCAGAATCTGCTATTTTTTAAGTTTTTTTTTCTGAAACATAAATGAGAAATATATTCTCCTTTTCTTTCATGTCTCTAAACCTTTGAGACACTCTGTGTGGCATTAGAGGCTTTCTTGGGAAGCCACTGGGGGTAAGGAGCGCTTCTGTGATGGCGCTTGAAAACTGGGTGATGTTTTTGGAAGGATCAAAGTGTTTTAGGAGCACAAGCCACATGGATTTTCTTCAGTGGCACTCACGTTCCTAAATCACTTGTAATGGGGTTTTTTGGTCAAAATTGCCTCTCTGTCTTTGTGGAGATACTATGTATGATCACCATTTGTTAACCCCTTATGTGCCATACTTCTCCCAGCTTCTAGCAAGCCAAACCTCCAAATGGGCTGCCTTTCAGTTGTCAGGAAATTGATCGGGCTTTGTCAAGTCTCTATGAATATCTTAAAAAACAAACAAACAGATGTTATGGGGAACTCCAACAGCCCAACACAAATTCAGAAGTGTGTTAATTTTGCTTAACTTCTGCAGTCATGTCTCTCAACCTACAGTAGCTTCCTAGAAGCAATGGGATTTCATTCACGTAATCTCTACACCTTGTTTTTTTAGATGTTAAGAGACTGGTTATGCCAATATCAGTGCGGACTGAATGACTGAAATAAGAAATGATAAAAATCTGCCCCTCCCCCAAAAACCCAGACCCTAAATCAATTTAGAATTCAGAAAAGTTCAACTTACTTTTAAAATTAATTGTCTGATGGTGTTACTCATGTACTTAGAATTAATTGTGTGTGTGTGTGTGTGTGTGTGTGTGTGTGTGTGTGTGTGTGTGTGTGTGTTTAAAGTTAAGGCCCACACTTCACGTATGTCTTTGTTGTTCTGTTTCATGGTGTCTTCGGGAGATATCAGAAGCTCTCCAATTCTTCTTTTCTCCCCCTACCCAAAATCAGCAGGAAAGGGAGTGCTTTTGGTATTACCAGTCTGGTAAAAGCAGGAATATTGGAAACTTTGTGAAAAAAACAGTGTCCTGAGATTTCCAGTAAAATTTCCAGGTGCCACATATTAGGATGTCAGAAAAACATGTAAACCAAATGAAAGTTGTGGATCTTTACTCTCAACTAACATGTGAGACTGGTTCACGAGCTAAACCCAGGCACCATTAACTAGAAAAGAAAGGTGATTAAGGCCACAGGCCTGACTTCTACTGCTGCAGGCTGCTCCTTGTCTTTTGAAACATCACTGCATGTGTCTGTGCTGGACTTTTCTCACCCTGAAAAAGCAGGGTGGTAACACTTGTCTGTCTCTATGGGGAGCTGAAGTCCTAAAGTTTATAAAAAACTCTGAAATCCTCAGGCAACGGGAACTATGTAAATGTAAAGTTGAATTAAGGCACCTAAATATCACAATAATGGGAGTCCATATATTGCATTGATCTTAGAATTGGGTGTACTAGTAATAATAATAATTAATTAATTAATGGTACAAATACACGAGGCTGAAATTTTATTTTCCTGGGAATCTACTGGTGAATGACTTGGCTCCATATAAGGTTCCTTTCACAGTAAATTACATACGTGGTGATTCCACAGTATTGAGTGAGTTTCAGGTACACATGATATATAGAAGTGAGTCTATTCCCATGTTGTACAAGATATTTTTGCTTACTTGCGAAGGTGCTTGTGCTGTCAGAGATACATTAGCTTAGTATGTGGGAGCTAGGAAAGCCAAAAAGGGATTGCGCCGGCAGGAACAAGTAAAGAATACAGCTGACTCATAATTCAAAAATCTGTGACATTCTCTAAAAGCTAGGTAGGAAAGCTCAGCCCTTCTTCCAATTGCTCTTATTGTCAGAAGACCGTTCACTTGACTGCCACTAAAAGAAACCTCTGAATAGTTGTGCAATGCAGCATTTTCAGTGCCAGTTTAGTAGTAAATTATTGCAGAGCTTGTGAGAAATTGTGGGCAATCTATTTTAGTACATTGGGTGACAGTCTGCTCTAAAAGCATTTTCTGAGTCATCACAGTTTTTGCAAGGAGGTGACTAGGTGCCTGTGACTGTTGAATCCAGTTAGTTTGTTGATTCTGGCAGCTTGAAAATATTAAAATGCCGCTTGATTGCATTAAACAAAAATGAGTCCGCTTGATGGGAAAGGAACATGGGACAGAGCAGAGATCCTCGAATTCTAAAATTTTCAAAAGTAGTTGGATACTCATATCTCTTACTTCTGAAAATATTACCCCAGCCTTTGTGCAAAGTTCAGAGGCATATTGATGGGAATTGTATGCGTGGAACAAAATGGTTTGATGTGGCGCATAGCTAGAAAGGGAAGCATTGGGGAGGACAGCTGGAAAATTAGATCTCCAGTTCATTCAGAGCTAGGGTACTCTACAGTGTTTTATATCATTCTTTCTCTTCTGTCTGCTCCCATGACCATGTTGCTCATTCCGAGATGAGCCATTAGTTAGGGTTCAGAGTCCGTAACACAGCCATGTGGCAAGATACTCAGTTATCGACCTCTAGTCAGTGTCTTTCATCTCCTGATCGTTTATGATCATTGACATTCTCCAAAGTACTGGAATAAAAGGAGGCAGTTGCAAAAATACCTCTTGGCTCCAACGTGTCCATTATTTTTGTTAGACTGCAAAAGGGATCTGATCAGGATCAGGCTTAGGATAATTTAGAATGATTTGCCACCATAACTGTTTACACGGGTGACGTGACACGACAGCGCAAAAGTGTACTGCCAGGTGCTGGTCTGGTGTAATGAGCCTCGCTCCATTGCAAACCACAGAGCTATGCTGCATCACCTCAGACCCAGACTCAAGCGTGTGATTTAACACATGGATCTTGCACAGATTTATGCATGTGTCTTTCTTTATGTCTCATGAGCTGGCCCATTGGCAATTCACAATGTGGAAAGTTAGGTACAAATCAAAATCGTTTTACCAGAATTGGGTCCTGAAATTTTGAGCCATAAATTGACTGTTGATCACTTTTCTCTTGCAATTGTATTTTGTGGGGTTTTTTATGAATGCACAAATGTACTAATAGTATTTTGTTGTAATTTCTATGCTGCTTAGCAGAATGGGGAAAAGAAGGAGTGTTGACCTTATTTTGATTCAATGGTGGTTTGAAGCCTTTCTTGTCTTAAAAGTTTGTCACATGCGGAGAGATGTAGGATGGAGCCATATAAGAGAATGTCTGGTAGGGAGAAAAATGGTAGAACTATAAAGATTTGAAAAGTTGTTGGAGTGCATTTGTGTAAAGGGACAAATTCTATCCCTGGACTCCCTCAGAGCCATGTGGTCATATCAGGAAATTTGAAATACAAAATACTTCCTGTCCATGTAGTATTACCACAGACAAATGGGCAATCTTTTTGAAAACGGTTTTGGCTCTGCTTGTGAATGTGTTTGAAGCAGGAACATGAACATGTAGCCAAGTACATGGTTAACCAATGAGCCTTTACTCATCTCTTGGTTACATGCACCACCCCCCTCCTCTGTATCAGAAGCAGCGGGGAGCGGGGGGAGGAGGGAGGAGCCAATGCACATGGGGAGCCGGATTTTATCCCAGCTCCCATGAACCTCCTGTCACCCCTCCCCCATTGGCTCCCACAGAGGCAGTGGGGAGGGGAGGGGGACAGCATTCCCTAGGAGCCGGTTTAAAAGTGGAGCCACCTGCCCCTCCCTCCATCCTCCATGCTGCTGCCCCATGTGTAAACATGTGTAAAATTTCAGCAGGTACACATTTACACAAATAAACACATTGTAACCTCCCTTTGAAGACAAAGCACCCCATCTGTTCCCCTTGACATCAATGGCAACTTTCTATTTGACTTCACTTAGAGGAGAACTAAATCATTGGATTGTAAATTCTTTAGGGTTGGGCAACGTGATTTAGGATTTGTCTACCCTCAAGTCAAACCAGTTGCAAAACTCTGCTCAGATTGTCCTCATATGAGTCAAGAGGGCTTGTTTTTATTTAGCTTCAAGATGTTCCTAATCAATTTAACTCTCCATAAGCCATGTTTACATTGACTCAAGGGTGTCCACGCAACTATTTGTGCTGATTTAAACAATTTTAAATTGCGCCTCTTGTTAAGCTGCTGTTATTAAACAGACATGTCATTACTCACAAGGCCTGATTCTGCAAGATGCTGCATGGGTGCTGCATACTGTAGGGTGGGTTGGTCTTCTCGGGGTGAGGGCGTACCTAACACATCTCAGGATCAGGCCTTAGCTTCTTGCATATTTCCTTCCCAAATGCATTTACAGTCTCATGTCTTTTTGTGCTCTCACAGAAGTTAAAGAGAATGTTATCATTGATTTCATATGACAATCATGTAAATGTGTACAGCTAGATACATGATTTTTTAATATTACAATAATAAAATGTTCTTGCATAAAGTTTGTTATGGAGTCATAATCTGGAATACATGCTGTTAACGTGCATTTGAAGCATTCAGCTGTTGCAATGTATCCTTTAAGACAAAACACAGAACTGCTGTTAAATTATACAGGTTAAATCTCTCTAGTTGGCACTGTCTGGTCTGGCAACTTCCATGGTCCAGCACGATTTTAGATAGCTGGGTGTGGCCAAGTTTCCTGCGGTCCCATAAAGTTTACAGCCACTAGCCCTGGCTCTCAGTGTTCAGTGCTGTTGTTCAGCTCTAATTTACCCCAAAATGTCTTCTAACAGCCCAGTAAGCAGTGGAAGTGTTGAGAATGCTGCTAGGCTATATTGAACTCCCATGGTTCAGCAAATTCTATGGTTCAGCATCGGCCAGGTCCCAAGGGAGCTGGACTATGGAGGTTCAACCTGTACTGGATTTATTAACATACATCTAAAAGAGCTTTAGACTTACTGATTTACAGATTCAGTAGTCCCACTGTGATCATCTAGTCTGACCTCCTATATAGCAAAGGGCATAGAGCTTCCTAAAAATAATTCCTAGAGCAGATCTTTTGGAAAAATGTCTCCATCTAATTAAATCCAATCTTGATTTAAAAATGGTAAATGATGGAGAATCCACCATAGCCCTTGGCAAACTCTCCCAAATTATTCCACACTCTAAAAAAGAGAGATGTGAAAGCCCTATGGCAGCCTGTCTCAGAGACGGGATCTGGAGCCTTGAGTTTGCACTAGAATGTTAAAAGTAGCCATGTAGATATTCCAGCTTGGGTTGGAGCAAAGACTCTCAAGCCTGGAAGAATGACATGGCTGTTTTTGATGCCATAGCTCAAGCTGCAGTCTGTAGGCCTAGGCCTGAGACTTACTGCAGCAGGGTTGGTTTGTGTGTTTGTTTCTACATTTTTTGACAATATAGCCATTCCTTGCATTTACAAAGCTTAGAACAAAGGGGCCCTTTCCCATGAATGGCGGTCCTGAGGCACTGCATTAACACCAGTAAGTACTAACAGGAACAGCAGCCACAGAAGGCTTGCAGAAGTAGATCCTACAGTTATATGTCCTGCAACATCTAGAGATCAGAGCTGGGCAAATACAACAAGCATTTCTGCAAATATTCACTTGAGTCTTCAGTGTCTGCACTAGAACCGTGTTCTTACTGCTTTTCTGTTTGCTTTCCACAAACTTACTTTCAGGTACATTTTTCCCAGTGGAAATGTTCATGAAAAGTTAATGTTTGGCTCTAATGCTCGGTCATGGGACCACTTCAAAGCAAATGTCAAACTGCAGCTAACCAACAGCAATATGAATTTTGGATTGCCATTAGCCCCTTATGCCTCCTGCAAGGAGATTTACAGGATCTGTGGAAAAAGACTTTCTTTCTCGACAGATCCCCCTCTAGACTGCCACTTTTTGCCGACAAAGTGCTGAGTCGGCAAAATGCAGCAGCCATTTTTATGCAAATTAGGCACAGGATATTTAAATCCCTGCCTCATTTGCAATGTCGACCTGCCTAATCTGCATCCCTCTGCCGACAGAGGGATGCAGTCTAGACATACCCTTAGTGCCTGTAGCATGCTGTTGTGTCTCATCCCATACACAGCAATATTTATCTCTGTGAAGGGCTTTTTTACACTTTACTGGTCTTCAGTTTTCTGCCTCTACTACTTTTAATTCACAATAGTTCTAGTCACTAAGAAATTAGTAATTGTGGCCTGCATGTCTGTTCATAATCCTGATTTGGAAAAGCAGAGCTTCGGTTCAAAGGGAAACAGCTTAGAAAACCTCTCTTGCTGCCTTGTGTTGTTTTTTAAATTGACTTTGCTGGTTATCAACATGCACAGTGAACAGGCGGTAGTAGTGGGAGGAGGAGGTATGCCAAAAACACACATTTACGCCTTGTGCACGTAGCAGGGGGTAATCCAAATATTGGCACCACTAGCATCCGAAGGTACGTCTGCTAGAGCCAGCTCACAGCCATGTACTGCACTGAAATATTGGATCTGGAAGTTAGCAGTGACTGCAGAGCTAAGCCCTTTAACTAGGCACAGAAAGTCGCTGGGAATGGTGAGTGGAGAACAATAGATGTGGTACAGGCTTTTGTCCAATCACAGGGACATGAGGTCAGGGCATCTGAAGAATGTTCACTTGTAGGTTTGTTCTTGCGAAAGGTGGTAATGATACTGGTGCCCAGTTACTCTGCGAAAGAGAAGCAGCAGCATGAGGAATGAACATGAGAGTTGCGTTGCAGAAGACAGGGATGCGAGGGAAGAGGTAGAGATGGAAACACTCTTTGATAACTTGCCACAGCCTTTCAGCAGTTTGCTTTTTCAGAGCAACCTGCCAGAGATGATTTTGTTTACAAGGCAAACAGATGGTGGGTTCTTACTGGAGACCCTTTGGCTTTCGTTGATTCACTTAACGTTGCCTGGTGATAGTTTGTGCCCTTCCTTAATGTCAAGTTCAGCAAAACTCAAACTCGTAAAATCAGGAAATGCAGAGTTAAGATACTTGCCCACACAACCTTAACTCTGCCTGCCCTTCTGCTCCCTGGAACCAGCAATAGCCACTGGGAATTATCTGCATTGCATTTCTGCTGCATACTCTGTTAGGTGTAGGTGTACTGAATGGTGGAGGAAGAAGTGGGAGCCTCTTGAAAGAGTTAGGGTTGGAATAGTGATCTTGGGGGCTACAGTGGGAGTGAGCCGCTCTCCCTGATCCCTGTGTGGGTGATCAAAGGAAAGAAGTGTATGAACCTTGGGAAATCCCATGTGCTTCATTTTGTTGCTGTGTTGTCTAGGTGGCGTTACGACCTGGACACTAGGGTTTCTTGCCCTGGAGGTTGTCAGCAGCTGTGGTTTGTGAGATGTGTGGTTTAAGGACGGGTAAGTGGAAAGTACAGTGTTTGATATCCTGTGAATAAGTCTGAGGAGGTTGTGAAAGTTGCTGAGGGAGTTGTAAAACTTAGAGGGGATGTTTTCTGTGGTGTGGGCTCAGCGTTGTTCATATATAGGTAGCTCCTATTCAGTATAGAATTATAGAAGATTAGAGTTGGAAGAGACCTCTGGAAGTCATCTAGTCCAACCCTCAGCTCAAAGAAGAACCAAGCCTCTCAGCACCCTTGAATGCATTTGATCCGACTCTATGGACTTGTGCGTGTCCAGCTTTTCTACATAATCCTTAACCTGTTTTTCACAAGAGAGGGCTGGTCACTTCCTTCCCATCCTGTGCTGCCCTGTGCAGCAGTCTAGGAGCTGATCTTGTCTGTGAAGGTGAAGGTAGAAAAAACCATTGAGTGTGTTGGCTTTTTCCACATCATCTGCCATTACACTGCCTTCCCCATGCAGAAAGGGCTTCACACTTTCCCTTCCCAGCCTCTTCTGGCAAGGAGTTCCACAGGTTGACTATGTGCTGTGTGAAGAAGAACTTTCGCTTATTTGTTTTAAACCTGCTACCCATTAATTTCATTTGATGTCCTCTAGTCCTTATATTATGAGAACTAATGAAGAACTTTTCTGTATGCACCCTCTCCACACCACTCATGATTTTATAGACCCTGTATGCACCCTCTCCACACCACTCATGATTTTCGTATCCCCCCACCATCTCCTCTTTTCTAAGCTGAAAAGTCCCAGTCTCTTTAGCCTCTCTTCATATGGGACCCGTTCCAAACCCCTAATCATTTTAGTTGTCCTTTTCTGAACCTTTTCCAAGGCCAAAATATCTTTTTTGAGGTGAGACCATATTTGTACACAGTACAGGCAGTCCCCGGGTTACGTACAAGATAGGGACTGTAGGTTTGTTCTTAAGTTGAATCTGTATGTAAGTCGGAACTGGCGTCCAGATTCAGCCGCTGCTGAAACTGATCAGTTTCAACAGCGGCTGAATCTGGATGCCAGTTCCGACTTACATACAGATTCAACTTAAGAACCCCAGGCGTCCCCAAGACAGCTGCTGCTGAAACTGATCAGCGGCTGATTCCAGGAAGCCCGGGGCAGGGGCTTCCTGCAGTCAGCCACTGGTCAGTTTCAGCAGCGGCTGACTTGGGGATGCCTGGGGCAGAGCAGCTGGGGAGCTGCTGGGTTGGTCCAGTAGCGCCGCCGCTCCTCGGCGCTACTGGACCAACCCAGCAGCACCCCAGCTGCTCTGCCCAGGCGTCCTGATTCAGCCGCTGCTGAAACTGACCAGCAGTGGCTGAATCAGGACGCCTGGGGCAGAGCAGCTGGGGTGCTGCCAGGTTGGTCCAGTAGCGCCCAGAGCTGCGCTATAGGACCAACCGGCAGCGCCCCAGCTGCTGTACTACAGGCATCTGGAGCAAAGCCGCGGAGCATGGGGGCAGCGGGACAGCCCAGACGCACCGTGGCTGTCCTGCTGCCCTCGAGCTCCGCGGCTTTGCTCTGCTTTGCTCCCCGTCCCCTTGGTCTGCAGACCAGAAGGACGGGGAGCAAAGCAGCGGAACACGTGGGCAGCAGACAGCCCAGACGCGCGTCTGGGCTGTCCGCTGCCCGCGTGCTCTGCCGCTTTGCTTCCTCTCCCTGGTCTACTGGAGACCAGGGAGAGGGCCCCGTTTGTAACTGCGGATCCGACATAAGTCGGATCCGCGTAACTCGGGGACTGCCTGTACTCAAGATGTGGGTGTACCATAGTTTTATACAGGGGCAGTAAGATATTCTGTGTCTTATTTTCTATCCCTTTCTTAATAATTCCTAACATTCTATTTACCTTTTTGACCACCAAAGCACACCGTGTGGACGTTTTCAGAGAACTATCCATGATAACTCCAAGATCTCTTTCCTGATTTGTCGTAGCCATATTAGCCCCCATCATACTATATGTATTGTTGGGGTTATTTTTTCCAACATGCATTATTTTACACTTATCCACATTAAACTTCATTTGCCATTTTGTTGCCCAATCACTTAGTTTTTTGAGATCTTTTTGATGTTTGTCACAGTCTGCTTCTGTCTTGACTATCTTGAACAGTTTAGTATCATCCGCAAACTTTACTACCTCACTGCTTGCCCCTTTCTCTAGATCATTTATGAATAAGTTGAATAGGATTGGTCCTAGGACTAACCCTTGGGGGACACCACTAGTTACCCTTCTCCATTCTGAAAATTTACCATTTATTCCTACCCTTTGTTTCCTGTCTTCCAACCATTTCTCAGTCCATGAAAGGACCCTCTTATCCCATGACAATGTAGTTTACACAAGAGCCTTTGGTCACACATGGTGCACACAGACAGGTAGGGGGGAGGTGCTCAGACCCACCAAAGGAGGAAGAAATGATGAGAGACCCCCCCTTTTCCCTATTCTCCTTGTTTTCCACATGTCTCCCTTTCCATGCCCCCCCTTTTTACCTGGCCATCCTCATTTGTCCCTTCATATAATGGCCCCTTTCCTTGCTGTCCCCCAGACTTTTTCTCCTTATTCTCGCCTCCACTTTCATCTCCGATTGCCCTCCCCCCTCCCAGCGAGCATTTGCATGTCTGATTTATTTCCTTTTATGCAAAATAAAAAACACCGTTGGTGAGAGGCAGATATAGCAAGATATCTCATTTTATTTCACATTTCTGCCTACCTTGGATTTGAACTCTCAGTGCTTGGGAACTATTTAGCTTTTGAGGGGCTAGAATGTTTCTTGAGCTGTCCAGGAGCTGTGAAGTATAGCTAGCTTTCAACCCCTTGGTCTCATTCTGCTCACGCGCCATATATTCTTTTTGGTCCGGGAGTCTTTGGGCTCCATGCAGCATACCTGCCTGACTAATAGTACTGTAATTTGACTTGCATGTGTTGTGTTGAGGTCATTCTCAAGCTTTTGAGACCCTAGTGCATTCACCTCAGCCTTCATCTCTATCTGTCCACAAAAAACAACAAACAACATTTCCAAAATGTGTCAATGTCAAGAAAAGCTGTTTTGTGAAGCAGGGGGAAGGCTTTTTCTCAGGAACCCGGTGAACCGCTGCTGTTTTATTGCCCGCCCCGGTGTACTGTGAAGGACGTCTACACAGCATTATTATTTTGGAATAAAATTTGTTATTCCAAAATAACAGTGTGAGTGTCTACACGGCTAACCCATTATTTTGAAATAACAGGCAGCTTATTTCGGCGTTTGTAAACCTCATTCCATGAGGAATAATGCCTCTGCCGAAACAGCTATTTTGGAATAGTAGTAATGTGGACTGCTGCTATTTCAAAATAGCTCCTCCCCCAGGCCATTCAACATAATTACTTCCCAGTGCTTGCTGGGGCTCTAAATCGAGGTATCACGTCACATTAGGGGAGCTTGCCTCGGACTAATTTTGTGGCTTCCCTGTAGTATAGACATGCTATTTCAAAATAAACTATTTCACAGTATTTCTTCCGGAATAGCTGATCCCAAAATAATCGTACAGTGTAGACATAGCCTCGTGATACTTCTGTACATTTTTGTCTGATTTTGTAAGCAAGTCATTTTTAAGTGAGGTGTAATTTGGGGTAACACAAGACAAATCAAATTCCTGAAAGGGGTACAGTAGTCTGGGAAAGATTGAGAAACACTGATCTAAAGGCCCCAACCAGGATCGTGTCCCATTGGGGTAGGCACAGTTCACACACACAAAAAAGACATTCCCTGCATAGAAGAGCTTACAAAACAGAGGATGGGAGAAGGAAGTTAATTACAGCCGGTCCCCGACTTATGAACGAGTTACGGACCAAACACTGGTCGTAACTCGAAGTGTTCGTAACTTGGACCCTATTCATTTACATGCGACCACGCTGTTTGTAAGTGCGGGTCACGTTCGTAACTCAGGAACCGCCTTTATGACCGCTTAATGGGAGGTTTGGTTGTAAGTACGAACGGTTGTAAATCGACCATTCATAACTCGGGGACCGTCTATATCTCGATTTTTAGAAAGACCCACATCTCGCTGACATTTTGAAATGTGACCAATAAGTGAATCTTGTTGCTTATCAAAAACAAATTTTGTCTGTGGGCCCTGAAATTCATTTCCTATGACCAGTCAAATAAACAAAATTTTTCTTCCATTATCTCCTTTACGAAAGGGCAAACAAAGATACACAGTGCATTGAAATGTGGTTTTCCCTTTGCCAGAGTGTTTGCAAGAGATTTTCCTTCCCAGTATTCACCAAACTCCAAATAAATCCATGAAAAAATAGAGAATTTCAAATATATCCACCATCAAACATTATGTCTGTGGCCAAGTATTTGCTTTCTGTGTATTTTATTAGCATTTATGTTTACATTTCTCAGGACTCTTTTTATGCCCCCAGTAGCATTTTATGAGCCTGTACTAAAACTCTGATTTCCCTACAAAATGCCTTTCTGGGGTATTAAAACAGTCAGGGAACATATAAACATAAACTCTTGATCCTGATCAAAAATAGAACAACATTGGAATTAAAATGATTGTTTCAAAGGATATTGTCAGGATAAAAATCATGGGGAAAATTCATTCCTGAGGTAACTCAGCTGACTTCAATAGTGAGCGATGACTTAGGTCCAATCTTTGTGTGTGTATGTGTCCTCTATGATATGGATTTGCAGGTCTATTTTAAATCCATATCTTGTCATTTTATATTGAAAATTAAATCACTAAATTGAAATAATATTTTAATAACCTGAATGCACTTTTTGTCATTCATCCTGCACTTTTGCTCTGTTTAAATACAGACTAGTTCTTTTTTTAAACTGCGCTCCCAAGGGAATGTTTGTCAGTGGAGTAAAATATTACTCCTGAAATAAAAGTGATTAAAAAGTCATGACGTAGGTTCCGTTGGGCCTGATACAATTCAATGAAACTGCTCCCTTTAGTTTCACCAGGTTGTGGATGGGGCCCACCAGTGACCCCCTTCTTGGACCAAGCCTCTTCACATCTGTGCCACTGTTTATTTAATTTACAGTCCTCAATAGGAGGGCATAGTTGATTGTCAGAATCCCTCCAGCACAGCTACTGTTGTCTGAAAATATTTCTTTTGTGCTGCCCAAAGGAAAGTGGTCCCTCGGCATTGCTGTCTTTGCGGTCCTCCTTTTAACAAAGTCCTGTAAAAGAAATAAGAAGAAATTACACCATAAGTTACCCACATCTTGTGAAGGAAAGCCATGTGTTTTAACTCAGAAGGCCTGTCTGGGTTTGCTGCCTTGTTTGTTTATATGATGGAAAGGCCAAGTGCTTTCATTTCCCAGGTATGCTGTCTGCCGAGATCCTAGGAAAATGGATATATAAAGATTAAGAAGTGTGAAATATAAATCACATGGGTAGGACTAGCTGAAACAATTAGTGGCTAGAAGTTCCTGAAATGCTGAACTTATCAGGCTGGAGCTGATGTCTAGTCCTGCTGATTGGGCAGCAGTGAGGCAGTAGCCCTCGTGTTCTGTGAAGTTTTGCTAGGAAAGTTAAGCCAGTGAAGTGAAGTGGTCCTAGGAATACGAAAAGCCACAGTCTTTCTGCGTGTCTCCGGGGGAGGGCCTGCGCACTGCAGTGTGGGGGTAAGAACGATGACTTGCTGATGGAATCTCTCCTGTTATTCCTCTCTCAGCTCTTTGCCCTCTCCTGTCCCCCAGATTATCCAGCTGTCCCTGGCTTCTGATTTCTCAGCGAGATCAGTACCTTTAGACAGCGGTGATTCATCTAACAACAGAAATAGCACTGAAATCAACCCGGAATCCAGATTCCTTAGCTGCTTAGTGGGGCTTAAGTATTTCATTTATTATGCACATCAACCATTCAAAATTCACCACAATCTGTCCACTCCCCCCATCCTAGGCCGAGATAGCAAGGTCTGTAGTTTTCTGTTTCTTCCTCTCTTTTTCTGGCCTGTTTCCTTCTTCCTCTGCACAGGAACTCTGCTTTGGGAAAGTCTGCATCTTTGAAATGGGGACTAGGTCTGCAGTAATTCATATGGCCCTGCCTTCCACATGGCAGCTGTCTCCTTTGTGACTCAGAAATATCTTGACAAAACATTGAATGTATTGAGACAGGAATCTGCCGTCTACCTCCACGCTGTTCTGCCTCTTACGACCTGCCTCCCTTAGTCACGGAGCTCTCGTCCATATGCTTGGAAGGCAATCAAAATGGATGCATTTTTTATTGTAACCAGTGGAAGGCAGCCGTTAGAAGCTTTTGTTACTTTTGGCTTGTCAGACAGAATAGACAAATGGTAAATGATAAAGTGGAAGGAGGCGGCATGCCCTTGCACCTTCCTCAGAAGGTCAGAAGGTTCTGTGCACAGAGAGCATGTGTTTATTTTAACTCATCTACAGCAGCAGTGAGGATGCTTATCTGTTTAAATAAAGTTGATGGCTATTGTGTGGCTGCCATCTGCCCTCTTTCATGCAGAATCACTTAACTTTTTTTAAAAAAACCACATCTTATTGTGCTTCTTAATCTTTGGCAAGTACACATCCCTTGCTGGATAAAATAACTGTACATTTTTTGACAGAAAATAATGTCTCCCTGTTGTACATGGGCCCCTTGTTTCCACACGACCTTGCACCATCAGAAAACCACTTAGAACATGCTTAAACCATCCGTATTCAGCAGATCTTATAAGCGAGTGCTTAGTTTTTCATTGAGATTTAATGTTTTTTTCTGAATCATAGTGTATAGAAATTTTATTCGGTGCAGCTGTCTGAATTATTCCAAATGGAATTGAGAGTCAAAATATATTTTTTTATATTTGAAAAATAAATTGGTAGAAAAATGACTGCAGGTGCTAAGGGATGTAGTAAAAGGGTAGCACTTTGAAATATGATGGTTACCCAAAGAATAAAGGGGAAATATATTCCTTCTGGTAAAATGATTTTTTCAACATACAGAGAATTTATTTTGAAAGTTATAACAAATATAGGCACAATCACTATTTGTCACATCCTTATTTATTGTGAAGTTTCCCACTGTAAAGATATGTATTAGAAGAAGAGTTTGTAGAGGGACTTATGAGAGCATTGATGATGGGGGACAGTTCTATAAGCTTTACTCTGAAAGACTGTGAAGCTCATAAAATTGGATAGTTCCTCAGAAAAGCTCAAATATCCATGTGTGATTTATAGAAATATCTGGTTGTTGTAACTCTTTGGTGTGTTGGTTCCAACCAGCTCCTGATGCCTTTTCCTTGTGCTGTCACTAAGTCACTCGTTATAAACAAACCCCCAGACCCACGCCACTAAACAAAAAAAAGGTAAAAATAAAACTAATATTAAACAACAATTATTAAACTAATCCAACATTTGCCAACCATTGCTCTGATCATTCTGCTACGAAATTTCTGCAAGCTTATTTTGAAATTGGGATCATCTTCACAGCACTTATTTTGAGATAGAGCGCATTTCCTCGAGAGTTGCCAGCTGTCCGGTTTTCGCCCAGACAGTCTGTTATTTCTGGCCCCAGTCTGGTAAAAAACAACAGAAAATATTGGACATGAAAAATGTTTTTCTTGGATAGAAGCGACCTTTTTTTTTTTTTGCTCGACAACTTTCGTCTCCTGGGTTTTTCCCCCCCTCAATAAGTTTGATCTCCCGTTTTTGTTTGTTTGTTTGTTTGTTTGTTTGTTTGTTTGTTTGTTTGTTTTGGCTCAACCAAGTTTTTTTCCTGCCATGTTCAGAACGAAAGCATCTGGCAAGCCTATCTTCCTCAGACTTTCCTTACTCCTTGTACAATGAGGGTTATAGGAGTTGGAGTAAGAATTCCTGCTTGACAGTATTTCAACATTATTTTGAAATAACTGCCTGCTGCGTAGGCGTACCCTTAGTGCCTTGCACAATGGGGTGTGTGTGTCCAGTCTCATCTCTAGGTGCTACCATAGTGCAAATTGTTAATAAACATGACAGCAAGAGAGGCAGCCTTGTACTGTGGAAGAGGGTAGCAGGAGACCCAGCTTCTGATCCCAGGGCTCCTGTTGATTGCTTTGTGACTTGGGACAGGTCACTTAACCTCCTGGCAGGCACGGGAGCCTCCTTTTCAGAGAGGCTAGACTCACAGCTCCACTGGAGCTCTGCCCATCAAAGTCCCGAGCACCACCCTCTTCACTGGGCCGGAGAAGCCCTGGCTGAACACCCATGGGCCGCCAGCCAGCCTCAGCAATGGGCTGCCGGCTGGCCACAGCCACCTGCTAATCTCCGGCTGGAGGTGAGCTGCTGCCAACTTCGGGGAGAGGTTGCAGTGTGAGCGAGGCCAGGCCTCCCCTGGCCTAGTCTACCTGCCACCCATGCGTAACCGCTCTATGGTCACATTTCCTCAGCTGTAAAACTGAGGTAACAATACCCTTTATTTTGTAAGTGGCCTTCAGGGGCGTGGAAGAAAACTGCTGAATGTAAATGCTAAGTATTAATGCACTTACCCAAATCTTACGCTTCCCCATGGTGAGTGGGCCAGCCCCTTTTCATGATTTCAAAGCTGTCTGCAGTTTTCCCTTCGAAGGAGTCCAGACGCTAAAGCTATCACTGTGTGACTGAGCCAGGGATAGAGTAAATGCAAAGAAAAATAATTAAAACAGCATGCTTTGCAAATGAATCACTACGAGCAGCAGCATTTGGATGAGTTTGTTAGGAAGCACTTGGAAAAGAAATAGCCAATTTTCTTTTTAGTACCTTACCTAATAAATGTGAGAGCAGTTTAATTCATTGATAGCTGCTGTAAAAGCACCAGTTCAAAACCTGCTGAAGAACTGTTGTACAGTGTCGGTTATATTAAAATGCTCGCTGGCATCTTGGCTCTTAAAGCTGTGAGGAAAACCACTTCAAAGGTGGATCTTATTTGGGGGTTTAATCACTTTAAAAGGAAAAGCAGAGTTGCCAGGATGTCTGCAGTTAGTAGTTTCCTGGCACAATAAATAAAAGTTGTTCATACTCACTGCTGACATGGGAAAAAATATTTCTAGTTTGTGCACACAGTCAAGACCTGGGTTCCAGAAAATGAGCTCATGGTGCCGCCGTCTATCAGAACTGTGGCCTTTCAGGAAGGTGGGCCCTCTCCCCGATATTAGTTGGCCCAGCCTGCTCTTCTTCCCCTGGCTCCCATTGGCTGGGAACAGCACACTGTGTCCAACGGGAGCTGCAAACGTCTGACAACCTGCCAGAGGCAAACCCTGGTGAACTGCATCTGTCCCACAGGCCACATATAACCCATGCGGGAAGCTGTACTGATAGAAGGCACCTTTATACCAGTATAGCTGCTTACACTAAGGGTTGTAATGGCACAGCTAGTGTGGTAAAAATCACCTTCTGACCCAAATAGTTAGAATGGTGTAAAAATTATGTGTAGTCCTGGCCTTGCTCCTCTGAGTGCTACTTATTATCACGTTACCGGTGTGCAAAGGAGATTACACTCATGTCACTAAGCCCAGGTCTACTCGGGCAAATTATAATGCAGTAAATCAGCTTCCAACTTTGTAGCTCCCAAGGTGTCCACACAGGCAAGGCACTTAGTGCACACTAGCTCCAGAGTTGCTTGCTGAGCTCTTAGGTGAGCCACTTTGATGAGATGTGTAGAGCTTGCTGCACTCTGGATACAGCACTGGGTAGGGCAGTGTGAACTCTTGCATTGTTTGTTGCATTGTGACTGACCTTCAGGAATGGCCCATAATCCCGCAAGTCACCTCTGTTCTTTGTTTGGAACTTGTGTGTCTGCCCTATAGGCATGCACAAATCTCCTTTCAGAGCTCTTTTTTTTGGCCAGCCGGCAGGCTGTGTTGATTTGCTGTGAGACACAGAACAAACCGTTCAAGTGCAATATTTCTGCTGTTGAACACCGAGGCAGAGGTGTGTGTGTGTGTGTGTGTATGTGTGTGTGAGAGAGAGAGACAGATTGCCATGCAATGAGATGGGAAGGGACATGGGGGAGGAGCTGAGATGTTGGGATTTCTCCCTCCCCTTGCCTCTGCATTCTGACCGCCAGTGAAACCCACTGTTTCCCTCCGCACTCTCCTTCCTCCCACATACTCCCTGTCGCAGTCCCCCGCCTTCCTCTGGACTTGTGTTGAAAAGCAGCTGTTGGTGTAGTAGGATGACCCTGGAGCAATGGGACTGGGAAACCTGCATCATGTGATGCTGCCTGCCCCGTGCGGCATTGCAAACCCTTCCCAAAGTACCCTGCAGCCAGATGCACAGTGGGTTAGTTCCTACAATGCACTGCTCTCTGTGGTACTGCAAGAGCCGCTAATGTGGACATGCTGCCTCCCCCTCCACCCCCAGGAGCACAGCGTGGATGGACAACCGCAGTTTCCCTGCAGTGCTTTGTGAGCAGCACTGTAACTACCAGTGCGTTGCATCTGCCAGAGGTGACATAGCCTGAATTTAACTTCCACACTAACTAGAAAAAGGAGTAAGGGTATGTCTACACTACCCCGCTAGTTCGAACTAGCGGGGTAATGTATGCATACCGAACGTGCAAATGAAGCCCGGGATTTGAATTTCCCGGGCTTCATTTGCATAAGCCGGCCGGCGCCATTTTTAAATGCCGGCTTGTTCGAACCCCGTGCCGCGCGGCTACACACAGCATGGGCTAGATAGTTCGAACTAGCAAGCCATTCCGAACTATCTGTACACCTCGTGGCTACACGCGGCACGGGGTTCGAACAAGCCAGCGTTTAAAAATGGCGCCGGCCGGCTTATGCAAATGAAGCCCGGGAAATTCAAATCCTGGGCTTCATTTGCACGTTCGGTATGCATACATTACCCCGCTAGTTCGAACTAGCGGGGTAGTGTAGACATACCCTAAGTGACACCAACTCCCTTCCATTATTGGCAGAGTGGGGCTAAGTAGGTGGCAGGGGAGCGTGAGGGAGTCTAACATATACTCAGCTCTTTATTTACCCCACAGTGCCTGAGATCATGGCTGTGATTCATGCACAGTATTTCTCTCAGCAGAGCAATCTCACAATTTGAGCGCTCTCCTCTATTCTGCTGAGTCATCGCCCCTGTTAAATTGACATTCGTTTTGTTCTAGATGGAGATGGGCGGGGAAGGAGTGGTTGTTTGTGAAGAAGTCACCTCTGCAGCAGTCATGTTAGGTGGGAGGCACATACGTTCTGCCATCTGTAGGATTGGTGTTAAAAATCTGTGCGGGTTACCCTCTCCCCACCCCTTGGTGAAAATTACACACAACAACTGTGTCTAACATTATCATGGTTGGGTCCTGCCATGGTAACCTGCCCTAGGATGAGCGATACAGGTTCTCTTTGCTCTGTGATTCCAGAGACCCTGAAGTTTCCTTCCTTCTAGAGCACATTTCCCCTTTATTCCTTTCCACCCTGTGGAGTTACTCAGGACAAAGTTATCTTCGTGCTGTTGTTTGAGTTCCTGATTGGGATGTTATGTCTGAGAGTGTATTTTCCCTTTGATAAGTCAGGCCTGGTCTACACTCGAGTGGAAGGTCGACCTAAGATATGCCATTCCAGCTATGTTAATTGTGTAGCTGGAGTTGACATATATCTTAAATCACCGTCCATGCAGTGGGAAGTTCATGGGAGCAACTGCTCTCATCAGCTTCCCGTACTCCTGGCAAGGATCGGGAGTACTGGCGCCACTGGGGGCACCCTCGGAGTTCGATTTAGCGGGTCTTCACCAGACCCACTAAATTGAGCCCCGGAAGATCGACTGTGGCAGCATCTATCTTCCCCGTAGCATCAACGTGCCCTAATAGTAACTCCAGTGACTGCCAGCAGGAGGCATACCTGTGCACTGATTGGAGAAGAGCTCCATTGTTTCTGACTGCGGGGACTGATTCTCAGCCCCCCCGGCAGCTGCTGTGTTCTGTTGCAGTGGAGCAAGCCAACCAGAAAGGCAACAGATTGGACCCTCTGAAAATTCACTAAGCATAATCCCCACACACTGGTCAGCAGCTAGTGTGTCTTTGTGCCCTGGCAATCCCGCAATGCTATAATGGCCCTCTGGGGCGGAGAGCTGGGCATCCACTAAGACAAGGGCGGGGAACCTTTTTGGGTTGGGGGTCACTGCCCCACAGAAAAATCAATGGGGACCACACAGAAGTGAGAAGCAAAAAAACCCCCACAAACCCTCACTAACGTGGTCCCCGACTGAGGAGAATGACATTCCCCTCACACACCAGAGTCTAGTGGGGCCCAGCTTAGTAGAGTTTGTGTGTTCCAGCCCTGCAGGAGTCAGCAGTGAGACTGGAGTGCTAGCGTGGGCTCCCCAATGCTGGGGAGTGGGCCCTGAGCCTTGAGGGCTGGATCCAAGCAAGTCAGGGGCTGCATCAGAAACTGAAGGGTAGCTTAAAGCCACCGTCTATCTCCTTCTCTTGGTCTTACATTGAACAAAGTGCATCCGGAGCAAAGAATCTGGCCCAAACAGGTATCATAGTGCCAGATCCAAAGCCCAAAGAAGTCTGTGGACTTCAATGGTCTTTGCACCAAGTTCCTGGCGAGCTGTTTTAAGCAGGAAGGAAAGGGTGCTTTGATTTAGGAAAGGCTTGTCCAATAAGGCGAAGGGTAATTAGTACTACAGAAGATTGTATTCTGCTGTGATACCAATCCCGGGCAGGAAAACGACTGCTTTATGAACTCATTGGCACTGCTAAGAGAGGCAGCGTTCCTCAAGGACAAAAGGTAGGTTGGTATCTCTGTTCCAGCAGCGCCCAGGCCCAGTATCAGACAGACAAAGCTGAGATGATGTGACCCACTTGACGAAGAAGAAATCTTCCCTATGTTGTTTCAGGATCATATTCTGAAACAAGACACCATAAAATGTATTTTTAATGGGTGCTACTGTGAACTGCCGGATGTGTTGGAAGAAAGTTAATTAAAATGGTCACTTCAGAGCCGATTGCAACTGGTGGTAGTTTTGTAGCTTTCTGACACGCTTCATGATGTTGGCAATACCAAACATTTTACTGTTCAATTTTAGCCAGTAAAATTCCTCTTCTGATTAACTAGTGTAAGGATGCGACGAGGAGTCCTGTGTGAGGATGATAAATCTCTGACAGTTTTTTTGCATTTCTTAGTCCAGGTCTACACTAGGGGACAAATTTGAACTAAGGTATGTGACTCCAGCTGCGTGAATGTCCCAAGATCTACCAGTAGATCCCGATCTACTGATTGGTGACCACTGCTCTAATAAAACCCACAGAGGCAAAGAACCCGCAACTTTGCAGATTTCAGAAAGGTGAAACCAGTTCCAAATATTGTAAACCCTTTGTAGGCCTAGCTACTCAGCTGGGGTCAATAGGCATAGCACCCACCCTACTGGTAGCTAAATGTACTGGCGGTGCTGTGTATGTATATAGTCAGACACGCGTTTTGGGGTGAAAGGTTCCCTACTAATGCTTTGCATTGTTATAATTAGAGTTATTATGCAGGAAGCTGTAATACACTTTGCAAAATGTTTACCGTTTAAAATGAAAGGGCCACAAATACAAAAACGGCTGGCTGGGGAAAAAATTAAAGCACACGTTTTCTCCTTTATTGTTCAGTAACCGCCAGCAAACTGTGTGGGCACAGACTTAGAATTTGAGCTACGTTAAAACAGATTTGCGGGGTCTTATTGTCTGGGCACAAGCGGTGCATTAGAACATATGCCACCAAAAGGGAGGCGACATGTCCTATAGTGCAGCTCATTGTTTACTCCTGTTGTTGGAAATCCCATCGACATTCGTCTCTTCGTATGTTCCCATAAAGCCCACCTGGGATGTGGGGTCTCATCCAACTCGGCTCTCTGTCCGGGGGCTCAGCTGCAAGACAGGGCAAAGCACCTAGCTCCACACTGCAGCGGGGAGTAGCTAATTGCAGATGTTGGCCTAAGGGAGCTCAGATGTGGAAAGACTGCCCGGGAGACAGGCAGAGATGGAGAGAAACCCGGGGCTTGTGCTTAACAGCCAGGACACCAAAAAGGGGACAAAGGGGACTCTATCAAGCTTGGGAGAGGCAGAAGGGCTGTTAATGTGCTGCTAGTTCGCATCTTTATTTGCACTTGGCTTTGGTACCCCAGGCGGGGTTTGAATTTGATGTGACTTGGTTAGGGGAATCAAGCCACAGGATGTCTCCAGTGGGAGTTGGGAGTGGTCTCTGTGGCTGAAAAAGTAGCCACTAGAAGGCTTGGGAGAGCCCAAATCCCCTGCAATGCTGTGTCCAGCGAGGAGTAGGCCCCCCGGGGGCAGTGAACACGTGTTCCCAATCTCGCAAACACAGGGAACACACAGTATTTGTTTTGGAGCTGGCTTTGAGAGGGGTTAAATGCATTTAGGATCATAGCATAGAAATTAGGTAGGATCGATCCGCATTAGGTCATCCATCGGTGTGAGGATAGGATGGCGGGACTGCAGCAAGACTTTCACACACGGTGGAATTTACTCTCCCCTAAGGGATTAAATGCCCTGGGCCCATTTAAATTCCCTGGGCGCTGGGAGAGTAGCTCCATTACCAATCCAGTCGCTGCCTTGCAAAGGGTTTGTGTCCCTCTCTCATTTGTCATTAGCATCTGCAAATAATAATAATAATAATAATGACACCAGTGAACAGTCATATTCTAGTAGTCCCTCTCGGTGGAGGGCCCTTTGCCCTGGGCATGATGCCAGTGTAGTTCAGAGGCAATCTTCTCGACCTCCTCTACTGCAACGGGTTTAGCTGGGCAGAACAGGAGCAATCCCATTGTGCTAAACAGACAGCACGCACTAAAGGGAACGAGCTAGGCACCTAGCCATGCTCCTGGGGCCTGTGATGTGGTAACAGTGGCCCTCTGAAACACCAGGTAGGTGCCCCTCCGTGTATCTTTCTCCAAGGGATTTGTAGGCCCTCCATTGCCATAATGCCCGGAAGACTATCTATACTATAATCCCGAGTGCTATACGAAGAAAGAGGCTGCCCATAACTCCTACAACACACCTCCAATCCAGAGCAAGATTTGGCCTTTTTTACTGGCCAAGGTTCCTTTGATGAGGGGAATGAATTCAGGATGAATGAATTTCCCCCACAAGTCATTGCGCCTCAATCTCCAAGTGAACTTTCACTGTCTGAGTTATTTTTCTTAGTAGGAATCCAAGCTGAATGAATATTTCACAACAAACATTCCATCCAATGGACTAAGGGTACGTCTAGACTACAGGGTTTTGTCGACGGAAGTTTTGTCGACAGATACTGTCGACAAAACTTCTGTCGACATAGAGTGTCTAGACACATTCAGTTCTGTCGACAAAGCAAGCTGCTTTGTCGACAAAACCCTGTAGTCTAGACGCAACCCTACAGGCAATAACACCTTCTGTCGACTGAACTCTGTCGACAGAAGGTGTTATGCCTCGTAAAATGAAGTTTACCAGAGTCGACAAAACTGCTGAGTTCTGTCGAAGTTATGTTGACAGAACTCAGCGGTAGTGTAGACGCAGGTATAGTTTTGTTGACAAAAGTCCACTTTTGTTGACAAAACTCAGTAGTCTAGACACACCCTAAGACACCTGCCGAAGGTCTCAGCATTCCCCAGCAGTAGGGTGGGGGGAAGCAGAGTACCCCAGTTTGCTTTGCTTTCCTGGCGCATCACGCAGGGGAGGTACGGGACTGCTCTGCGTTCACCGGTGGGAAGCAGTGACGTGGCTGGGGGAGCCATGTAGCTCCGCTTCTCCTGCCGCTGAGGCTGGACCACTGCTGCCAGTCCCCTGACCCTGCTAGTCTCTTGAGCTGCATCTCTTGGGGAAAAGGGCTGAGGGAAGAGGTGGGGTGGGGATGGAGCAGGGGGGAGAGGCGGGACGTGGGGTAAGGGGGATGGTCCTGGTCCTTCCCTGGGTTGGGGGGTGGTTATGTGACCAATGCCCTTGTACTCAGTCACCCTGAGTCAGTGTTAACTGTCCAAGCTTTGTTGGTATATTGGGACTGGACAGGTAAGTCATGTATTATCACAAATATGATTTTTATATTCACTTTCTGAGACCCTCTATTGTCTTATAAAACTAGATCATCATGAGAATGTTCATGGGAAGTGAACACACAAACTGAACCTTGCAGAAGGAAAGTCATGACTAGCTCTTGTAAATATATATGGGTATGTCTACACTACAAAGTTAATTCGAACTAACGGACGAATGGGATGAATCCTTAACATCCCCACTGCTTTCAATGGCAATGACAATGACACAGTCTCATGATAATTATGTGGCTCATCCTTTCCCTTCCCTGAATTTAGGCTGTTGCTTGTTCTACTATTCTCTGTAATACATAATAATCCATTCCCACCCTGCATTAAAAGGACATGATGAAAGTTGCAAAGTGAACCACTCAGATTTTAGGACATGCCAAGAGTGCGGTTGCATTTAATAATTATGGAGATGGGCGCGTGCCTATTTCGTTAATTTTCAGGATGCGAAGAACAGAATTTTTTTCTATTTCCATTGAAGATGTACTGGCAGTAGGCAGATGCTGGCAAGTTAAGATAGATTAAACTAGTCATCTTTAGCTCTTTGACTCAACTTGTGTTATAAAAGAAATATTGGCCTCTGCTTCCTAAAAGGTGTGGCCATGCTCTGTGACCCTTACTCATGTTGAAGAGCATTTTACTCCATGAATGATCCCATGGATTCAGTAGATCTAATAATGGAGTGAGGTGAGAGTAAATAAAGTCATGAGAATCTAGCCCTAAATAGTCAGATACTAATCTTCGGTGGCTTTATTTCATTATTTTCGCACCAAGCAGCTGCTCCTTGCCCTAGTCAGTACCTGTGGGCATTCAGACTCTATCAAAAGGGTAGGGCTATGCAGAAAGGTCTTCCCCAGGAAAATGCACCCATATTGAAGGGATCCTGCTTCTGTCACTTAAACATTGCATTTTATTCTGCTATGTTAAAGGTTCACCAACCATTTTCATTTTACACTTATTTTCGAAACATTTATCTTTGCCTTTAAAAATCCTGACTGAAATCTGAGCTCTATTATATTTCTCTCTGTCACCGAAATCCAAGGTGGGGGAGTTGTTTGGTTTCCTTAAATGTCACTGCTATATGTCAATGTATTAAATCAAATGGGCCTCAGTTACATGTGAATTCTGTGTTTCCGATCCATTTGCATAGTGAGAATTAAAACACATCCAGGTATCTTGGAGAAGCATCTGCAGACTCTCGAAGAACTGATATTTTCTGAGGACTTTTTGTCCTATAGGGGACTGCTAGACATTTGATCTAAAGAGTGCCTAAGAGCTCTGTAAGACAGAACCCTATGGATAGACAGGTCAGTAATCTGGACTTTTTAAAAAATCCCTTCACAGGGATGTATACAATACAGTGCAGTGTTTCTAAAGGAGCTATTTTGCCTTTCTGAGTAAAAAGCTTCTATTTAAAAAAAATTCCTTTATGATTTACATTATAGATCATAATAGCTTGGAAAAAGATGTTAGAGTTCATTGGGTAAATGTAACATATTTCTCAAAGTACTTACATACAAATTTTAAGAATTGACTAAATAAATGCTTGACCTATGAGGGAAGATATTCATCTTCTCAAGATCAAAATGCTATTTTTGACTCACCTTGTTCCATCTACATGCAAATACTACCATCAGCATTGTCATCTGTCGGAGAAAACAATGCAGTGAAAAGGTACAAGACAGCTCGTTACATAGGCAGAACCAGGCCAGTTGAGTACAACTTCCAGCCTTAACTCATCAATTACCTATCTTTTGGACATCCTAGTAAAAGCAACATTATATTAATGTATTCTGATACAAATCAGCAGCACACAATGGTGCTACGGAAAAAGAATTGTCCATGGAGTGCTTTATATGAGATCATTTAGAAATCTGTCTTTACCCTACATTCTTTGTTAGCTCGCCACTCATTTTGATTGTTCAGATTTACTATGCAATTCTGGTTTTTTTGAGGGGGGAGATAAAGGGTTATAATGCTTTCCACTTCTTGGTGCCTCAGGTTCTTGTCATCATAGATATATGTGTTTTTGCTTAACTGTAAATCACTTAAATTGTAATAACAGAACACTTTTGAACTGAATACAAAGAGAAGGAGCTACTACAGAACACCATAATATGAGACAAGGGGGGAAATTGCCAACAGTTCAACAAGCACACAATATATTTTTACTGGCTATCTGTGTTAGGACATAGGAACATAGGACTAGAAGAGAACTCCTCAGACCACCTCACCATATAATCCCATTTGCTCAGAGGGGGAAGTTGGAAAACTGAATCAACATAAATAAAAATCGAACTGTGGAACATACCTAAACAATAAGAACAGGCAGGTAGAGCTAGAGTTTTTCTAAAGTACTACTATGAACAATTTATCATATCAAGCTGAGTGAGAAATATAGAAAAGTTAATGGAGGCGGGAGGAATCTGGAGAAACATGTAAGTCAGCTGTAACAAGCAGCTGATTTCTAAAAGAGGAGTAAAAAAACCTGTTTGAGTTAATATGCGCTCTTTAGCTGAAGTTTATCCAGGATCCTGGTTTTTTGGAACCCCTGTAAACAACAAAAACTATAAAACAAATGGTTCAGAAAACTTATCTAGTTAGTACTTTATTTTCAGATTTAAATAATTTTATACTTGCTTTTTTCTACATTTTTTTTTCTTGACCAGTGTGCCACAGTATGATACCTGCTTCCCAGCGAGTTTTCACTGTTCCTTGTTAGTTTTTAAACTAGGACCAAATATAAAAGAGATTTAACTTACTTACCATATAATCCTATTTGCTCAGAGGGGGGAAGTTGGAAAACTGAATCAACATAAATAAAAATCAAACTGTGGAATATACCTAAGCAATAAGAATAGGCAGGTAGAACTAGAGTTTTTCTAAAGTACAACTACTATGAGCAATTTAACATATTTGCAATTTACGTGTCTAAAAACATGACAGAATTTAACTCTTTGACAATTAAAGTAAATGGATTTTTGTGGAATTCTTTGAAAATTATTGTACACATACCTTCCCCTTGAATTGGGGTTTGATGTTTCTGGGAGATTTTTCTTTGTATTTTGCAGATGCTGACTTATTTAAGGTGCTCACTCTTCTGAACAGCAGTTTCACTCAATCATTTTTCTCTGTTTGTAGCACAAACACTTAACAGGCATACTTGTATAGATCCTAATGGTGAGTCACATCCAGTACCTTCCAGGATTTAACACAAAACTCTCAACATAACAGGCCAAGAACATTAGCAATGGCATTATTTTGGCATGGGAGTTTGTGGGAGAGAGCAGGAATACAAACAGGCTAGCCGTTACTGTCTGCTGAAAGATACTGATAAGGCAAATCCACAGTAGTGCCAAGTGCTTTTACATTTCCTTCAATTTTTCTAGTTTGCTTGCCCTTTGTGGTTGTGTTCGTATCACCAGGTGTTTTGTTGTCCAACAACTGCATATTCTGAATTGCTTTTAGTTTCTCAGTGAAACAGCGTAGTGATTTTTATTGAGAGCAAATATTATGGCTGTCACCTGGTCATTGGTCGCGCAGCCTTTGTCTGCAGAATTCTTTAACTCCTTTAATTAATTCTTTAATTTGTCCCACTGCAACAAACCACTACATATGTAATTTCACACACAATCCCTTTTCTTGGGAGTCTTTATATTTCTTATTAGCATAAGAATAGTCATTCTGGGTCAGGTCAATGGTCTATCTAGCCCAATATGATGTAGACTGTCTTCTGACAAAGGCGGGTGCCAGATGCTTCAGAGTACAAGTTAATTTATCAAGCGATCCATCCAGTCTCAGCTTCAGAGGTTTAGGAACACCCTGGGCATGTGCTTTCATCCTTGATTAGTAGCCATTGATGCACTTTTCCTCCATTAACTTGTCTAATTTGTTTTTGAACCTGTTTATAATTTTGGCCTTCACAACATCTTCTGGAAAGATGTTTGTGCATGGAATTAAGAAATGCACCTTCATGTTTGTTTTTAATTGGCTGGCTGTTAATTTTATTCAGTGACTCCTAGTTCTTGTACTATCTAAAGGGGTAAATAACATTTCCTTTTTCACTTCCTCCACACCTTAATTGTCACTTGTCTAAGTTTATTCGTCCCAGTCTCTTTAATGTCTTCTCATTTTGAAGCTGCTCCATACCCCATTTTTGTTGCCCTTCTCTGAATTTTTTCCAAATTTAGTTTTTGTTTTGAGATTCGATGACCAGAACTGTGCACAGTATTCAAAGTGTGTGCCTACCATGAGTTTATATAGTGGGATTATGATATTTTCTGTTTTATCTATGCCCTTCCTAATAGTTTATAATATTTGGTTAGCTTTTTTTGACTTCCACAGCACATTCAGAAGATGTTTTCAGAGAATTATCCACAATGACACCAAAATCTCTTGAGTGGTAACAACTACTTTAGGCTCTATCATCCTTTCGTACATCAAGTTGCGATTATGTTTTCCAATATGCACTACGTTGCATTTATTAACATCGAATTTCATCTTCCATTTTGTAGCCTACTCTCCCAGTTTTGTGAAGTCCCCTTCTAATTCTTCATAGATAACTTTGGACTTAATTATTATGAGTAGTTTTGTGTTCTTGTTCACAACATTACTCTTAAAAGTTTTTTTCCACCATATCTCTAGGCTCTTTCTTGGCTAAAACTTTTTTTATCCAATTTGCCTCCATAGGAGATTATATTAACATATGCTTCCATTATGATTTACGAGAGCTTAGTTTTCTGAGTGTTTGACAACACCGTGGTTGGAGGCCAGAGGCACTACTCCTTATAACCTCCCAAGCCTTATTAAATACCCAGGTAGGTCTCAAACTCCAAGACCCTTAAGTTACAGTAAGGTGTCTTGGACTCATACTCTCCTACGGAAACCAGTGTTGGGGGTAAAAGTTGAGAAACTGAGTCAGAAGTCCACCCTCTCCTCCCCTGGTCCAGCAAACTCCCTGGTTTAGGACAGCTCAGGTGTCAAGGGTGCCAGAGCAGAGACGTCCAACCTGTAGTTCTAAATAGGGATGTAAAAGAGTAGTCATCTACCGGATAAGTCTAGGCTTATCAGGTAGTCAAGTTGAATACTTGTATTCCCTCCGCACCCCCGTTTGCTGCCTCTGTATCAGAGGAAGCAAGTGTGGGGGGAAGCAGAAGCCAGTGCTGAGCTTAAAAGCCAGATCCCCCCCAGCACTGTCCCCGCAGTGAGGAGGGTGGAAACAGGGGAGGCAGAGGCACAGCAGGGAACCCGACACACGTAGGACTGAAGCAGTTCCCACCCACCCCAGGTACCGACTGCTGTGCCTCTCCCTTTAAAATGTAGTAAGAGCCACCTGCCAGAGGTGCAGAGGGGAATCTGGTTCGAGCAGGGACTGCAGGGATTCCCCACTATGCCTCCACTTATCGACTAATCGAGTAGTCGATGGAAATTTAACATCCAAATGAACCAGTATAGAAATCATGTAATATTCTGGAAGGAAATATGTATCCACTCATGAGCACTTAGGGTATGTCTACACTACAGCACTAATTCGAACTAACTTAGTTCGAATTAGTTAATTCGAACTAAGCTAATTTGAACTAACGCGTCTAGAACTAAAAACTAGTTTGAATTAGTGTTTTGCTAATTTGAACTAGCATGTCCACATTAAGTGGACCCTGAACCGGGCTTAAGGATGGCCGGAAGCAGTGCCGGCAGGGCATCAGAGGAGAACTTAGAGCGTGGAGATGCTGTCTCAGGCTAGCCGAGGGCTGCGCTTAAAGGGTCCCGACACCTACCCCGGACAGACAGTTCTCAGGGGTGCCCCGTTTGCAAAGCAGTCCTGGCTTGGAGTGCCCGGAGTACCCACACTGGGCACATCACACCACTCAGCCATCAGCCTGGCTGCATTTGCCGCAGGCTGCCATCTGGGGAGAGGAGGCAATTGGGGGGCTTCAGGAGAGGTTCCACCCCCAGAATTCCGCAGAGCCAGCCCAGTCCTCCCCATCGGGGGCTCGTACCCCATTTCTCCCTCACCTCCTTCCACTTACCCCTCCCTAACTCCCCTTCCTGATGTACAAAATAAAGGACACGTGTGGTCAAAAATAGAATCTCTCTTTATTGAACAAAACTGGGGGAGACTGGGAAAAGGAGGTGGGAGAGGGGAAGAGAGAGGGTGGGAGAGGGGAGGGCAACTACAATGATGAGGGGTGTGGAGAGGGTGCATACAGAAAAGTTCTTCATTAGTTCCCATAATAGAAGGACTAGAGGACACCAAAGGAAATGAATGGGTAGCAGGCTTCAAACTAGTAACAGAAAGTTGTTCTTCACAAAGCAAAGAGTCAACCTGTGGAACTCCTTGCTGCAGGAGGCTGTGAAGGCTAGAACAAGAACAGAGTTTAAAGGGAAGTGAGATCAAGTCATGGAGGCTGGGTCCATGGAGTAGTCTTAGCTAAGGGGTAGGAGAGGTGTTCCTGCCCAAGGTTTGTGGAAGGCTGGAGAGGGATGGCATGAGACAAATGGCTTGGTCACTGTCTTCGGTCCATCCCCTCCAGGATCCCTAGGGTTGGCCGCTGTCGGCAGACAGGCTACTGGGCTAGATGGACCTTTGGTCTGACTCAGGACGGCCATTGTAAGCTCAGGGCTCAGGGTCGGGGGTCTCAGTGGACCCCCTTGATTTTCATGCACACCTGCTCCTGGGTGGCCAGGCTGGCAGCTCTCCTGCCATAGCTGGCCACTTTCCTGTGCCTAGTGCGGAGATCGTGGACGAGGTCCATGATGTCTGTACTATCCCAGGTGGGTGCCCGCCTCTTGCGGTCCCGGGCAAGCTCCCAGGAGCCGCCAGCCTGGTCCCAGGAAGAGGGGGAGGGCTGGGGGGCATCGGATGGGTGGCTTGATCCGTGCCAGGTGCAGGGTCTGCTGGCTGGGTGCTGGCAGGCTTGCACCTGGCACGGGCACCGTAGCCAGCCCGTGCCTCTTTAAGGGGTCCGGAGCTGGGAGGGGGGCATACGAGTTTCCCTGGTGTTGACCAGAGTGGCCACCAGGGAAAGCTGGGGAGGGCTAGCCTCCCACTAGTTCGAATTAAGGGTCTACACAGCCCTTAATTCGAACTAGTAAGTTCGAACTTGGCTTAATCTTCGTGGAATGAGGATTACCTAGTTCGAACTAAGCGCTCCGTTAGTTCGAATTAAATTCGAACTAACGGAGCGCTAGTGTAGCGCCTATGAAAGTTAGTTCGAACTAACGGATGTTAGTTCGAACTAACTTTGTAGTGTAGACATACTCTTAGATATCAAAGCCAGAGATGCCTAAGAAAGAGAAAAATAACAGGGCAGCAATGTTATTAAATTTTGCATTTTGCTTTTAGGCAACTTGATAGCAGCAAATCCAGGTTGGTAGGTTTATTTGTGGACCCATCATGGTCTCCCTCTGTGTGGATTGTCTGCCTGCTCCATCCTGTGCATGAAATACAAGCAAGGATCACTCATGAGAACGGAGCGGACGGCAAGAGCGGAGTGAGGGTAGAATGCATGTCCAAGTGCCCACAAAAGCAAAACACAGCCGGGAAGGGCTTTTGTCATTTCCCTGCTGTAAGCGTGTCCCTCTGAGCCACTTACAGTGATGGCAGTGTTGCTGATTAACACACCCCTCTGCTGCAGTGCTCTGCATGAGCTCTGGGGTTCAAAGAATGGGTTGAGTCTGCAGCTCCCAGGACTCATGAGGACTAGATGTAGTGAGGAATTAATGTGTTTGGCTCCACGAGCACGGTGAGGAAAGGGAAGAGACAGAGGTGCCTGTGCTGAACTGGGACACGGATCCTTTCTTGTGGCCAGTGTTTTTACAGGAGATCAGATTGGGTGACTGTAATTGCCTTTGAACAAAGTCTTTGAATAAAAGAACCATACGTGTCTGAATCTCACTGAGGCTGATGAGCCAATCAATAAATGTTCAACCTGCTACACAGTGCATTGGATGGGTGTGTATTGGACAGGGGAAATCCAAGCGCTTGGTTGCAAGCCTCCCCAAAGCTGTGTGACTGGTCTGGAGGCGCTAGCCCCAGTTCGCAATCCCATTTTGCCGCAGAATTCTGTCCGATCCTGCCGGGATATTTATAGCTTTGTTTCATTCCTCCTCTACCTGCCTACACTGGGAACCCAGGAAAATCTCAAGCTTCGTGTCAGCCTCCGTGGCCATTTGGGGGAAATCTGATTGCCAGCATTGGGTTTCAAATCATGAACATTCAAACAAGGCTCCATTTTACATGGATTCAGGCCCAGGTGGGTCTCAAGGATTCAATTACTGTCTTGTTGCAGCCTGTGTGTACAGAGCTCACCTCCAGTGGCATAGTGAAGAGGAGGGTAGAGAGGCAACAGTTGTCCCCAGGCACCACGTGGGGGGGGGGGGGGGGAGGAACCAATTTAGTTCCCCTCCTCTCCCCCTGTCATCCCTCAGCTTGTCACCGGCTGGAGCCTCCTCCCCGCTTCTCCGCTGCCCCCAGCCCAACCCTCCTCTAACTCCACTGGCGGGTTAGTGTGTGCGGGAGCCCAGCCCCAAACTGGAGGGGGCCGGGGAAGATGCAGTACAAGCTCCCCCCACTCCTCCCAGAGTCGGGCTCAGCTGTGCACCAGGTTCGGGGCCCTGCCGCACGGCGGGGGGTGGAAGGACACAAATTTTGCCTTTGCTCCCGGGCTCATAACACCCTCGCTATGCCTCTGCTCACCTCTTTTCTCCCTCAGCATCACTTATAAGGTTCCCAGGTTTCCGGTATTTTCGCCTCCTGTCCAGTAAAAAAATTCAGAGAATACTGGACACCTGAGATGTCGGGTATTTTCTGAATTTTTCCCCGCCCAGGAGGCAAAAATGCCGGGCACCTGGCAACCCTACACACACTCAGTGCCCGAGCCCCCACATCCCCAGCCCCCCTCCCCGACCCCAGCCCCCATGCTTACCTGGTTCCCCAAGGCTGCTGGCACAAAATGGCTGCCGTCCAAAAGACCTAGGGGAAGCAATGCTTTCCCCTGGGTCTTAGCACTCAACCATTCCCCTGTCCCTATCCCTGCACTCACTCTGAAAGGGGACATGCTGTTTTAATGCTGGTTTTTTTTTTTTTTTTGGCTTAAGTCCTTTTTTGGAGTCCTTTTTTTTTTTTGCTGAGCAACTTTTTTTGCTGAGCAAACCATCTTTTTCTTGTTCCCTTCAACAGACCTTTTTGCTGGTGGTTTTTTTTTGGGGTGAGGGGGAGTGTTTGGTATTTTTGTTTCAACCTTCTGGCAGCCCTAATCACTTACCTAGGTACAGTGGCAATTCAGACCCCACAACTACGGTGCCTATAAAAGTCTAGAAATTTTTGGCAGCAGTATCTGAGAAATCCCCTAAAAATCTGCATTTCAGTCCAAATGCCTGAGGTTGGACAAATGTTGTCCCTGCTTGCTAGGCCTATGTAACTAAGATCAAATGAGCACTCCATTACCTCTGCCTGTTTCACATCGTGTGTGTGGCTGCCACTGGTGAGCGCTTGGAGCCACACTCTTACACGCAGGTGGCGAGACTTTCATTGGCAAAAGCTCTCAAAACATCCCTCTCGCCACATGTCTATTGGATTGATGTTGGGAGGAATTTCATTGTGGGGGGGTGTCCTGTCAGCAGACTGCTGACACACTCACATGGGAGAGGGAGGCTTTTTGGTGCTCCCCTTGCCCAGATGAGGAAGATGCTTCACACCCACTCCTGTCGGTTTCCTCAGCTGCACAGAGCACTGCGGAAGTTCCTTAGCAGAGTCAGCAACAGAGCACGTGCCTTTTGACAAGTGCCTATCAGAGGCAGCAGGAGCAGGAGCCGGTGCTGAGGGGAGCCTGCTGGCTCTTAATACAACTAAAAGGCAGAGCCGCAGCAGTGTTAGCTCCCGGGCTGGGAGCTAACCCTGCTGTGGCTCCCCCGCTTATCGATTAATGGATAGAAATTCCATCGACTTGTCAATTAGTTGATTAAACTAAATTTAACATCTCAGTAGTGTGTCCTGTGTCTGATGGCTGCCCTGCATCTGGCTGCCTTTCTCTTGCTTTTGCCATGGGCCGAGACTTTGGAAACTAAGGCCACCTCCTCTTCTCCAGACATCAGTGCCACAGCCACACTTGCCTCCTCTAGGCCAACTATATTTCTCCTCTCTCCACCCCATTCTGGGTTGTTTCTCCCATGAAGCATTCTCACTTGGGCACACTCTTCTGATGCTATGAAGCAATCACAGCTTTGGGGCCTCTGATGGTTGTGAGGTCCCCACACAGCCCCTCGAAGCATGGTTGGTAGGTCAAAGAGATCTTTTATGTTAAGGCCAATCTGGTCTGCTCACAGTGTCTCGAATGAGTCGGGTGCTCTTTTTATCTAATGCAAACATTGATTTTTCAACCTATCATACAACAATGTCACCAAACTCCTTCTGTCAAATTCTTACCTGCTGCCTTCCATGGTTCTGTAATGAAGCATTGTGAAGAAAAGTTCAGAGGAGGTGAGGGGTTGCCAACAGGTCCTAGATTGCTTCAGAATCACGCACCGGGAAGAAACTTTATGCAGTTCCTCAGCCAGGCAGTCCACCCCAGTATAAAGGAGAATACTCCAAGTCTGAGAGCCGAGACATCGTTTGGGAAATCTCTCCACTCCAGAAGCGTCTCTGAAGGTTTCTGACATGCTTAAAATTGTGTGTACTAGGATGCCCATTCTTACAAAAGGTGAGACACACTTGGACAAGTCCTCAACTCGGGTAACTTGGCCCAACTCTACTGATATCAGTGGAGATACATGGAATGGATGCATATCAGCAGAAGATACAGCCTGCTGTCTTTTGTCTGGTGCCGTAGCTTGCTGGGTGTTACAGATGTAAGAGGATCGGATTTCTAAAAGCTCAGAAAATTCAGGCAATGCTGTATCACAGAGGAAAAGGAGGGAGGCGATATCTTGAGACACTATGGGACGGATGTACAAACCTGGAGGCAAAACCCAGAAGGCTCTCAAGATCCTTTCCCTTGATTACCTCTGCTTTGTCCCTTGGTAGAGCCACTTCCGCCTGCCAGATTGCTAACAGAGATAAACAGCTGAAAGGTGATTTACAAGCTCAGGGATTTAGCAGCTCTCAGCGGCAGTTGCTATTTTCTCTGTAGGTACTATATGTTGGCATGATGTGCTACGCAATGAGTAAGTTATGTAGTTCCTTTCTGGTGAACCCAGTAAAACTCGTGTGGCACACCACAGAGCGCTCTGCATCTGCCACACATTTTACAGAAATAGGAACTTAGATGCTATTGCGAATGTTATTACTGCTCTACCATCCACACTTTAAGAGGCTGTGTGGGGACCTCAGAACCCTCTTCATGTTCCTCTACCTCTAAGCTGGGGGTCTGAGGTCATAAGTATACCTGCAGCAGAACAAACATGTGAATGTGGGTAACAATGCTGCCGTGCTGTTTGCTGACTTGAAGCTCGCCCTGGTTTTACAGTGGGGGCTAATATTTGTGTATACAAGACTGAGTTACCATAAATCCAACTGCACGGGCCTTAGGGTGAGCAAAAAGACTTAGCCAGCTGATTAAAAAAACCCAAACCCTCTAAATATTCCCTAATGTAGCTTTCCCAAATATATTTCCAAACACATTAAAACTACCACGTAAATGCTTAACTCTATAGCATTCTGTATTCCCCTCTTCATAAAATGCAGTTTGCATTAATGCACATGCCAGAAAAGACTGAGTTCAGATTTGTACATCACAAAGCGCAAGAAGTAACTGGAGTTGTGCATGTGAGCCTAGTGATTAGAGCAGGCAACTTGGTGTCAGGAGATCTTGATTCTAGCCCTGACTCAGACAGTAACTCACTGTGAGTGAGGGCAAATCACGGAAATTTTCTCAGTGTTCTTGCCCATAAAATGGGCGTTGTCATGTTTTCATTATAATCCTCTTGTGGGTCTTAATTAATTATTTAGCTCTTTTACATTGCTGTGGGATCCTTCTAATTAACATAAAAGCATCTGTGGAAGTACAAAGTATTTTTAGCATGTCTTGGTATTTGGCCCGTCTGTCCGATCACCGAAATATTGTTCTCAATTTGGCATGCAATGATCTTAAGAGAAAAGGCCTACCGTGACAGTCAGACCACAGGAATCTCTGAAGGGAAAAAAACAAAAGGATCCTTGGGGGGGAGGAGCCAAGACAGTGAAGCTTCTGTCTTTCCCCTCTGTCTGGCCTTTTTCTCTTTTTTTCCTTTCTCCCCCAGAAGCAGCAGCAGCCGCCGCCTTTCTGCTGTGAAATGAGACCACACCCCCAATTTTCCTGGAGGGCCTCCTGCGTGGCCAGAGATTGACAATGCTACTGATTCTCTTCCAGTGGGTCTGAGAATATGTGAGAATGCTAAACTGGGGATTTTCTAGGGTTTCTTTTAAACCAGCTGGCTCTCTGTTTTACAGTATTTCAGCCCCAGGCTCTGCAGTTGGATTTATGGGACTGCTTCCCTGTATGAGTCAGAGGCAGGACCCTCAAAAGCTGGAAAGGGAGCCAGTGTTACAGGGCAGGTCTGCCCCACCAGTAGGATCCTGCAGAAGCCCTTCTCAGTGTCTGGGCCTCCATCTGGGGCTCACTCTACAGCGCTGTACAAGAGCTCTGTGGGTGATTGGTCTCAGGCTCTGGCACCGAGAGACGGGTCACCCCGTCTGTAGCTCTGGTTCCCAAGATGGCTGCTGTATAGCTGTTCCTTTGCACTTCTTCAAGGACATGGGTGAGTGATTTCCAGCTAGATGGGAGGAAAGGCCGAGAGTGCCTCTGCCCGGAAGTCCCCATTCATTTCTTCCTAACCCTACATCCTTCCTGATTCCCAGCACTGTTCCCCAGGTGGGTTCCCTGTCTCTGTGTCCCCACAGTACCGCCTCTTTCATTGCCAGCTGCAGCACAACCCGCCGGTGTCTCCTGCTGTTACCTGAGCCCCGGGAAATGGTGCTGTTGATGTCAAAACTCCCTAGACTGACCAACTGTTTTAACGGCTGCTGCACCGTCAGGAAGTGGGAGAGGCTGGTGCGTTTTCTTTGCTCGGGATAATATCACTCACGGCTGAGCCAGTGAGAGCCCTGGTGCATCGCAGCTTTCTAGAATTACAGAACTGGAGGGAACCTCACAGCAGGACCAAGCACTGTCTAGATCACCCCTGACAGGTGTCTGTCTAACCTGCTCTTAAAGAGGGTTGGACTAAGGGGTGGGCGAGCCGGGAAGCTGCCTGGGGCGCCAACCGATTGGGGGTGCCTGATGGCAGCTGTAAGAGGCGTGCGGTGTCCTTTATAGCAGCCATCAGGCACCACGCGCCCAGCTCCCGCAGCGTCGCCCCCCCATCCCCGCGGCGCCGGTCAGCAGCGCCTTTCCCCCATGGCTGTGGGGCCCTGCACGGCCAGGCGCAGCCCGCCCCGGGCTGTGCGCCAGTAGCGGTGGCCAGGCCGGGCTGGGCAGCGCATGCACCGTCTGCCCCGGGGGCGGGCCTGTGCCCCCTAGGGGGGGCGGGCCCGTGCACCCTAGGGGGGCAGGCCCAAGCATGCACCGTGCGCCCAGGGGCAGCGCCATGCGCCCGAGTCTGGGACGCCAAAATGGCTCGGGCTGGCCCTGCTCTTAAATATCGCCAGAGATGGAGATTCCACAGCCTCCCAGGCAACTTATTCCAGTGCTTAACCCCCCTGACAGGCAAGAAGTTTTTCCCAACGTCCAACCTAAACCTCCCTTGCTGCAGTTTAAGCCGAGAAGTCCAAGTAAGGTGGTGTGCCCCAGTGTGCTGCGCCAGAAAGGAGCCTGCTGGCTGGGGCTCTCGGCTGCAGGAGGTGGCACGATGCACTCCCAACCAGCTTCCTGAGCCCCTCCTCACACTCCCAACCCCAATTCCTGCACCTCCAGCCCCCTGCCCTGAGCTCCCCACATCCCCAGCCCTGACTCCTGCATCCCTCCACATGCCCCATCCCCTTATCCTGACTTCCCCACAGCTCCCAGCCCTGACTTCTGCACCCCCACCCCAGTCCTCTGCTCTGAAACCCTCCTCACCCCCAGCCCTGATTACTGCACCCCAACACACTCCAATCCTGTGTCCTGAGCCTCCCAAGCTTCCAACCCTGACTCCTGCTCTGAGCCCCCACACCCTAAGATTCTGCCCTGACTCCTGCACCCCCACCCCACATCTTCAACTCCTGCCCAGAACCCCCTCCCAGCCCAGTATCCTGAACCCACTGCACTCTACCAACACTTAACTTTCTTACAGGTACTATCATACCACAACTTTCTCCCCCTGCCCCCAACCTCCTGCCCTGACCCCTGTCTCCCCGGGAGGTTCAAAATGACAGTACCTTTAAGAAATGTAAGTTACTTTTACCTCTGGTTTAAGCCCAATACTTCTTTTCCTGTCATCAGAGGTAAGGAGAATAATTCCATAAACTCTGCAGGCAATTTATTCAACCACCCAGATAGGAAGTATTTCCTAATGTCCAACCTAAACCTCCCTTGCTGCAGTTTAAGCCCATTGCTTCTTGTCCTTTCGTCAGAGGGTAAGGAGAGCAATTTTTCTTCCTCCTCCTTGTAACAATTTTTTAGGTACATGAAAGCTGTTATCATGTCCTCTCTCAGTCTTCTTTTTTTCAGACTAAACAACCCCAATTCTTTCCATCTTCCCTCAGAGGTCATGTTGTCTAGAACTTTAATCATGTTTGTTGCTCTTTTCCAATTTGTCCGCATCTTTTCTTGAAATGTGACACCCAGAACTGGACACAGTTTTTCAGCTGAGGCTTAATCAGCACAGAGTAGAGCAGAAAAATTACTTCTCGTGTCTTTCTTACAACACTCCTGTTAATGCATCCCAGAATGATGTTTGTTAAATATGGGTCAGCAATGTGAAACTGTTGCAAAAAAAAAAAAAGCACACTATTGACTCATCTGTAGCTTATAGTCCAGTATGACCCTTAGATCACTTTCTGCAGTACTCCTTCCTAGATAGTCGATTCCCATTTTGTATTTGTGAAACTGATTGTTCCTTCCTAAATGGAGTACTTTGCATTTGTCCTTGTTTACCTCAGACTGATTCTCCAGTTTGCCCAGATAATTTTGAATTATATTCTCGAAAGCACTTGCAACCCCACCCAGTTTGGTATCAGCTGCAAACTTTATTAGTGTACTCTGTATGCCATTACCTAAATTAGTGTTTCTCAATCTTTTTTTATAAAATACCCCCTTTCAAAAAAAAAAATTGTAAGTACCCCCATATATATATATATAAAGTACCCCCAGTACCTACAGTTTTCAGATCTACAACATTTTTTTTCTATCATTGCAACACATTTGTTTAAACAATTTACTGGTAGCCGGGCGTTTGATGAAATTTTTAGGTGTAAAAAGTACAAAAATAATAAAATTCTGCAAAACTTAAAACAAAAATTCAGTTTTCTTCAAATTTCAGTTGTGTTGACGTACTCCCCCAGACTTATCTTGAGTACCCCGGAGGCTACTCGTACCACTGATTGAGAAACATTGATCTAAATCATTGATGACAATATTGAACGGAAAACTGGTCCCAAAATGAATCCCTGCGAAACCACACTTATGTCCTTCTAGTATGATTGTGAACTGTTACTCTCTTGGAATGGTTATTCAGCCATTTATGCATCCACCTTATACTTATACTGACCATACTTCCCGATTTTTCTGTGACTGTCCTGAATTTAAATACTTTGTCCCGGTGTTCCATCGAGTAGTGAAATATCCCAGAAAGGTGAGGGAAGGCTCAAGGGGAGAACTAAGGGAGAGGTGAAGTTGAAGGGAGGAAGGGGCTCACGCTGAGGGGAGGGGAGAAAGGGGGCAGGGCAGGAGAAGAAAGGGGAAGGCACCAGGGGCAGGGTGGAGGAGAGATAAATGCCATGTGGCCAAGAGCAGACAATGAAGAAAAGGTCAGGAGGGGGGAGGAGAGAGGAGGGAAGGTGGCAAGGGGGGTGGGAGAAGGGAGTGGGACAGGGTGATGCTGGGAGAGGAGACAGGAGGGGCAGTGGAGGCAAGAGAGAGGAAGAAGAGAGGGGAGGAGTGGGTCCCAGGAGAAGAGGAGTTGAAAGGAGGGGTGGGCATGAGGAAGGTGGGGGACGAAGCAAGTCGTGTGAGGGAGCGGTGGGGCATGAGGAGGACTGGGGCAGAGGGTGGTGAGGGGGTGAGCACCAGGGAGAAAAAGGGCAAGGAGGGCAGGGACAATGAGGGAAGGGGAGGCACCAGGAAGGTGCAGGGGTAAGGGAAGGTGCCAGGGGACTGTGGGGGTAAAGCAAAAGGGCAGACCCATGGAGAGGAGGGATGGGCACCAGAGGAGAGAGAGGCGAGGGAGGTGTTAAGAGGGGATGGGGAGGAGTAGTTACACATGATAGAATGGGGCTAGAGAAGGGCTGGTACAGGGGAGGGGAGCAGGTCCCCAAAGGGGTGAAGGGAGTGAGAAGGGCAGGAGCCAGGACAGCAGAGGAGGAGCGGGGTGAGGAGCAGCAGCAGGCACCAGGGGAGCAGATGGGGTGAAGGGAGGGGACATGGCAGCAGAGGGAAAAGGGAGAGGGTTATAAGAGATTTATAAATAACTTGGGTGCCACAGTGGCACATCCAAACAAGACACATGAACTCAGCACTGGTGCACAAGACAAAATTCACTCCGCTCATGGGCAGAAAATCTGAGAGGGACACTTCCCACAGCCTCTCCCCTGAGTTAATGCAATGCAAGCTGGGTTCATGCAATTGCAGGCTAGTTGCCTGGGGGATCCTGGGGGGGGGGGGCAAACTCATCCCTATTGGTAGGAGGACAGTGGAGTTCTTAGAGGGGTCATATGACACCCTTTACTTCTGGTCATGTGCCCATCTTGACCCCTGGGAATACTACCTCCAGGGGTGGGACGTATTGTGGGAGCAGGCATGGCTAACAGGTCGGGGGGATGGCTAACGTGTCCCTAATTTTTGTTCAGAAAAAATGGTCACCATACTTATAGAAGACCCATCTAAATTGTATTTTCCTAGTTATCTGAAAGAAAGTAACGTCTTCTAGATATTTGCAAACTGATTCATTAATTATTTGATCTATTATCTTTCCTTGCACAGAAGTTAAGCTAACTGACCTGTAGTTTCCTGGGCTGTCCTTTTTATACACAAGGACTCTGTTTACCCTTTCCCAGTATTCTGGTATCTCTCTGGTCTTCCATGACAAATGGGACATGTATGCACTCATGTCTCATAACCCTCTTGGCACTGGAATTTTGGGAGGATTCAGTACTGAGTGGCCAGACATGAGGAATGCTCACAGAACTGCGATGGGATTTCAGTCTGTAGAAATGGAATGATAATGATTACCCAAGTGTCTCTTGATGGTGCAGTCTTCAGATAATCACAGCCTCTTCCTGATGCTGTGAAGAGGAATCTGAATGTTATTTGAAAGATGTGCCACCTGCTAGTTTAGTTTTATAATTTATTGTAGAGGAAATGCCTATGTAATTCCTATGTAGCTTAAGCATCTAATAGAATGAATTTCACTCTTTTTTTCCTCTGTTCCTCAGCAAACCAAAAAGAGTTCAGCTCACTTTAAACGCCAGTCTACAGCACTACTATGAAAACTACAAGTAGTCCTGTGGCACCTTAGAGACTAACAAAAATATGTCTAGTGTCATGAGCTTTTGTGGGCAAAACCCACTTCCTCAGATGAGCCGGAGTGGAAATAACAGGATCCCAGAATTCATAACAGAAAAGGGGGGGGGGGGAAGATACCTGTCAATTGTAGGACCAGTGCTAATGAGGCTAATTGAGAGGGCTGGAAGTGTCCCATACTTAGGTTTTGATGTAGATGAAGTGTTAAATGCAGGGAAGGCTGGCTTTGTGGTTCTCCATCTTACCAAGGGACTCATTTTAGGTCTCGCTGGGTATGTCTACACTACCCTCCTAGTTCGAACTAGGGGGGTAATGTAGGCATACTGCACTTGCAAATGAAGCCCGGGATTTGAATTTCCCGGGCTTCGTTTGCATAAGTGGGGAGCCGCCATTTTTAAAACCCTGCTGGTTCGAACCCCGTGCAGCGCGGCTACACGGGGCACGAACTAGGTAGTTACTCCTCATTTCACGAGGAGTAACGGTAGTTCGAACTAGGAAGCCTAGTTCGAACTACCTAGTTCGTGCCCCGTGTAGCCGCGCTGCACGCGGTTCGAACCAGCGGGGTTTTAAAAATGGCGGCTCCCCGCTTATGCAAACGAAGCCCGGGAAATTCAAATCCCGGGCTTCATTTGCAAGTGCGGTATGCCTACATTACCCCGCTAGTTCGAACTAGCGGGGTAGTGTAGACATACCCTCAGACTCTTTGGGTGTGTCTAGACTACATGCCTCCTTCGACGGAGGCATGTAGTGTAGACATACCCTCAGACTCTTTCTGAAAAGGCATTTCCAAGGAATTTTCTCTTTCACACTATGGAAATGTGCTTTCCTGTGAGGTTTCCACAGTACAATCTGTGTTTCCTGGTCAGGGAATATGAAAGTTTATGGGGTTTTTTTGTATCCTTGACTCGTTTTCCTCTTCCCCCGATAGATGCTACTGATTTAATGGCTATCTCAAGGAGGCTGAAACACCTAGGAGTGAATGGCAAAAAATTGCAATCCACTTATGTATCAGCAGTGGCACTTCAGTGGCAGTAACAAGCTTATACTTTGCTCTGAGAGACCAAACATATATTAGGGTTGCTAGTGAAAAATTACTATACCTGTGACCAAGTGCTAAAATTGACCTGATCTGTTCCGGGTTTGCCGATGAACAGAGCAAAAAGTCAGCAGTTTCATTTTACTAGTCTCTTAAGCTACCATAGGAATTTATAGGCATTCGTTATACAATACATTAAAGAAATAAAATGGCAAGCAGCGTATTTTTCAAGCAATGTATTAAAATTCCTCTTGACAACATTTGGAAAACAGTCCCAGACTGGCTACAAAGGGGGGAAAATTGTA
The DNA here is from genome assembly GCF_052426305.1 of Pelodiscus sinensis. Classification (NCBI taxonomy): domain Eukaryota; kingdom Metazoa; phylum Chordata; order Testudines; family Trionychidae; genus Pelodiscus; species Pelodiscus sinensis. Next base: position 59,414,629 of record NC_143058.1, read on the forward strand.
GTTAAAAGAGATGGAATGTTAATGGCACATCTACCGTGTGATACCCTGCAGAAATGTGCTAGTACATCAATACTATTATCATCTTTACAATTTCCCTGGCTCCTCATTATAGAAACGGATATGCCATTTGTAGAAAGCAGACACCTTATAGTTCCATCAACTGCAGCAGTTGTCTGAGTCTCTATAAAACAGTGAGTGTTTTTCCTGAAACTCCAGTCCCCTCTGGGTACTAGCTGGGCAGTTCAAGCAAGCTGTGAAAAAAATTTAATATACTCATTTTACTCTTGCCATCTTCTTTCTTCTCCATTTCATTTCTTTGCTACTTTCTCATGGGTTCCCACTAATATAGCAAAGTTATTTCCTGCCAAAAGGCTGAGAAGGTTGTTCCCCAAAGACAGCTCTATTTGACAAATGGTGAAACACTGTCTGCTGCCTGCAGTATATATTTCCCTCTCGTTTTTCCCAACCCTGAGCGGAATGAATTTTGTTGCGTGCACCATCGTGCAGGTGATGTGCCACACAGAGGCTATGTGCGACACATCACCTTCATATTGATGCACGTACAAAAATTTATGTGGTGGGGTTCTGAGTGTGGGAGGGGGCTCAAAGTTGCAGGGGCATGAGCACTTTGGTGGGGGTGTGGGCTCCGGTGGGGGCTGGGGATGATAGGCTTAGGGCTGGGACAGAGGGTTAGGGTGCAAGGGCTCTAAGGATGAGGGGTTGGGATGCAGGAGGGGCTCAGGGCTGCAGGAGGGGGAACAGGCTTTGGCCTGGAATGCAAGTAATAGCTTTGGGTTGAGGGGGATCAGGGTGCTGTGGGGCTTGGGGCTTGGGCTCACCTGAGCAGCTCCTGGCCAGCGGCACTAAGGAAGGCTGCCTGGTGCACTGCCCTGTGCCCTGGAAGCAGCCAGTGGGTCCAGCTCCTGCGGGGAGGGGCATGAGGCTCTTCAGCGAGTGGAGCCCCGTGATCCTCACATCTAGGAACAGGACCTGCTGCACTGGCTGTTTCCCTGCTGGCCGGGGCAGGGAGCAGCCTCAGCTGGGGGAGAGAGGCCCCGCACAGTTGGCCCCAGCCGAGGCTGCTCTCTGCTGCGGCTGGCTGGGAGAGGTGCCCCCCCCCACACACACACTGGCCATAGCAGTTTAGGGGCTTGGGAACAGTCATCTCTTCCCACTGCCACTCTGAGCCCCTGCACAGGGCTGAATGGGAAGCTGCACAGCCGCCCAACTTAGCAGGAACTGAGACGGCAGCTGAGGGCTGTTTGGATACTGAGAAAGTTGTATCTCTTCCATACCATGGCAAGCCAAACCCTGCCTCAGTCTCCGTCGTGGCATCTCAGACACGGTGTGTTCAAATGAATCCTTGTGGGGAGGAGAGGTCTTTTCACACCAGCACGTTTTTCTCCAGGGTCTTGTTTGGTGAAGAATTTGACATGGGTTACTCTATGTCAGGGCTACTCAACGTTGGAAGCCCCGGGACCCACAATGATACTGCCAGCACATGCCCAGGGCCACAGCTTAAGAGTGGTTGCATATACATGCAAATCTATATGCAAATATATGCAAATAGCTTCTTTCACACTGACAGGCATGAATACAAATATTAAGGCAAGACTGCACAACACACGGGCCCCATTTAAGTCAGTTCTGCTGATATTAATAAAATGCAACATTAACCCGATTTCCATGCATATGACAGCACTTTTAATGAGTAACAACAGTCCAGGAATTTAACTACTAAAATGCATCTCAACAGACAATCATTATATTGACTACTTTTTTGTTTTGGCTCCCACCCGCCGGCCACGTGTTGAGCCCCGCGCAAACCCAAATTCCACCATGGGCTACAAACAAATGGCCCATGGGCTGCATGTTGAGTAGCCCTGCTAGAGGGTAAAGAAGATTTTTAATGTCTCTTTTTCATGTCATTGCACAAGTGCTGCTCTATAACCACTGGGAATTAAAAAGTGTTTGAGTCAGCTAGTCGTTCCAACCCTAGAAATAATTTAATAGCTTTTAAAATAAACAGAGTTGTGTTGGCAAGTCGTGTGCTGCTTGTTTTTGGAGTGTTAGTGTTTGAATAGATTAGCTGGATAGTGAGTATTTTCCAACAGTGTTAATGATCCAGCTCTCAGAGGCAGAAATGTTGGTAGCAAGCAGAAGTACACTGAATTATAAACTCATCATACACCAATAGAATATATTTGTTCAGCAAATATGTGACAATAGTTTCCTTTTAGATCTGATTTTCTGAGACCTGAGGGTGGTTCGGAAGTAGAACCACTTTGCAAAACTTTTCTAAAACTCAAGCCCTGCTTCTCAAGTAGTGTAAATCTGTGTAACTCCCTCAATTTCGTTTAAACCTCGATTAATTGGGACTCGTTTATTGGGATTCACGTGAACCTCATTATTGGGACTCTAAGATCTTAGCCTTTTGGTGAAGCTCTCATCAGCACCATCTAAAATTCAGATGTGATTGACCTTCATTTTGGTGCGCTTGGCAAATGAATTAAGAATAACAGTGTATCCCTGCGTGGTGTCTCCCAGGTATAGAAAGGTTCTTACAGTCTGTTTGAAATGGAAGTTTTGCATCTGGAGCTAAGATCTCTGCTACAGTGAAGAAAAACAGTAGCCCATTGCAGTCTGTCTATTGAATGGGGAAAATATGATGAAAGCTTCTGTGTTAATGGAGTTTAATGAAGTATTGTTTATGAAGTATTGTTGGTTAAAAAAAAAAGCTGTAAAATAAGGGGGAGTAATTTCATTTTGCATTGTTACTTGTTTGTATTTGTCTGCAGGAAGACAGAGACAAGGTCCCAGCCAAGAGGCATTTACAGTCCTAATCTCCCGGCAGACTGCAGGCACCTCTGTGCAGTTAATGGGGCTCTGCAAGAATGCAGAGATCCAGCCGCATGGAGCAGCTTGCAGGATGAGGGTCTCAGTGTATTTGCTTGAAGGGGGTGTTACAATGGTAGAATTTTTTTAAAAAAAGCGTGTTAAATATCAGTAGCAAAAGATGGATGCACCTCTATATTGAATGACCACATCAGAGGATGTCTAAGTGCCTTAGAAAGGAAATTAGAGAGGCAAGGTGGGTGAGGCTGTCTCTCTTATTGGACCAGCTTCTGCTGTCTGTCAAGCTTTCAAACCACACAGAGCTCTTCTTCAGGTTTGGGGGAGGTATTCTGAGTGTCACGCCTACATGCAAGGTGGAACCAGGGCCGCAGTAAGAAAGAGGTTTGTGGGGCCCTTAGCCTGGCGCTTGGGCCTGCAGCCACTAGAGCCCCTGTGTTCTGGGCTGTCCCTTACTGGCAGGGAAGAGGGAGAGGTGGCTCCATGCACTGCTGTTTCTCCCCTTTTTCCATCCCAAGCTGGAGCTGCATCACCATGAGTGCTGGGAAACTCTGCCCCAGCACTGCCCTCGCCTGGTGGCTCTGCCACCACAGCTCCCATTGGCCACAATTCCTGACCAATGGGAGCTGCCGGGGTCGGTGCCTGCAGGAAAGCATGGGGCCGCTTAGTGCCACCTGACCCCCCCCCCCCGACAGGATCTGTTCCAGATAAGCTCCCCAGCCTCCTCCCCCACCCCAGCCCTGAGCCCCCTCTCACAGCCTAACTCCCTCCCAGACTGTGCACTCCAACCTGCTCCTTTGAGACCCCTCCTCCACCCTAACTCCCTCTCGGACCCTACACCTGAACTTTTACCCCTGCCTTGAACCCTCTCCTGCTTCCTAACTTCCTCCCAGACTCTCAAAAAAAATTAATGGAGATTGTCTATCTCCTAGAGCTGGAAGGGACCTTGAAAGATCATCAAGTCCAGCCCCCTGCCTTCACAGCAGGACCAAGTACCATCCCTGACAAATTTTTGCCCCAAATGGCCTCCAAAAGGATTGAACTCACAACCCTGGGTTTAGCAAGCCAATGTTCAAACACTGAGCTATCCCTCTGCACCCACATACAGTTTCCTGTTCTGTGCCTGCTCCCACACACCAATCCCCCTGGCCCCAACCTGGAGCCCCCTCCTCCTGCCTCAACCTGCATCCACCTCCTGCACGCTGAACCCCACGTAATCGAATAGCTCTGAGACCCCAGAAGTGTTAATCATGCCCTGGATGGAACAGATTGTTTAGCTAAGCAGTTAGCACATATTTTAAGGGACCATTTGAAGTAGCCTGGCCTATTAACACCTCTGCTATCATAGGACAAAAAGGGGATCAGTGGGTTACAGGTTGTTGTAATAAACTATAAATTCTGAGGATGTTCAGTCCATGATTGTTATTGTCTAGCTGCAGTGATGTATTTAATTTCTGAGGTGCATATTTTGAAAGTGTACAGCTCATCTTTGAGGATAGAGATTGATATAACAACACTGTATTAGGAAGGATGGATCATTATTCCCACTTTACAGATGGAAAAACTGAGGCACAGGACTACACTGACTTGCCCAAGGCCACATGACCAGAACGTGTGTTTCTTTAGAACTGGTCCAATGTTCTTGCTATTAGGCAACACTCCTCATTCACTGCTATGCTTTACAGGCACATAAAATAATCTGCTCAGTGTACAAATAGAAAGTTATTTCATTGTGGTAAGTGAGCATATCTGTCTGCCTCAGGACAGTGGTGGTAAAATGATAAAGGAAGTTGAAGGAAGATAAAGGAAGTTTTCTTTTTCAAAGTCGTAGGGACAAAGGCTCTGGGTGGATCATGAGCTGGTGTACGTTGTCACAGCTCGGTGGTGGAGGGTCTGAGCCACAGAGGATGATGTGGGTATAAGGAAGAGCGGGTGGTAAATTCTAGCCTGGTATATTTTTGCACCTAGGATTTCCACTGTTCCACAGTTCATCAATGCAGTAAATATTTACAAGTATCAAGAAAAAATAGGGCTTCATACAGCTTAGGGCACATTAGAGCATATGTCGAACCTTGGCCTTAGGGGACAGCTGGAAAATGCTAGTTATTGAAAACAAAAACCTGTTCACTGGCAAAACTCATTTTCTTATTACTGTCACCCAGTGACTCAATTTACACAATTCAGATCTGTCCCTGATTTTGTTTGTATCCATGTCTAAAATCTCAGTCTGATGTTTATAGCTCTATTTCCCTTCCCCCGGAGCACAGCTTGGAGCATTAGTTTGCATCCGCCCAGCGTCAGAATGCCTAGTGGGGCTGTAAGGGCTGAAAATGCTCATCTGTCTCCAAAGCATTGATTGTTCTGCAGGGCCAGAGCTAATTTAATTAGTTTATTATAAAATTCCTCTGCATCCAGCGGGTGGGTAAAATCAATGCAGGCCGGAGCCTTGTTTCCACTGTGCTAATTGCACTGTCACTAATTACTGCAGAGAGGTGAATGGTGGGATTTGCTCAGTCGAACCGAGCAGTCCCTTGATATTAACTTGCTGCCAAAGTTTTATGAAACCGTCCTCTTCCAGGTATAAAAGTTAAGAAACAAAATCTGTCAGCTGCTGGAGAACAAAGCTAAAAATGAATGAGACAAATTGGTGTACAGCAGAGACCTGTGCCAAGAATATGAGACACCACCAGACATAAAACCTCGATGTAAAAGTACATTGTAAAATGTAGTCAAGCATTGAAAAGTTAGGAAGCAACCAAATTTAAGCTGCCCCTGTAACTTTATTTCAGTCCCCTTATCTATTATGATTGAGTGTAAAAAAATTTATAGCCTGAATCATTTAATAAAGTTATAAGCAATTAAAAGCAGGATCTCCTAATAGGAAGTGTTAGGCACCAGCTGATGTATGGCCCAGAATGTCAATAGGCAAAAAACCCCAAAACAAACAAACAGAAAAGCTGCCCCAATGCTAGGAGCTGCAGAGTAGAAGTGGGTAACCTAATAGCGGTGAGATAGTAGCAAGGGACAGAGAAGAAGCAGGGAATAGATGGACAAAGGGATGGGGTGGGACAGAAAGGGTTCCAGGAAGAAGATTAAGGGTGTGTCTAGGCTGCACTGTTATTTCGAGATCACTAGCATTATTTTGAAATAACAATGTGAGCACCTACACAGCCATTCTGTTGTTTCAAAATAATTTCAAAATAACGGATGGCTTATTCCGAAATCGGTAAACCTCATTCTACGGGGAATAACGCCTACTCCAAAATAGCTATTTCAAAATAAGGCGCATGTAGATGCTCCACTGCTGCTCTTTCAAAATAGCCCCTCCCCAGGGCCATTCTCCTCCCCGGTGCCTCCTGGGGCTCCACATCGAGATAGTGCATCTACATTAGGGAAGCCTGCCTCGGACTCATGTTGAGGCTTCCCTGCAGTGTAAGAAAAACAGAGGCACAGGACTACACTGACTTGCTCAAGGTCACACTGCAGGGAATAGAACTATCCCGGAATAGCTTATTTCGAAATAGCCGTTCAGTGTAGATGTACCCCGTGTCAAGTTCATGGACGTATTTAAAAACAACAGGATCTTCAGGAGTAGCAAACCCATCCAGGGAGTTTACACTTCCAGTTTAATAATGTACCTGGCAAAATGCAATGAGTGAGATACTAAAGATAAAATGCACTAGGGTTGTGGCCAGTCCCTAGTGACCTTCTAGTAGGACAGTCTGCACCAATGGGGGTTATCTGAATCTGAGACCTCAGCCTGATCCGTCTCCTCCTTTGCTGTGTGGGAGGCTGGACTGCAGTGGGAACCCTATCCAGCCCTTGTCGGCCAGCTGGTGATGTTGTGAATGGAGGATTGTCAAGGAAGAGTGAGCCTCAGGATTCTGAGAGATTCTAAAATATCAGGTCAGGTTCTTGCCCTCTGCCAGTACTTTCCTTCTGCACCCTAACCGGCTGCCTCTCCACTGCTTGAAATTCCTCCGAAATGGAGAAGTCCTCAGACAGGGTAGGCTCCCCAGTGTAGAAGGCATGGCTGGAGCAGGCTGTGCTCTAGCAGCCCCCATCCAATAAATGTCTTTTTGGGGACGTTACCAACTGGCTTTGTTTAAAACAGTCTCTCCCGTGGACAGTCTACAAACAGCACCTCAGTGCTACCCCGTCTGCTGCATTCAGAGGATCTGGATTATTGTGTCTTAAGTGACCAATGCTTGAAAATGCTGATGGGGAAATGACCAGGCGAGGGACATTATTAAGTTTGTATCATCTGTGATATCATCTGAGACTAAATGGCATTTATTGCTGTGGATTTCTTCACAGGAGCCAGAGAGCCTTCCTGGTTCTTTAACCATAGGACACAGCAGCCTTGAAACTCTACCCTCGGCTTAAACAGGTAAGGCCTTTTCACTTGTCAATTGGGAGTCCCACTGTCCTCATCACGATAGGCCCATGAGTGGCTTCCATTAGCACGTGGGTGATGGGGCTAATGCCCCTCACGTTTGGTCTGATTTCACGGGAAGGGAGAATTTGGGGAAGGAGGCGAGAGAAAACTCCTCCCGCCACCATCTGGCTTATTTTATTTTACATTGCTTAATTCCTGCCTCTCTGCCCCCTTCGTTTTGTTTTACTTTGTGGGCCTTTTATATCTTGTGGGTGGGAGGTGTCCCGCCCGCTGCAGTCTGAACACGTCCCTCAGCCTGCCACAACCTAGTTTACAGATCTGCGGCAAGACAACACGAGACACCTTTAGTCACGCGGGGATAGAATGCAAAGGGGGAGGAGATACTGTTGTTGCCTGGGACACTGTTTGACCCGATCTGGAGCAGCCTGTAGAGACCAGTTGCCCCACAGAAAGGACATTGATGATCTGGAGAGAGCAGAGCTAGGGTAACTGTGATGTTACCTCATCTCAAGAGTTGAAATAATGACGCTAATTGAATGAGCTGTACTTATTCTCCTCCTTGGAAAACTTGGAGGAGGCCAGTTTTTAGGATTATGAATATACCTCCCATGCTGCACGTGTTCCAGAGGTAACTAAAGACATTAGATTTCTAGTGCTGCCACCCTCCATGCCTCTCAGGTCAGTGTGGAGCAGGGCTACTCAACACGTGGCCCGCAGCCTGTTTGTTTGCGGCCTGCGGTGCGGTTTGGGTTTACATGGGGCTCAACACGTGGCCCGCAGGTGGGCTCCTTTGAACATGGCCTCCACTCTGAACACGTGCCACAATGGTGAGGCATCTTCCAGACAGGGTGAACACTGATAGATGCAAGTGAACGGGCTGGCTGGAACAGATGGGCACAAGGTGTTGGTGTTTCTAGCCTCTAGGGAGGAGGTGCTGGGAGCGCTGGGGAATTGTGGGAAGTGCTTTGTATTCATGCCTGTCAGCGTGAAAGAAGTTATTTGCATATATTTGCATATGTATTTGCATGTACATGCAGCCACACTTAAGTTGTGGCCCTCGGCGTGTGCTGTATCACGGTGGCCCCCGGGGCTTCCAAAGTTGAGTAGCCCTGGTGTAGAGTATGTCCAGAGAGAGGCTTTATCCATGCGTGCAAATGGCATCAGAACCCAAGGGGCAGAATATTTAATTTTAGGAAGTGGAAGAGGATTCGGACTGAAGGAACAGCCATGTGCACCTGTGCAGAGCAGGTGTGAAGGGCTCCCATTCTGTTTCAGTAGCATTTTAAACCCCTGTTGCCCTTGTTTCATGCAGGTGTTTCACAAGGTGCCTGGCAATGGAGAAGCAGGACCAGGGCAGGTTATAGAGGAGTTTGAGAGATACCCAAAGAAGGGCGCTTGGGCATGTTGGGGCAAGCAGAAACATAGAATGATTCAAAGGCTGGTTGGTCCTTTTCTATTCCTAATGCGTTTTGTCTTTGCTCAGGAAGGTTAGAAAACTGTGCACGGTAACTTACACTTTAAAAAGCCTCTTTAAAAGAGAGAGTCTGATCTTCAGCTAGTGAAATAGTCGGAGTGGCATTTACAATGGTAGAGTTATGCCCATTTGGTCCAGCTGATGACCCAACTCAGAACAGTTGACATCTCTTTGTGAGATAAACGTAACACATTATCGAGGAGTTATTCAAGGGACCCTAGGGTTATGGAGTATTTTATATCTTGCAAGTTTTGTCTGCTCGCTGGTGACTGAAATAATGCTCTCCTACTCCCCTGTAAGTAATCCATGCCCTACTTTTCAGACTACTAAGAGAATTAAAGATTAAAAATGGCAAACATCAACCCCTGCATTAGAAAAATACGAGGCTCTTAGTTGACGAAAAGGAGGGGAAAAGCTTTAATAGCATAAGAGCTGCGCAAGCGAGAGAGAGAGGAGTCAACTTGACATGACACCATGTTCAACACACAAATCCAGCTATTTTTAAACAAGAGGGGTGAGCCCCCTTTGCATGTTGTTGGTTTTTTGACCCACTCTCATCCTTACAAGTCCATCGTTGACATCAGGGCACAAATTTGGCTCATGTAGGTATTCAGGGATTTATTGAACTGATGCATAATGCAAAGTCAAACTCTTACTCTGCATTCCCTGACTCCTCCCTCTGGGCAGCCACTGGCACTTAACCCACACAAAATGAGGCAGTGGCTTCAGACACCCTCTGCACCATCCAGCCCTGCCTCCTGGTGTCAATCCCTGCAGGAGCTTCCTGTAAAGCAGTGCAACATGACACCACATGCACCTGCACTTACCTGGCACAATCTAGCCCTGGCTTTGTTTTGATACCAGCATATGCTGTGTCCCAGGTTCTAGGGCTCTTTCATTTTTCTGCTACTGGGAAGAATTGGTGGGACAACTCCTGAGAGAAGCAGCAGAGAAAGCCCGAACCAGCAGGAGGGGAGATGTACCCTCTGGATTCCGGGTTGCCGCAGAAACGGCGGCAGGAACTGTTCTCAGCAGAAGCTCTCATTTCTGAGTCCCCCTGTGCTGCCAAGTGGACTATTTCCAGCTTAGAATTCCCATAAACCATCTGTCAGGGTTAGGGGCAGCATAGAGTTGCTTATCCTGTTCCTGTCCATGGCAATTCTTCCGAGCCCTGGCAGGTCCCATCACTGGAGCAGTGTATAGGGGCTGGGATGAAAGCCAGAATCTGCCTGTACGTCTTGGTATTAAAGACCAAGCAGGTTCATTTCCAGTACTCTTCTTCCATTGCTAATAATCCACCTGAAATAAAATAAACGCCAAAGGTGTCTCATTCCAGTGCACACTGGAGCTCATATATAAACCTAAAGATGGCTCTTCAGATACTAAATGATTGCTCTGAATTTCTAGTCTGGAATGCGGAGGAGGTATTGCTGGTCTCCCTTCGCATTCTCCTTGCAAAAAGGTGCCATAACAAGAGGTAATTTAAATAGTACACATTCGCTTTTCAAACCGTGGGAAGAACAATGGCACAGCACTTATCTTTTTGCACAGGTCACTGTGGCAGTGTTAAAGAAGAAATAATGGCATTTTATAGCAGCTGAGATCTCACTGAGGAAATTATCAGACCAATTTAATCTCCCTAAACATCTTTTTTAGTTATGTTTAAAATTGTGCAGTGTCTTAGGTATCTTTTGTTCCTGCAGTAGTTATTTTAGTCCTGACAATGGAGACAGTATCTTAGAGGCAGGTACTTGGGTAACACTGGAAAAGAAGTTAAATACCCAAAGAAAGGAAAGTATCTATTTGGATATTGTGGGAGGATAACCCAGCTGTTGAGTGATAGCAAAATAGGGGAAAACATGGCAACAGCAGAAACTTAAGTGTCTTGTTAGGGCATAGAACTTTCAGCATCGAGCCTCTAAGCAGAGTCAATTTCTCATGAAAAAGGATCAAGGCTTTCCTCAGTAGACAGGGGTGAAGGATTTCACATAGAATGACAACTTACTTACCTAAATGTGGATCAGGTACCTCGCTGCCTGTAAACCATTTCAAGATAACACAAAGACTTATAGCACTCTCCAAAGCTATGTCAACTTGATGCTGCTAATGTCTTTGGAAGGGATTATCCTTTTTTAAATGCATTTGCTTATACATGCATATCTTTGTTCCTGTCTTGCTGAGTATTAGATTTATAGGGACACCGACAGAAAATTATTAGCAAAAGATATTCTGCTCCAGAACAGCACGAGGCTAAGTTTGTGCTGCCAACTTTTTTCATGCATTTCCCTCCACCCTACATGTCTGAAGTCCATCCTATAACAGGCTGCCGTAAGCATCTGACATGTGTTACGTCTATTCAGTAGCTACTAGCCCACCTGCTGGCTTTTGAGAAGGAATCACTCAGACTATGTCTGTGCTACCAGGCTATTTAGAAATAACTTATTTCGAAATAATAACTCCTGAAATAACTATTTCGAAATAAGCTCATTCCTCTTCACAAGCAAGAGTTTCTATTTCGAAATAACAGGCTTGGCAGTATGGAGGCTCACCTTGTTATTTTGAAATAACAGTGTAGACATGCCCTCATAGTTGCTGAGCGGCCGAGGGGAGGAGTGCCTTTGTGTGCTGATGCTAATATATAATAACAATTATAGTGATCAGAACGTTACATAGTAGGCTAAGTGACCATCACATTCACCAAACGATGGAAATAGGGAGACGGTCCCCAGCAGACCAGGGGCACCGGGAGCAAAGCCGAAGCAGCGGCGGGGTGCCGTGCTTCTGAGGCTTTGCTCTGGCAAAGCCTCAGAGGCGTGGGACCCCGCCACAGCTGCGGCTTTGCTCCCGGTGTCCCTGGTCTGCTGGAGACGGTCCCCAGCAGACCAGAAGCACCGGGAGCAAAGCCACAGCAGCGGGAGCAAAGCCTCTGAGGACGCCGGCAGCAGGACAGCTGCGGCGCGTCTGGGCTGCCCCGCTGCCGGAGCCCCTCCGCGGCTTTGCTCCGCGTCTTCCTGGTCTGCAGACCAGGGAGACGCGGAGCAGCTTTTCTCGCCCCGGAGTACACGGGCGGCGGGACCACGAGGTCCCGCAGTCTGTGTCCTCCGGGGCGAGAAATGCCCCGTTCCTACCTGCAAGTTGGGGACTGCCTGTATACCCACCGTATAAGACGACCCCCGATTTTTGGGGGATGTTTTTTAGCATAAGCAGTTGTCTTATATGCCGGAAAATACGGTATTTATTCAAGTACGCATAGCACCTAGGAACCCCAGTCATTCAACAGGACCCGCCTGTGCCAGGTGCTGAACAGACAGAATAAAAAAAGAGTCCCTGCTCCAAAGAGCTTATAGTCAAAATATAAGGCAAGAGACAACAGCTGGCCACAGAGGGTGAGTCTACACTATGGGACAAAGTCAAATTAAGATACACAACTTCAGCTATGTTAATTGCATAGCCGAAGTCAAAATAGCTTAACTTGGCTTTTGGCGCTATATACACTGAAGGAAGTCGAAGGAAGAACAGTCTCCTTTCAACTTCCCTTACTCCTCGTGAAAGCAGGGTTACCAGCATCGGCCATAGCGCCCTCTCACTCCGAATTACCTATCTTAACTGGACCGCTAATTTGAAACCTGGAAGATCGACAGCAGCAGCTTCAATCTTCCTCTGCAGTGTAGATGTACCCAGAGATGTCTCGAATGGAGTTACCTCAGGGATTAATTTGGTCTAATGTAGCAATGAAACAATTATTATCACATATTGACCAGTTGGGCAACATAGCTCAAATCCGTTATAAACCAACCCAAACAGTAGCCCAATATTTGAGTCATATATTTTTTTAAGTTTCATCCTATTTCTGGCTTACATAAAACGTTGGTAGTGACAGTATCGGTAATGTCATGAGAAAATCTCAACAGAATGATTCTTTCAACCTACATTCTTGCCCAAAGATAGTCAGGTGAATTTGTGCCTCTTGCAGATAAACATCTGGGCTGTTGAATGCCTGAGCCTTCAGCTTGGTTTCAAATCCGGTTTGAACGTAGCTCATCCTTTCAGATGATGGTGCAAAAGTGCAACTTTTTAAAATGCGAGTTTGGCTGCAATATTTTTGAACAGATAGCGCCGAACTCCTTGTATGTCCAAAAACCTATAGATCATGGAGCAAATCAACTGCCATTTCTAATCCTATCTAATGCGATGAGCAAACTTTGAAGGCCTATTATATAATTGTGGCAAAAGGAAATGTTCTGTAGAGACAATGCAAATGGAATATACCAGTGGGTCTTGATCCCAGTCAAAAATATCCTTCCTCCTTGAGATGGAACTTATTATTGATTTATATTCTGGTAACATCTAGAGGTCTCAAATGGGAGCCCTCATACACACGGTAAGAGACAGCCCCTCCCCCTTAGAGCTGATCATCTAAGAGGCGAGACGGACAAATGAAGCATTATTATCTGCATTGCCTCAGATGACAGACTGAGGCACACAGACACATAGGGCTTGTCTACTTGAATGTTCAGTTCAAAGCAAGCATGGAAATCTACCCTTCACAAGTGCCCTGCGCGCTAGCTGTCAGTGTGCACCCTGCTGATGTACATTAACAGTTTGTTAATGCACTTTGCTCTAGACTTGTTTCAGAGACATTAACAAACTGTTAATGCACGTGGAAGTTTAGTGGAGTTTTAAGGGGGGGTGGATTCACTCCCCTGCTTGCTGCTAACATAGGGTATGTCTACACAACCCCGCTAGTTCGAACTAGCGGGGTAATGTATGCATACCGAACTTGCTAATGAAGCCCGGGATTTGAATTTCCCGGGCTTCATAAGCATAAAGCCGGTGCCGCCATTTTTAAAAGCCGGCTAGTGCGAACCCCGTGCCGCGCGGCTACACGCGGCACGGGCTAGATAGTTCGAACTACGTAGCCATTCCGAACTATCCGAACTATCCGTGGAACGAGGAGTACAGATAGTTCAGAATGGCTACGTAGTTCGAACTATCTAGCCCGTGCCGCGTGTAGCTGCGCGGCACGGGGTTTGCACTAGCCGGCTTTTAAAAATGGCGGCGCCGGCTTTATGCTAATGAAGCCCAGGAAATTCAAATCCCGGGCTTCATTAGCAAGTTCGGTATGCATACATTACCCCGCTAGTTCGAACTAGCGGGGTAGTGTAGACATACCCATAAATGTTTGTGCAGAGAAGCTCTCAGTGATTGGCTCAAGTGACACAACAGGTTAGTATCTGAACCAGGAACTTAACCCACATCCTCCTGTGGCAGGGCTTTGACCCTAAGTTTATCCTTCCTTTTCTAAGGAGTGCTTATACTGTATGGATGAATACAGTAAATATACAGCCGCATAAGCTTTCTATTGAAAAGGGGCAATCTTGAAATCCGTCTAATAGGTGCAGCACTTTCAGCAGAGACGAAAATGGTCAGTTCTCTGTGAATCCTTTGGCCAATTTTGGTCAATTACATGTAGCTTTCCTAAGGGAAGAAGGCGAATTACCAATAAATGACAGTAGTCTGGCCGAGAGATGACACAATCATATTCTCAGCCATGCAGCGATAACAAAGGGGCAATCTTGTTAGACACAGTCTCTCGTGAGTGCTTTAATGTCATTAGTCTCCATGCCCCCCGCCAAAAAAGTCGAGTTTTATTTCTTGAACACAAAAGAGAAAGGGTTGTTTTTAAACACTCTGAGGCCATGGGAGATTTAACATTCTCCTACCTATTGTTAACCTAATAAGAGTCTGATCCAGTTCTCATTGAAGTCAATAGGATAACTCGCACTGATTTCAGAAGGCACTGAATCAAGTTTTGCTTATGTTGATAGGGCCCAATTTTGCCCTCAGCTACACGTAAGTAAAATGTCCTGACATCAAAGGCTTTACACCCAGGTGTAATTTGAGGGCAAAATTGGGCCGATCCTGTAGTTTTACAGGAAGTAACCTGGATTCAGATTCTAAGATCATGTAAATCAGGATAGTTCTATCACCTTCACTGAAGCTGCATTGATTTACCCCCATGGAAAATCTGATCCTAGAGCTTAGTGCATTCTAAGAGTGAGAGTGAAAGGGTTAAAAATGTTCTCTTACCTGCATAGTTTATTATTTTGCCTCATTTAAAGAGTTCTCATTATTTCATAGTGTGTAGGTTTTAGAAAGCTGTTCACTAATACAATACTATGCTCTAAAAAAAAACCAAATCCACCACAGAAAAATAAGCAAATAGACTAGACTGTATCATACCTATGACACATCTTTCACATTGCCAAAAAAATCTACCTGTGCCATTCTGACTAACTGCAAGATTTGAGAACATGAGCAGTAGCCCTTTTATTTTCAAGCCGTATCCTGTATTAGTATGGAATGAAAAGTGCCTTTCTGTGTCTATGCCTCTTGAATGGAATATTGTGTGACAGCATTGGATGAAAGCTGTTCTGTCGGCTAAATATTTTCCAGAAGAAGGTATTCAGCAAAATAAATCTGTCTGGGCATTTCTACTGCTGGTTACTGAGGAATGTTTTGGACTTTATAAAAATACTGCAATGCAGCAGGCATACTATCACTGGCTTTTCCTGAAAGGTTAAAAATGGATTTTTGTTGTTTGTTTGTTTTCTCTGCAAGCATGTGGGTGACATTTTTAATCGAGTTCTCATGGTAACAAACATAATTTAAAAGTGCTGGATCCAACAGAAAATTAGTCTTTTCCAATGTGGGTTTAAAGTGGGTGTTAAGTGAGTGTTGGTTATTTTGGCATATCTGGTACAGAGATGATGAGAAAAGGAAAATGGAATAAAGTGTTTATTGAATGCAGAAAATCTGGATAATCTCTTCACCAGGTCTTATTTTCACACATTTTTAAAAGAGCAAGTGATTAAAAATAAAACTTTGTGGTACTTAAGTCTTTTAAATGGTTCCTGCAGGTACAACATACAGAAGATCATGTCATGTCTTTTAACTGCTAGCACAGGCAGTGGTATTTTTGTTCATGCCTTGAAAATATGGGCACTCATCAAAAGTAATATGGAAAAGCTTGGAAATGGGGAACCCTACTAAAGAAGGTCATTTTTTTTCTGTTTGCAGACAGAAGCAAATTGAACTGTGAACTGTTTAAAAAAAATAAGACACTAGAGCAGGCGTTTCAGAAGTGGCTGCTTCCCCTTTATTTGTAAATACATTTGAAATATCAGAATAGTTAAGCATGGGTGCTGCATATGGCAGTTAGGAGAGTACATGCTCTTTAGCTGGTGTCTCTTCCTTTGCAGCACACACTATGCATGTGTTAAATGACATTCTGTTCTTTATGCTTAGTGGGAAGGGGTTAAACACCTAATAAATCTCGGCCACTCTGTGATGCTACAAATTTGCTAATGGGTAACTGTATGCAGGTGAATCATCTCATGTGGGGCCTAGGTATTTGCAGGATCAAGGTCTATGGCTTTGTCTTAACTGCAAAAAAAGGGTGTTTTTTAATAGCAGGATAACTAGCACACATTACCTATCCTGCTGAGGCAGGTAGACGAGGTCAGTGCTGTAAAAATTGTCCATGACTGACCTCACGGAGTTGACCTCATGGTGAGTTTACAGGTGCCTTGTCTCTGTGAGGATTTTATAGCTGGATAGCTAATGCACATGATTTATCTTGCAGTGAAAACATGCCCCTTTTGGCAGTGAGGACAAAGTCAGAAAATGACCATATATGGGATTTACAAAGATATTAGGACACTAGGGTTGCCAAGTGTCCAGTTTTGAGCTTTCTGTCCAGGAAACAAATTGAGAAAATACTGGACATATAATATAAATGTCCGGTATTTTTAGTTAAGTTTTATTATTATCATGAGTATCAGTATGCAACTACGCAGTAGAGGGGAAGGCGGGACCTGGGCGGGATGGAATCTCCGGGGCTGGACTCGCCTGTGCGCTCCGCTGGGACCATGCACGGTATGGGCAGCGCCCTTGGATCTGCGTGCGCCCAGGCAAGCCCCACTTCCCGCTGGCCGGTTCCTCCCCGCTCTTTTCCCTCGGCCAATCCTACTCCCCTGACCTCCTCCTGGCCAGCCCTGCTCCCTGCTGGCTAGTTTCCCCTCTCCCTCCCAATTTCCCTGGCCAGCCCCACTCCCTCCGACCCCCTCCAGACCAGCCTCACTCCCCCGCATGGCCGGTTCCGCCCCCTCCCCATCTGAGATCAAGTGTGTCCGGTATTTTTTTCTAAGCCATCTGGCAACTCTGTATAAGGACACACAAGTATGGCGTTCAGCTGATTAGGGTAAGGAGAGGACCAACTGTACCTCGAATTCGAGGAATGTAGCTTCTACCACTTTTCTTGGGCTCCTGCGTCGCAAATAAACCACTTTTCTTCTGTGCAGCATGAGTAATCCATTACCAGGGGTCATCTTCCTGTGACTCATGAGGCAGAACCAGACCTGTCAATCACAGGCAAGGGAGGCGGGCCCTCCCTCCTGAAGAGCCCTGTCTGTTCTGTTCTGCCTCTGTAGCTTCACGCACACTTTTTAGAACTTCCTGCTCCAGAGAAAATCTTTATTTTTTAAATAGTTAAGTGGGAATTCCCATGCCACTCCTTCTCCTTTTCAGTTTTCGCCTTTGTTGTCTGTTTGGGGATGGGCTAGTGGCAAGGTTCTGACGTTCTTCATATTGTGGCCCACATCTTCATGGAAAGATTGTTTCACAGACCCTTACTTGACCATGAATGGAAAAGGAACTTCCCTGAGGGACCTACAGCAATCACCCAAATGGAACACTTATATTAGGAAAAACATGTAATACATTTTAGCCGGTGTTAATGGCGAAGACAAAGAAACGAGTGAACGCCATGGACCAGCCAGCTTTTCGGAGGCCACCGTCTGACAATCAGTGATTTAGTAGTTTGAGCAGAGGACCAGGAATTCAATAAAATTCAACAAAATGGTGGTTCAATAAAAGCTCACCCACCTTCTCGCTCTCATATTCCAGGATGGATATAGCTGTAACAATCGTCAGCATTTTTTTCATAGAGCTAAAAAGTTCTTTTGTACTTTCAAAGAGTCTGCTATCTAAAAACAATGGGCTGTGGGGATGGAGGGGGTCTGTCTTCCGTACCACCAAGTCTTACAAAGAACCTCACATTGTCCTTGAGGACTGCAACATCTGCTCTTGAGTGAATACAGTGCCAGGCCTAGCAAATGGTTATAGGATTTGTGCCTATAACCACTTGCGTTTGAGGAGTGTGAGACTTTCA
The DNA here is from genome assembly GCF_052426305.1 of Pelodiscus sinensis. NCBI lineage: Eukaryota > Metazoa > Chordata > Testudines > Trionychidae > Pelodiscus > Pelodiscus sinensis. The sequence continues at coordinate 59,432,587 of NC_143058.1, forward strand.
GTCCTGAAATACAAGTGGTAGAGCCTAGCAAACTGTTCCCAGACAACAGTTTATTGACTAATTTAGCCGTCTCCTCCCCTTTGTAATGCGATGGCAAACAAATTCCTTGCTTCTGATTTTTCGATGGTGGATTGCTTTTCAGCCATCAGCTTGTGCTCAGATTGTTTCCTGTAGAGGCAGTTCCCCCACTAATTTGAGGTCTTAGGGAATGCACCACCCGAGAAAGTAAAACTGCAATTAAAATATTAGCCTGGCACCCCTGAAGGAGGAGGCTTCACAATGGAGGCACCCTTAGGAGATCAAATATCTACCTGGGCTGAGTGACTGAGACCCACACAACCCTTGGGGGCTTGGCCAGAGAAGAGAAAGAAGAGTTGCCACACCTGAAGCCCGATGGCTATGGCAGAAGAGCCAGTTGCAAGCCAAGAATGATGTGTGCATGTCTAGGACCACCCAGCGCTGGGCATTGAGTAATCACAGTGATTGGGGGAAGGGAAAGAGCTGGCTGCTGTAGCAACTGGAGGGGATGAAGCCTCATGATAGCTCTGTGTAGGGTAGGATAGAAGTAAATAACATTTTCCTCCCTGTGAGGGGAGCCCAGACAGCCCAAGGCACCTATGGTGCTTACCTAGCCATCCTTCCACAAAAGGCAATGGACGGGAAAAGGAACCAGAGCACCTACCTCAGCTATCCATCAGCCACCAGGGGCGCGGAGACAGCCAGGCTGCCGAGATGTGAACAAAGAAGAGCAAGAGCCCCTTGAAAGTAGGAATAAGGGATCTTTCGGAAAAGGCTTTATTTTCCGCAAGATCCCGTCTAGACTGGCGCTTTTCTCTGGCAAAATCCCGAGCCGGAAAAAAGTGGCAGCCATGTTCATGCAAATGCCGCGGGGGATATATAAATCCCCTGTGGAATTTGCAATTCCGAAGTGTCTCATTAGCATCCCTTTTACGGAAAAAGGTGCCAATGTAGACACAGCCTAAAAGTACTCATAATGCTAAGTACGCTGCAAAATCTAATCCTAGGTGTCCCACATTTGGTACCCAAAATTAGTGGATACTTTTGATGTTAATCTTTCCCTGCCTCAGCCCCTCACCTGTCAAATGCTGATAATACTATCCTTTCATCTCACATGGGTGTTGTAAAAATAAATTGGTCATTATTTGTGAAGCCCTCAGATACTGTACGAATCATAGAAAATCCCAGGAGGAAATTAATAACTACGTCTGCAGGATTCAGATACTGTGCAGGAAGTAATGCCTGAAGCCAAAGACTGTACAAGAATGTGAAAACAGATTATTAGCTACACATTAAATGAACACTGCCCATCCTGTGCACTGAATAAGACAGGTATTCTATAGAAAAAATAGCATGTGACCATGCAATTAAAGACTGTATCATAATGCATACACACAAAGTGGTTAAATTAGGGTTTCATAGACAACCTGAATTCTAGCATTTCCTAATTTTCGAGTGCCTGACTTTGAAATCTGAATCATGTTCTTTTAACATAGTCTTTTGAGTGTAATATATGTCTATATATCTCTGGGCAGAAGTCAACTAATAGTAAGAAGAAATATATTTTTACATTAATGCTTGTCCTTAATGTTCCTGATCAACAAAAAGGGTAGCAAATATTTTCTTTTATAACTGAATAAACTTAAAAAAGAACAAATAGTCTGGTAGCACTTTAAAGACTGATAAAACATGTAGATGGTATCATGAGCTTTCGTGGGCACAGCTCACTTCTTCAGATGAGTGTAACACTGAAGACATAAAGTGTAACACTGGGCACATTTGCAAATTTAAATGATTACCACAGCTGGGCATTTGCTGCTGCCTACTAGATGGTGATTAATTTTGCAAGTTTTGTGCCCAGAGCCTTCAAGAAAACTCTCCATCTCACTCTGAAAGCCAGCAGAAGTCTAGAGCAGTAATAATTAGCAAGCCATAAAAATCGACCTGATTTGTGGGAAGCACTGAAGGATGCAAAGAGACATTTCTGTGCAAGGAGATAGGAACAAAAGCGCGTGTTCACTGACCCAGTCATGTCGAACCTGAGTTTTTAAGGGACTCCCAGTTGATAAGTGCTCTGCAGTCAGAATTCTGCCTATTCATCCCACTCAGCTAACGGAGTGCATGAATCATCTTTGAACCAGACAGTCCTTCGGGGTCCCTGTTGAGGTCATTGAGAGGGCAGAGCTTCTGACTCAATGAAAAAAGAAAATACACAAGTCTCCGCTGCCGCTGCTGCAGCTTCAGGCTTTTATAAAGATATAAAGCATTAGCATTTTAGTGTCTCCTCACACGTCTCTTGCAAGCCGCAGCCAGGAGTGCATCCCCTGGGCCTCCTGGAAGTGTCTCTTGCCCATCTGTCTACCTAGCTCCTCGTGCTTTTTCTCTTTGCAAAAGACATTTGTTTTATCAGCTGATTTTTTTTGTAATATGCCCAACCAATCAACTCCCACAGTGCTGCCTTGTATGGCATGTAACATTTTAACAGGGTGGGCACGAGCTGTGTCTGCAGCTCACTGTCGTGCCTGCTCGCAGTGAGTGCCCCCGGGCTAGGCCTGCTGGCTGGAACTCAAGCAAGGGAATAAAGTCTATAAAGTGCCCTTCTTCTATAAATGCCAAGACCGACAAACAGTGGGAGGGGAAACTGAGGCATGAAACGGGACATGATTGGCCCATGGCCAGTGTCCTGTCTACTCACAGGCATAAATTCAATGCCTGGCTCTCATTAAGCTTGTGCTGGCCAGGTAAAAGGGACTTACTGTAACTGGGCACTAAGCCCTCTGTAATTGCTGCTGTATTACTCGGCTCTACTGACCACGGCTAAAGTCACACGGCATGTCTCACAACGGGTGTGTATAATTCACTGGAAAGTGAGCCATGAGAGGAGCAGCATAGCTTAGTATTTGGCCCAATCACAGTCATTTTACCATAATACTTTAGGTCTCTTAAGACTTAAACCAAAACATTAAAGTGGCTGAAACTCTTGTGGAAAGAAGCAGATAGAATAAAACCTCCAGCATGAGCAGAGTCCTTGTACTACGGCGGCCAGCTGCTTGGTGTGGTCTTTAGAACTTGTTTGAAACAATCTAGGCCCATAGCGCCTCCCAAAGCACATGTCAAAGCCACCTCTATTTATACATGCCTAGGTGAATTACTGGGGCAGAGAGCGCTTTGAATTCACCACCTTTCACGGCACAGGCGGCACCTGCCCCCCAAACGCTGCAGCTGGGGGGACTAGTGGGGAGGTTGTCTGATGCCCAGAGCAGGGGTCCGGCCCCCTCCACACTCACTGGCAGTGGTGGGGTGAGCAGAGCAATGGCCCCAGCTTGCTGTGCTCCTCTGGCCACGTTGTTCAGGGGAGGGGATATTAGCATGTGCATCCCCGTGGCTGGGTGAAAGGGACTCTGTGCACCACACGGCATGGAGACACCCCTCCCCGACCCTACTGGGAGCAGGCAGCAGGAAGCAGCTCTGGTCTTGCTGCACTGCCAGGGGTGGTGGGGGGGCCCCCTGGGGCATTTTAAGTCTCCCATCGGCAGCAGACAGGGACGAGGGACACGAGGGGGGGCATGCAGGGACAGCAGGTGGGCAGCAGCACTTGGAGACCTTTGCCCCATCCAGAGGGATCCCTTGTGCACCCCACTCCCACCAGAGCCTATACACAGTCCCCCACACTGACCCCAAACTCCCCCTCTCCAGCCCCCAAACTCCCTCTCAGAGCCAGCTCCTCTCCTGCACCCCAGTCCCCAGACCTCCCGCCTCCACCCAAGCCCCTTAGCCCCACCCCTGCCTGGACTGCAGCCCAGAGCCTGCTCCCATGCCGCACCCAAACTCCCTCTCAGAGCCTCAGGCGAGTGGGTGGAGAGGCAGTTTGAGTGGGGGCAAGGGGAGAGCCCTGGGCATTTGGGGCACCATCAAAATGTCTGCAAACCTGCCAGCCTTGCCTGTGTCGTCACAGCAAAATGAGGGAGGCGCATGATCATCCCGAGTGAGAGTAGAATCCAGGGTCTCTCCCACCCCGCGCGTTGTGCCAGTGAGGTCAGGTTGAAAGCCCCACCCAACTCAGGTGAGAGGTTTGTGTGTGTAGAAGAGAGGGGCACTAGGGACACCCCAAGTATGTACTAGGGGCATAAAAGGTTAACTGGCAAGCATTAGGCTGACCAGAATGCTTACTGGTGAACCAGACCTTTCCCGAACCCCGGCAGCTGGACAGCCTGGCCAGCGGGAACCTGGCTGTGGTGAGCTGGGCAGGCAGGCTGGAGCGGCCCCAGCCCTGTGCATGGCAGGCAGGCCAACCTGGTGCAGCCCCCGTTACACCTGGCTGGAAGGACCACAGCCAGCTCCACAGCCCTGGTGGGACCCCTGCCCCATTTGCCCTGTGCTGGCCCAATGGGGAGACCTCAGTTAACAGGTTTAACAATGTAATTGTACCATGTGTCCATAGCATGAACCTGAGCTAACTGCAGGGAAGACATACCTTGTGTGCACAGACTGAGAGACGTCTCATGGCAATTGTGTGTTTGGCAGTTGCAAAATGAAATTCAGGAACGAGTCTAAGTTACAAAAGACAACTGAGCAAGGCCTGGTGCTCTCTCTGCTTTTCAGTGTTGCCATCTTGGATTTTAATCAAGAATGTGACACTGTGAATTATGTTCAAGGCCATCTGCTGTTTAAATCCATGTGTTGATGCTCACTTTTCTAAAGTCTGCGGTGGCTCTCAACGGAGGTAACCTGCCAGAGGTGTGAGGGGAGTCCTAACTGTTGAAAGGGTTGGAGATTAGGGATGTAAAATCCCACTTAACCAGTTAACCAATTAAAAGGGGGCAGGTTGCTCCCCCCCACCGCCGTGGGCAAAGGTTGCGCCGACTGGCCGGAGCAGCCTTTGCCTGGAACAGCCCCCTTCTCATCTGCTCCAGTCGCTACTAATTAACCAGAACCCGTTGAGAGTGAGGTTTACTGGTTAACCGATTAGTTAACCACTCACATCCCTATTGGAAATGTGTTGCCCTCTAAAAATGTTTCAAACATTATAATAATATATATATGAATTGGCTCCTAAGCCTAATTAATTTCATGGCCAATAGATCACCTGGATTCCATTGAGTATGGTGACACTTTCACATAGAAGAAATAATTCAAAATATTTTTTCCAGCATTTTCCTTCAGGCCTTCTCCCCTCTAAACCCAGAGACATGCATATATTTATGGTGCAAAAGCAGCAGCAATGTGAACCTCTTTCCTAACCAGCTACTGTCTCATGCCTGCAGAGTCTCTCCACATCCCACAAAGTGTTCCTCCGAAGAGGAGAAGTAATTTGCGGTGGGGGGGGAGGGGTTAAATCAGGGAGAATTGATCAAAAATGCTCTCAATTCAGACCACTTGCACAATATCCCATGGCAGTCCAGCTGCCAGGGGATTTGTGGAGTGTAAGATCTGTGAGTTCGCCTGGAGATTCTGGAATGAGAAAAAAGTTGCACATCAGAATTCTGCTCGGGGTTGTTTATTTCGTGGCATGTGCTTACATGGAAAAGGCAGCCTGGCTGTGTCCCTAGGCATGTATGTTTCTTCTGTAAAGTGTTTGACTTTGTGAGAGCTGTGAAGATCATCATAAGAAAGTGCCTGGGATCTTTTCAAAGTGGTTTTTTTTTGTTTGTTTGTTTGTATTTTGCAGGGCTGTGGAAGGAATCAGTTATTTTAAAATAAAACGGGCTCTTCACAAGCCAAAAATACAAATCTATGTATATGTGGAGTTACTCCTTTTCAACAATTTTTTTCAGTTTTCATTGAACAAAATAAAATATATTAATTCGCATGAACAGGGGTTTGGATAATACCTTTTAGTATCATTAATGGCCTCGTTTTGAGCATTTGCTTACCGATAGAGTATGCAGCACATCTGCTCCAAGAGCCTGCTGTTCCCAAGATAGGAATACCTCCCAGGGCACTGAACTTAGTAAGAGTTACTCCTGCTCTGCAGGAAGGGAACGGTCACTGGAGAATATACATGAGTTCAATTAAACATGTTCCCAGCAACCAAATCCTAGCTGCTATGGATCAGAGAGCCCTTTTGAGGGAAAAGACACAAAACCAAGTCAACATGCCTGACAAAACAGGTCAAAAAACAATGAAAGTCAACTTTTCAAGAGGGTTTTCTAAAATGTTACCCTAGCAATAGTTCAAACTCTCCCTCCCATGCCCCATCTTCACAAATCAGCATTTACAGATACGTAAATTGTGAGGGTGCCCAGCTATTTAGCTCACATGCACATCCAAATGTAAGCACAATTTTGTCGGCCCAGTTTCAGAGACCATGGTTGTGGACCTGAATGTTAGCAGGTGGTAGACTGTTCCCAGCACAGTACAATTCGTGCCCCCTGTACCCATCTGGAATAAATAGAGAACTGTGATGTCACCAGGGCTGTCAGTACTGCAGCTTTCACAAGCTCTGCATTCCCATGAAAGATTGTAATAAAAAAGATACTTTTTAAAAACCCAATTTATATTCACTGTTTCTTAACAAGCCAATGTTTGTTTCAGGCAGGATTTCAGCTGGCACAAATGCTGAGCTCTTGGAAGCCAGACAAAATGTTTTGCTGCTGGTATTCTTAAGTGGAAAGTATTTATCAATATTTCTAAAATGGTGCTAAATGTCACCTAATACAGGATAATTAACAGGAGATATATGAAACCCCATCCAAATACAGGGCATGATCCAAAGCCCATTGGTTTCCATGATTTTTAGACTCTTGAATGGGTTTTCTGTTGATTTCAATGGACAATGCATTAGGCCCCCAAAAGAATTTGATGTCGGCTTTTGGGATACTGCCTTTTATGAAACAGTGGCTGTCCATTTAATTTGTTATGGAGTTAATCAGTTCACTTAAAAAAAAAGAGGCAGATCCTGAGCTGGTGCTAATTGTCACGGATCCATTACAGTGGGTGGAATTTTTACAGTTTGAACCAGCTGAGCGTTTCTCCCAAAGTGTAAAATGCTTCATCACGTTGATGAAGAGCAAGAGAATGCACCATCGCTGAATGTCACATAGTGCCGGGCTAGCTTCTTGCCAGCATTGCTCTTAGACAGATCCCAGTGCTGTTCCTGCAGCTGTCAAGTTTTGCCACTGAAAAGTTTTCTCATTGACTCTCTTTGAGAGCAGTATCAGCTGCACGTTATGTTGAATTCTTTCTTGAATCCTCGTCAGGCTTTAGGACAAGTTCATGTGGGAAGGATAAGAAGGTGAGTTTCACCCACAGAGATCTGCAGTTGAATATCAGTTTTCTCTGGCAACAGAGAATGAGCCCTCCTCGTACCAACATACCTTTGCTTTTTCGTGCTCGAGTCTAGATTTCCCCTCCCCTGACGCCCAGGTTTATTTCTGTGGTGAAAGGGGCAAGCCTTATGCTTATTGAAAGTAGGGATGTTAAATATCAGTTAGTTGAATAGGCGATTAACCTAGTCGACTAGTCTATAGTCCCTGGGCAGCCCCTGTCCGGCGGAGGAGAGGGGGACAGGAGTCTGAGCTCCCAACCTGGCATGAGCTGGAACTGAGCCAGGCTGCCTGCCCACCTGGCTTCTAATACACTTTAAATGCAAAGCTGCAGTGGGGGTAGGTCCAGTGCAAGCCGAGATTGAGCTGGGCTGCTGGCCAGGCTGCTAAAAAATTTACTGGCATGGGATTGTGGGGAAATGCGTGTAGTCTATAGCATTAACCTCTAAGCTTTGGCTTATTGGTTAATTGACCATCCCCAATTTCAAGGGCAGTAAAGATGCAGGTTGTTTTCTTTTATCTTGCAAATCCCACTCTCAAGGATACTGTACTTGTGTGACATTGTAATGGAAAGTAGAGTTTCTCCTTGCCAATGTTCTACAGTGGCCTTGTGGAAAACAACAGGGCACAAATGGCGTGGCAACATGCTCTGTAAGAGTGCGTCTAGACAGCACCCTTCTGTCGGAATAAGCGACACAATTTGCGCTACGCAAATGGCATAGCTTCTTCTGAGTCTAGGTCGAAAGAGCTTATTTTGAAATTTGGTACTGTGTAGACAGCGCCAAATTTCAAAATAAGGCACTATTCTGACAAATCCCTTAACCCTCATGGAACGAAGGTTACAGGGATGCCAGAATAGCACGCCTGTTATTTCGGGAAATAGTGGGAGCATTTAAAGACGTCATGTTGCTATTTTGGGATACTGGAAATGTCCTGAAATAGCGCCACAGTCTAGACATACCCCAATTGAACTATTTGGATCTTTCTTTCCGGAAACTGGTAAATCTGCTTAAGTGAAGGGGTTTTTCTTGTACTTTCCTGTTTTTTGAATGTGGGGGCAGGAATCCTTTATAATTACATTAGTAGTGAAAAATAGCCAGACCATAAAAATGCAAATAAGGACTAAGTCATCAGGACAGATGCATATTTAACTAAGACTTTAATGCAGATTTGAAAATCTCCATTTATTCATCCTGTGCAAGAACCAAAATGTACTATGTAGAAAGATTTAATTTCCAGTTAGATTATTCCAGTAAAATTAAAGACAGGCAAGCTGGCCGTGGGGAGTTACACAAAGAATGCTAGTGTATTTCTAATAGGAAAGTTCTCTTCTGGGCTTCTAGTCACTTTCTGGCTGAGCAGGACTAGGTAGCAAATTGGTAAAGAAAGCTCCTCTCCCATTTCAGTTAATAATAAGTAACCTTGTTCTTGTGTTTGTGCAGTCCCTAACACAAAGCGGCGTCTTGATGCATCCCTGGAGGTCTGAGTCACTATTGGAATTCAGATGTTGTAGCAAGGATGATGAGCAAGTTCATATTAACTAAGAACTAACCTACGAATCTTTCCCTGAATTTGAAACCAACCTAGACTGAGTCTTTTGTTTGAAATTGTTTGGACGTGTGCATGTATGGCCAGATCTATATCTGGTATGAATCTAGGGGTTTTCAAACTCCGGGTTGCGACCCAATGCTGCATTATGGAATTCCAAGACACTGGGTCGCCTTGCTCAAGGGTGACCAGGTGACCACTGCAAGTGCTAAGGCAGGCTTCCTGCTTGTCCGTGCACCACACTGCACCCCAGAAGTGGCCAACAGCAGGTCCAGCTGTCCATACCTCAAGGACCAGCTCCGCACTGCTGTTGGCCAGTTCCCAGCCAATGGGAGCTGGGGGCAGTGCCTGCGGGTGAGAGCAGCGCACAGAGCTGCTTGAATGCTTCCACCTAGTAGCCGGACCTGCTGCTGGCCGCTTCTGGGTCATGGGCATCGACAATTTTCTTCAATTGGGTCATGAGGAAAATAGTTTGAAAACCCCTGCTGTGAGAGACCTCATGCTGTTAGCAAACCCTTCTCATCAGCTTTCTCCCAGTCAGTCAGTGGCCCCACCTGCCCAAGGCAGGGGAAAAAAATAAAGATTTCCAGGAAGGGCTCAGCACTGATCACCCTCCCCAGTAGTGACCAAGAAGAAGGCTGAGAGTTGTTATGATGACAGTCTCCTTTGAAATAGCATCAGTTCCACGAGTCTTCTGAAATGGTGATATTGTGTTCCTCAGAGGTGGTACTGCATTCTGAAACTTTGGTGGGCAGCATCACTGTACTGGTACTGCATTGGTACTATATACCCTATAGCTGTCAGCGCTGCATCTGGGCTTGTCTTTTTCTGGGACTCTAGAATCGGTGCTGGTCATCATGGTTTGAATTGCCACTTTTCTCTGCTAAGACCTTTTTGGTATGTCCTACAAGGCTTACACTTACTCTGGAACCAGAGTCCCCATTGTCAGATACCTCTCCTTTGTTTGCTCTATCCAGGACGCTGCCGGGCATGGGAATCCACAGAATTGCAGAAGAAAATATCTGTCTAACCTGGACAAGACTGGTGGCTACCTCTCATGTAAAATCCGAGGTTCTTTTGTCCGATATCTCAGAGATGTACTTCTTAGTCATAGGAATTTTGGGTATTGACATCCTCATCTCTCTATGGTAATAAGAGTTCTTCTAGGAGGTCACCACCTTCACCTAGACTAATCCTTGAGTGTGTCCCTGAAGGAAGTTCCTATTCCTATAGACCTCACGCTTCGCTCTCCCTGGTTCCTGTCTTCATGGTATCATTTGGCCATTCTCTTATGGGGCACAGATGTGGCCCTGTTAGCCTCTGTGGAACCTCAACCTCTTCCATTTGGATGGCAGGTGAATCTGCTGGTGAGAAACTGCTACGTTGTGGTTTTTTGTAGGGTCAATTATCGCACTTTGTTGGCTTAGGATGATTTTATGCAGCGGGATGAGGTTGTACAATGGGCTGAGAAGTTCCTCAAGAGACCAGCAATGCATTGCAGGCCATGGCTTCAGAAGGCCAGTTAAGGGCCTCACTGGATGCCTCTGGAACTGCCAGCCCACTACCGTCACACGGGAAGAACAGTTTGGTTGCAGTCATCCGGTATTTCAAAAGAGGGTCAGGCTGCTATTGAAGGGTTGCAGTTACCACCAAGCACTGACTCTTAGAGATCATCTGGAAAGGATATTCCAGATAATATCAGTCTATGTCAACACCCTGTCCGGAGTTCTTACTTTAATAATTCCTGAATCACTTAGAATTTGTAGTTTTTATGGGCTCCACTTTTTGAGCAAGCAAATCTCTATGGAAGGTGCTCGCTCATTACACCTGATATTTCCACCATCAACAATAAGTAGGCAAGCCATGCATACGTGCAGTTCTGATTCCTGTTTGCACTACTGGCAGCATAAATGGTGAATCACAGACTCCAAGAATCAAAGAGCCAGATTCTGCTTTTATACCACAGTTAATCGATAGCAACTCCACTGATGTTAATGGAATTACCGTGTTGTAAAACTAGTGTGAAATCAGAATAAGGCCCCTCGTAATAAGAACGGCCATACTGGGTCAGACCAGAGGTTCATCTAGCTCAATATCCTGTCTTCTGACAGTGGCAAATGCCAGATGCCCAGAGGGAGTGAACAGAGCAGGTGATCATCAAGTGATTCCTCTCCTGTCATCCATTTCCAGCCTCTGACAAACAGAGGCTAGGGACATCATTCCTACCCATCCTGACTCACAAGTATTGATGAATCTAACCTCCATGAATTTATGTAGCTCTTTTTTGAACCCTGTTAAAATCCTGGTCTTCACAACATCCTCTGGCAAGGAGTTCCACAGGTTGACTGCTTGCTGCGTGAAGAAAAACTTCCTTTTGTTTGTTTTAAACCTGCTACTTATTAATTTTATTTAGTAACCCCTAGTCCTTAGATTTGAAGGATCGTCTGTAATGGGAAAAATCAAATAAGATCTCCAATTTTGTGCCTTTAAGTTTGTGATTCAGCAGGAATCTTTGACAATTTGCCTAGATTATAATTTTTGGTTTCCTGGTTTCCATTGTTGTTCTTGTCTGTAGACTCCGTTTGGGCCTCACCCAATGCTCAGTAAGAATCTTTATTTGGGCTTCAGTGGACTTTGGATTCAGCCCTTCGTACTTGATGGAAAGGCAGAATATCTAGGCTAAAAGAAGACCTCTGATTGTTTCTAACTAAGCACATGGAAAACAGTAGATTATGGGAAGTAGAGCAAACACACTGCACAGTAATTAAATTCTCCAGCTCAGCAAAAGATCAACCAAGAGTGAACTGGTATGTCCAAAACCCATTTAATCAGACTTTTTTTTTTAAGCAGTGTGATTGGTTTTCCTTTGGCTTATATTAACTATTTCTTTCTTTTTAAAAGGTAAAAGTCTGACTCCAAGCCAGAAGAGTATAACAATTCCCACACCCCTAGCCCATGGATATGCAGACAACATAGCTAGAAAGATGCATGTGACACCCCTTCCTGCATCTTCTTCCCCTCTTCATGCACTGCTTTCTAGACCAGAAGATAGCAAACGTAGGGAAGGTTTTAAAGCTTAAGATGCACTAAGGGGATACTAGAAAATGAGCAGCAATTTGCTTGCCTTCCTAATTGCTCACTGCAATGCCAATTTATAGGTCTCATAAACCACCTGGGAGAATTAAGCCATTCTTGGTTTTCAGCTCGGATAAGGATACAGATTGCCGCAAATACTCATAGTGAAGTTCTTTTCTTCAGCTAACAATTCAAGCTCCTTCGTGGGGTTTTTCCATCTATTTTGTAGACAGAGGAACAGTGAAAATAGAGAATATTTGAAACGCAAAATAGTCTATGAGAAATTCACAGCAATTGGCTAACATTTACAATTTATTTGGACAAAACTCTCAAAGAAATGATCATAAATGTGACTAACATAAACATTCTGTGCAGGTTTTACAAATAAGAAATTATATTTAGGTACATAATCTTGCAGTTATTGTAAAGAAAGAGAGAACTAATTGCAAATTAGCAGTTTGAACAGTGAGGAGAAAAAAGTATGGTGTATGTGACTATGGGAGTTAGTTTGTTCCTGTGATACTTGAGATGATTATGACTGAGCAATGAATAAATCTACCCTGAAACATATTTCTTCATAGAGTCGAGGCATCCTCTAACTTTACAATCAACTGGTAATTTTGTTAATTAACTTGCTTCTTCTGGATCATGAGCAGTGTTGGGCTAATTCTGTGTGCTTTTGAGAAATCTCATATTTGAAAAAATTTTTAGAAATGTGATCACAGAACACATTGCAGGAGAGTTAACATCAGAAAGAATTAACCCCAGAGTTATTTCTGGCTTTGCACAGTGTGGTTTCATTACCTTGTATTGTTAAAGGTACAAGGGTTCAGAGCAATGTTTTGATAGGACTGTACCTATTCCAGGTCATGTAGATGTAATATAGTAGTGCCCAGAGAGTCCCGGTGAGATAGGGCCCCACTGGGCTAAGTGCTGTACATACACTAGCACAAGAGAATCCTTGTCCTCAAGAGCTTACCTTTTAAATAGACGAGAGAGAGAAAGGGCATGAAATTACCTCCATTCTAAGACTGGAGAATTGAGTCACAGAGCAATAAAGTGCTTGGTCCCAGGACGGGGAATGTGACTGAGCAGGGATGTGAACTGAGCGCTCTCATGTCTCAGTCCAGTGTCATTGCTACTTCACCACTGACTCCTCTCCCGGATGGCTATTCTGTAGGTAAGCAGAGGGCTTGTATAGCTAATTCTGTCAATACAGACTCTCCCACTATCACTACATTCATGGAATCATAAACCCCCCCTGCCCAAAGCAGGACCAACCCCAACTAAATCATCCCAGCCAGGGACTTAAAAACCTCTAGGGATGGAGATTCCACCCCCTCCCTAGGGAACCCATCCCAGTGCCTCACCACCCTCCTAGGGAAATACAGGGCGTCCCTGTTATGTCGCCCCGGTATACATCTGTTCCGCACTAAAGTCAACGTTCGTAGGAACTGATGCGTTATAAGTCCTCCCATTCCCCACTATTAAGTCGCACGCAAAAAAATTATGCAACTGGAAGTCAGCTGTGGGAAAAAAAATTCCCCACTTTAAGTTGTTTCACTATAAGTCCAAATTTTTTGGAACGTATCTTGGACTTTTAGCGAGGATGAGCTATAGTTTTTCCTCCTAAACAGTAACAGCTAGGACCCTCAAATTTGGTATGTAGATTCCTCTTCTCCTAACTTAAAGCAAGGCAAGGATTTGGTTGTGGCAGGAGAATGGGAGGTGCCTGGAATCTGATTGTTTTCTGTAACATGACAAGGGAGGGGACTGATCAGAGGGATGCGATAGTCACCTCTGGGGGTAGCAAGGGGCAGGGATAGTTACGCTGCTGAGATACTACTTGGGGCAGCCATATCAGGAAGGGAATGGCCAGACGGGGATGGGGCTCATCATCTTGCTGACCACCGGCCCAGGTAAGTGGCCCCCATACCCAAAACCCTTCACCTCTGGCCTTCGCCCCCTGTACTTGCCCAGGGTGTGTGTGGAAACCCCACTACCACATTCCTCCCCTGGGGCACCATCAGGGCCGGGCAACACAGCCCTGGACTCTCCCCGCATCGCCAGGCCCAGGGAGCGCTGGTGGGAGGCCTCTGAGTCTCCTCTCCTAACCCGGCCAGACCTGGGCACTTGCACAAAGAAGGGAGAGAATATGCCCTTAAGATTGTACTTCCTAATTAGCTAACATGGGAATCAGAGAACAGTGAGGGGTGATAAATGTCACAATTCATTTTAACCATGGAAACGACATTTCAAGGGATGCGCTGTCTGGTTTTGTAATTTTCACATGCTTTCATAGGAGTTCAGAAAGGCAACAGAAAACTATAGTGTAAAAGGCAAACTGCCTTTAAAAATCTCTACTAATGATGTGTTTTAACTATATGATTGATGGTCCCTTTTATTCTTTTCATATATTTACAGAAAATTATTTAAACACTGCCACCATGATTAACCGCTTTGCATTTTTCCTGTGTTACTAATTGAATTAACTCATTGATTAATTAATTTGCTATCGAATTAAATCAATTCAATAGCAAAAACATAGCACGATAAAAAGTGCACGTGGGCATGACAAGATGCCTCCTGCGCTCTGAGTCTATCCATTTGTATAAGGGATGCATTTTGTACATTGAGGGTTGTAGTCGTCCCTGAAGTGAATACAAAGAAGTATTGTGACTCACTCCCAGTGTTTCTACTAGCATTATAAACTGTAAGAGCACTTTATGAATAACAGAGTCTAGAATGAATTCATCCATGTTTCACTCTCTAACCATCTATTATGCACACTGAGCCAAGTTCTGCCCCCAGATACAGATAATTCCCATTGAAACCCACCCACTGTATTTACTTGTAAAGATGAAAGCACTTCTGTTACTTTCAGAGAGGACTCTCTGTAGCACGGATAAGAATGCAAATACCCTTCCCACAGAAACTGAAGGGAATGAAAACTGTGTAAAACTTGAAGGGGAAAGGACACTCAGAGAGAATAGCATTAGAATTGCGACTGTAACCATTACCTTTATTAAAATGATGGTCAGAAACTCTTCCCCTGTATTTGCTATTGTGTAAACCCTTTCTTGACATGATGATTCTTGATATTATGTTCACTTTTCTAGACAATAACCTCTTGGAGTAGAATGTGATACATAGGTCAGATCCAAAGCTCTTTGAATTCAATGGAAAGACTCTCATTAACCCCAAAGGGCTTTGGATCTTCCCCTAAGTACCATGGATGGATGGATGAAATCTTTGAGTCAATATTTCTGTTAGCTTTTGTTCATTTTAATAAAGGAACACAGCTGAGTTTGTATTTTTTAACAGAACAGGCTACATGCTGCCCTCAGATACATGACCCTCCTTACTGAACTCCATTGATTTTTGCCACATGTTAATGTGTTATCTCCACAGGGAAGACTTTGCCTTATATGCTCATGTTTCTGGAAAGAGCTTTGATCACAAAATGTTTGTAATTTCATATTGTGAAAAGAATTAAAGGCAGAGGACTGTCTCAAATACAGAAGGGCTCCTGCTTGTATGTTCTCTTTGTTAATGCCACCAATAACATTTTCCAGGGTGCTGCTTATCTTGTGATGACTGCATCATGGCTTTGTGGCACTCGTCGTGTGAGCTGAAATCTCTTCAACAAGAAACCTAATTTGGTGTGACTTACAATAGAGAATAAAGGAGGAGGAGAAAGTTGTGAAACAGCCAAGTTCTTATGAAAATAATAATAATACAAAGCAAATAGGGGGCTCCCCTAGAATGCTTAGTCCGCTTAGGCCTAGCATTGGCTCTGTGAGAAAGCATAGGGCAAGTTCTATTTAATATAAAACAATATCATATTTCTGTGCTGACTTGCTGCATAAGTCCCTTTGTTTATCTGAAATGCACCATGTGTTTTTCCTAAGCTTCCCATTTTCACTACAGCAAAGCGAAAATATTATAGGTCTTTACTGAATCAATGTTCCCCGCTGACATATGCTATCTAGTACCTAATGTATGGTGTTACATTTCTGCAGGTGAGTATACACGTTAGTCATTTTTATATGGGGTTTAAAACTAGTGACTGATTTTTGTTATTGTAAATGAACACTAATATTCTTATTTCAACATGATTTTTCATTAAAAGAAAAATTAATAACTCAGAGTGCCAGTGTATGAATAGTGGTTGAAATTATTTGTTGTGTATACATTATCAGATACATTTCGCCTTTTGTTCTGTTTGAAAGCCAGGTGCAAACTGATCCTGATATCTGTGAACGCATTGTTTATCCTAATTATCTACAGAATAGTTTTAACAAGGAATTTCCAGTTGTTCACAAACTCCTTTCTTAGACTGTTTGCTCTTTGTGATTGGCCAACTCTGTCTTTGTCTTAACTGATGCTAGAAACACTTTTTTTTTAAACTAAGAAACAAGGTATAAGTAATGTTTAGCTTTTACATAGCTAGTTAATTAATCAAGATCAACCCTATGTCTTCCTTAGTAAAAACTACAATACCTTGTCTCTACTAGGACTGTCCATTAAGACCTCTAACTCTTGATACAAAATCCCACTTTTTTGTGCAGTGAGACAAAGCCAAAGTCCCATGGTGCTTTCCCATTCCAGATGGGATGAACTGACACACTTTGAATAGGAGAATAGCAGATGAGAAATAGCGATATATTATTGGTGTTCATGCATAAATACCTTTATTTCCAATTGGGCTGCATGAAGAGTAACTATTCCCAAAACATTTATTGAACAAAAAAAGAAAAAAAAAAGGAGGGGGGGGATGTTTGAAAATCGTGACTAAGAAAGGATCTAAATGTGGTAAAAACAAACATAGGTTCAGAATCCAAATGAATATTCACAAATATTGTTTCTACCATGTCTATCAGTATAGTATCAGCCCTTTGGCGTGAGGGGGCATCTTTTTGTTTGGTTCATGACGGGAGCTGCTAAGTGGTACTGCATTACCACTAATAATTAATAATAACTGTAGCAGAAGAGTCACTATCACATTCTCCTCCTTCATCACCAGGTGATGTCATTGTTTCCACGAGGAATGATTCATTTGCCATTATTTGTGTCCAATTTCTAAAATAAATCACTGCAACAAAAACTTGAAAGATCTGCCATCAAGAAAGGAGTGGCAGAAATCTGTGTAATCTATTGAAGTCAATCTGAATCTGTCTGATAAATGTGAAGATTTTTTTTTTAAGTTCGTGCTGCGTGAACTTTGATTTGCTTTTAGACCCTTTTCCTGGCTGTCATCTGGGATCCCTTGGCAATGTGGTTGGGAAATGCATATGTGTTGTGCTAGAGTTGTGAAGCGCGAGCCCGGGAAACCATCCCTTGATCGCGGCTGATTGATCTTACCTGCTGTCGTTACAGGAGAGAGACAAAAAGGGAAGATGGCCGATAACAGGAAAGATGAAGCCAAGGCACCGCACTGGACTTCAAGTCAGCTAACGGAGGCATCGTCACACCCGCATTCTCCTGAAATTAAGGAGCAAGCTGGCGCAGGTGCCGGACTGGTCAGAAGTGCCAATGGATTTCCCTACAGAGAGGACGAGGAAGCAGGATATGGGCAACAGGGCACGTACTCTAGAACCAAAGAGAATGGGATCAATGGCGAGCTGTCCACAGGAGATAGAGAAACAGCAGGTGATAACGCCGCACTCCAGCCCACCCTCCCCTTCCCCTTAATGTCTTGCTTTGAAGTCCTTGGGGTCTGCGGGTGAGCACCTTGCATTGTCACACATGTGCGGTACTAGCGCTCAAAGAGCAAAGCCCCGGTGTCGGCTTTTAAGTACTTCCTGGGCTATCCTTTCAGTGGTTCCACTGCAAACAAGTAACTTATGTCCTAACCCTATATGGCAAGGACCATATCTTCATCTGTGTAGGTACCATGCTCCCCACAGCGGGGCCCTGTTCCTGCTTCAGGCCAGCTGGCAATATGCTAATGTAAGCTTTAAATAACATCTGATATTGAGCCTGGTTTCTGACTGGTGACATTCAGCTCCGCAAGGAGCTCGGTGGAAATTCAGAGGGAGGGGAGATGAGAGTCAGGCCTGTTGCGATATCATGAAGCAATCAGAAAAGGAAAGCCCTTTTTCTTTTGCTAGGACAAATCCCGAAGTCTTTTCTCAGGGCCAGATTCTACCATATTCCACTGAGTAGTATCTCATTGAAATCCGTGGGATCACTCATGGGGAAAGGCATTACTCCCATGCATACGAGTAGGTCTACACTGTGCAGATGTTAGCAACAGAGCTTACAAAGCTGACGCTGCTTTGTCGCTAAAAGTCAGCTTGTGTGAATGCTGTTTGTCTGCACTTTTGCCAACAAAATACATCCACCCCCCCATAACGGGATTTTGTAGCATTTATACTTTCGCTTGCCACAGCAAAATTCCATTGTTCACGTGAGCAGGGTGTGTTAAGCACCTGTGAACACCAAAAGTTTTGTCGATCAAGTGCAAATGTAAACATACCCTAAATATGCCATATTCTGTCCTTCTGTGAGGTTTTTGTAACTTTATATAGGCATATATCCCTTTGCAAACATTGGGAGCTTCATCAGTGTATAAACTGAATAAAACTTTAGGATCTGGCCTGATGGGGAAAAAAAACTTCTTATGTCTAAATTAATGAAATATGAAGGACGAGATTCTTATTTTAGAAGTAATGGTCACACTTTCCTTTGCAAAACTCTCAATTTAAGACCCCAGAGCACAATGCAAGGGGAATTTCTCTCTCTTACAGACATTGCTGCTCTAGATGCATGCATTCATGCATGCAAGGAGAATTATTTTAGCACTATTTACTGGCCATTGGCAGTACTTTATACCACCCTTAATTTCTCAGCAATTGGACAGTTCTAAATCTGTGGCCCTGTAGTTTCATAAGAGAGTGTGCTGGAAATGACAGGTCTATGTAATGTTGAAAGATTATTCTTGTGGATAGCAACAATTCAAGAGCCCAGAAATAAAGCAAACCCAATGTTTGAGCACTAGTGCAGGCATGTTCTCGGTTGTCCTTCGAGTAGAACGATCCCTTTTTCTTCCCAATCATACAACTTCTTTCTGTACTGAACCACAAATGGCCACATTCTCAGCTCATTATGTATTATTATATTGTATGATAGGCACTTTCTAAGTAGGAGAGGAAGGATGGTCCAGTGGTTACAGATCCATCCTGAGACATAGAATTATAAAAATGTAGGGCTGGAAGCCAGCCCCATGCAATGAGGCAGGAAGATGATCCCTGACAGGTGTTCATCTAACCTGCTCTTAAAAACCTTTAATGGTGGAATTCCACAGCCTCCTTTGAAAGCCTAGGTCAGTGCTAAGCCAGCCTAATAGTAGGATAGTTTTTTCTAATATCTAACCTAAATCTATCTTGCTGCAAGTTAAACTGAGTAATTTATGTCCTGCCCTTGGTGAACATGGAGAACAATTAATCACCAGCCCCTTATAACAACATTATATCTATTCAGAGGCTGTTTTCAAAGGTTCCCTCAGTCTTATGTTTTGTCGGGAGGTCAGAATTCACTTCCCTACTCTGCCATAGATTTCCTGTATGTCCTGGGGCAAGTCACTTAGGGTACATCTACACTGCACGGCTATAGCTACCCTGCGTCTACACAAGCCGCCTGTTATTTCAAAATATTTTTCGAAATAACGGTCGCGCTATTTTGCCATCCCGGTAAACCTCGTTGCCCAGGAGTTAAGGGATGGCTTGAAATAGCACATTATTTCGACATTTGGGGCTGTGTATATGTGCCAGATTTCAAAATAAGCTACAGGCAGTCCCCGAGTTACACGGATCCGACTTATGTCGGATCCGCAGTTACGAACGGGGATTTTCTCGCCCCGGAGGACTGGAGCGGCGGGACACCTGGTCCCGCCGCCCGCCTCCTCGGGGCGAGAAAAGCTGCTCCCCGTCTCCCTGGTCTGCTGGGGGAGCCAGCAGACCAGGGAGACGGGGAGCAAAGCGGCGGAGGACCCGGGCCGGACCCGCGGCGCTGATCTGAAAGTGCTGATCTGGAAGTGCCGGGGGTCCGGCCCCGGGTCCTCCACCGCTTTACTCAGCGTCTCCCTGGTCTGCAGACCAGGGAGATGCTGAGCAAAGTGGCGAAGGACCCGGGCCGGATCGCGGCGCTGATCTGGAAGCGCCGCGATCCGGCCTGGGTCCTCCGCCGCTTTGCTCCGCATCTCCCTGGTCTGCTAGGGGGGGACGCAGCTAGTGCCCCCCCCCCCCCAGCAGACCAGGGAGACATGGAGCAAAGCCCGGGGCCTGTGGTAGAGCAGGTGGGGCACTGCCGGTTGGTCCCGCAGCACCACTCCTTGGCGCTACTGGACCAACCCAGCAGCACCCCAGCTGCTCTGCCCCAGGAGTCCTGATTCAGCTGCTTCTGATCAGTTTGAGCAGCGGCTGAATCAGGACGCCTGGGGCAGAGCAGCTGGGGTGCTGCTGGGTTGGTCCAGTAGCGCCGAGGAGCGGCCATGCTACTGGACCAACCCAGCAGCACTCGAGCTGCTCTGCCCCAGGCGTCCCCAAGTCAGCTGCTGCTGAAACTGACCAGCAGCTGACTACAGGAAGCCCGAGGCAGAGTTGCTCTGCCCCGGGCTTCCTGGAATCAGCTGCTGATCAGTTTCAGCAGCAGCTGACTTGGGGACGCCTGGTGTTCTTAAGTTGAATCTGTATGTAAGTCGGAACTGGTGTCCAGATTCAGCCGCTGTTGAAACTGATCAGTTTCAGCAGAGGCTGAATCTGGATGCCAGTTCCAACTTACATACAGATTCAACTTAAGAACAAACCTACAGTCCCTATCTTGTACGTAACCCGGGGACTGCCTGTATTTCAGAATCGTTTTGAAATAATATACGCAATTTGCGTAGCGCAAATTCCGTATCTTATTTTCAGTTTAGGGTGCTGTGTAGACAATACCCTTAGTCTCTCTGGGCCTCAATTCCCCATCTATATAATGTGGACAGTACCACTGTTCTGCCTCACTGTATGTGTGTGCAGGGAGGAAGGATCATGAGAAGAAACACACTGAAGAGCATGAGGTACTCAGATGCTACAGTGATGGGAGCCATATAAGTACCCAAAATAGGCCTTATAATCTAAGTGTACAGTAGAAAGATGGAGAATGAGATAGGGCAAAGTTCTGGCAGTGCAGATCAGCAAACACCTTTAGTAATTTAGGTGATTTTTCTGAGGCAAAGAATTGGCCAATAAGCCATTTGAAGGTGAAGCAGTATAATTCATTGGCCTGGGCATTAGACTAGGGGTAAAGAGACTTGGATTCAATTCCTCTTTCTGCCACTGTGTGAGGTTGGATGGGCTGCTGTACTTCTCTGCACCTCTGTTTGCCCTCCCACGCTCTCTCTTATCTTAAATTTACATTGCAAGCGCTCTGAGTCAGTGACTGTTTGTTATTATGTGTATCGACCGTTTCTAGCGCAATGGAGCCCTGAACTCAGACAGGCCTTCTAGGTGCTACTGTAATACAAATAATTAATAAAAACCTAAAATACAATACTCTTCTAAGAAGCTAAAGTTGGGTCTGGATTTAAACATCTGAGGAGAAAGTGCACAAGGAGTCAAAGTTATTTAGAAAAATATTTTGAAATAACGGGCGGCTTGTGTAGACACAGGGTAGCTATAGCCATGCAGTGTAGACGTACCCTAAGTGACTTGTCCCAGGTCATACAGGAAATCTATGGCAGAGCAGGGAGGTGAATTCTGACCTTCCAACAAAACTCCTTAATTAAACCAAACTGGGGCTTCAGATTTATAGAGCTTTTACCTGGGGGCAACCACTATAACATAAACCAGAAGAAACACTGCTGGTGTTGTCTAGAAGTACAGGACAAAAATGAAAAATATCTGACCTGAAAGTATAAGTACAAACATGTCAGCAGACCCTTGTTTGGTATGTTTAAAATGTATGTGCTATTGAATTTCTCTTTTTTAACATACAGTGTTGTGATGACTAACCTGTCCAATTTTTATAATTGGAGGTAAAAATAGCTGGAATCATTGTAAAATCTTTTCTCATAAGAAGTTTTAATGTGTCATTATGTATAATGACTCAGTTAATCGCTTGTTTCATTACATATCTAACTAGAAGATTTGCCCGGTGTAGCCTGGATCCTTCACTGTGGCTAAGGCCTGGGAGCGGGGGAAGGAGGCAGGGAGGCTACTTACCAATAGGGTTGCCAGATGGTCTCCCAAAAAATACTGGATACGTGGTATTTTTTGGTCAAGCAAAAAAAAAAAAAAAAGGATCGCGGGATAATAAGCCCCCCATTCTGGGATGCCCAGAGCGGCGATTGTGGCCCCGTCTCCCAGCTGGGACTCCCAGGCTGGGAGGCGGGGCCTCCATCGGTGCTGGGAGCCTGTGATTGCGCAGGAGCCTGGCGGGGGTGGAGGAAGTGGCTGGGAGTCTGTCTCCCCTGACTTCCGCACAATCACAGGCTCCCAGCGCCGATCATGTCCCCGCCTTCCAGCCACTCCCCCCGCCCACGCCAGGCTTCTGCCCGGTGTGCAGCCGGAAAAATCAGAAAAATCATTGCACATCGCACATGTCCAGTATTCTCTGATTTTTTTTACCGGACAAAAAGCGCAAATACCGGACTGTCCTGTAGAATACCAGACACCTGACAACCCTACTTACCGATGTGCTGGCAGGCAAGATGGCGGAGCCCCAGTTTACAGACAGGGATAGGACGTAGGCTGGGGGTTTGCATTACTTATGTAGTTACCTGATGAATTACTGGCTAACAATGCGAGAGAGCTGAAAGAGTCCCCACTCTGTTGAAAAATTGTTGCAAACACCATGGCCCAGCAGTGAGATGACTAGCTCAGCCTCCCTCTCAAGAAAATATAAATCCACTAGAGAGGTGTGTGGAAGGGAACACATGATAGACGGGTGTCCCTGCGGTGGGGGTATATCGTATGTGGGTGGGTCCAGAGAGTGGTAAAACCTGGGCAGTAGGATGGGAAATGTAGAACTTATACTGGAAATTAGGGAGGTAATGGGAGTTGGGAAGGAATTTAGGGTTCAAGCAGAGAGGCTGAAAAGGATGTTGAGGGATACAGAGGCTGAGGTGAGGGAAAGGGCATGAAAGTAAAAAAGAGAGAAAGAGTTAAGTGGCAGAGTGAGGGGGCCAGGAAGAGGCAGAAAATGGTAGAGAAAAGGAGACACACAAAAAAGAGGTAGAAAGAAAGGGATGAAAGCACCTTGCTAGACACAGCACATCCTGTGTGACAGTGTGCAATGCCTCAGGGGAGCAAATTCAGGGCAGTAACGGGAGAAGGGCTGGAAAAGAAACCTGGGGAGAAGCAAGTCCTCTGAATTAACATACTGCCTGATGGAGCTGTTTATTTTATCATGCTCACTGCTGATTTGTTCAGCCGAGCTCCCCAGGGGACGTTTAAGAAATAGGTTTACAAAACTCTTCCATGATCCACTTCTCTATAAACAGCCATTAACTGTCTCCAAAGAAGCGGTGCTGAAGGGCTGCCCTGGGCCTGTAAAGTTGGCTTTGAGTCTGTCATGACCCAAGAAGAGAGATGATGAGGGAGAGCAAGCTCGCACTCACTTGAGCCACCACACAGTGCCAGGTGGACAAAGCTCTCCGGCCACACAACTGGTTTCCTGCACCCTGTCCGCAGCTGCGTACGCTTCCCAATTGGCTAAGGAGAATGAACAGGGCTGTGGAGTGGTTCAAAGGGTTGTCGACACAGCCACGGTCAGCCGGGGCTGGGGGAAGCTCTGCTGAGGGCTGTGTCTCCACAGCCTTTGAGGACACTGTCCTCCGTGGGTCAGCTATGATAGTGCTGCAGTAAAACCAAGTAAAACGCAGGGGTTTGCTCTCATTCTGGTGTTTGTAGGGTTTCCTGGTATCCGGTATTGACCCGGACAGTCCAGTATTTTCACCTCCCATCCAGTAAAAAAATTCAGAAAATACCGAATACCTAAAATGTTAGGGCCAAAAAGCTTCAGAAGCATTTCTTAAAGGGGCCATGCTGTTTTTTGTTTGTTTGTTTGTTTGTTTATTGCTCAACTTTGATCTCCCCCCTTTTTTTTCTCAACAGAATTTTTTCCCCAGTGGTTTGGGTTGGGTTTTTTTGGTGGTGGGCAGGGAGGGATGTTCAATTTTTTTGGTTAAACCATCTGGCAACCCAAGTTGTTTGGCACCTGCACTCCCTCCTTATAAGCCCTGCAGTCTGCCTCAGGGTGATGCGGACATATGGCCCTGCCAACAGAGTCTGCGCCCAGGCAGGTAGAGCACTTGTGCTCAATTGCTTGTGCTGACTCTGCAGCGATTCAGCTTGTGCTGGTCAGGCGATTCAGAGTCTGGATCATCTTTTCTAGCGCTTATTGGTCGGCTAGGCCTGAGCCAGCTCCCACTAAAAACCAATGAGGAAACCTTCCATTGACCTTCCATTGACCAGGCCAGCAGCTTCCCAGAGAGCCAGAGCGCCCTCTCCCCGCTGTGCCTCCTGGGCATCTGCACACCTACTTCCAAAAGTGGCTGTGTTTGTTAGGCCTAATTAGGAGAGTCTAGAGGCTGAACTGCCGTGTCATGAGTACAGTGGGATGTGTGGGATGAGCACACCAGCCTCAGCCTGGTAATCAGTTTGTCCTTCTATACATTCAGACCTTTTTCCCTCCGATCACTTCCCTAATTTAATCTTCCTTTCTCTTACTCTCTCTCTCTCTCACACACACAACCCCCTCCTGCTCTTTCTCTCTCTCTGTCTTTCTCACACACAAACACGTACACCCCTCCTACTCTCTCTCTCTCCCACACACACCCCCCTCCTACTCTCTCTCTCTCTCTCTCTCTCTCTCTCTCTCTCTCTCACACACACACACACACACACACACACACACACACACACACACACAGAGCTGGTACTAATAATGATTCTGGCAGCACCATTCTGCACTCTAAGGGATGTTGGGCAGAGGGAGAGGATGATTTTGGCAATGCCTGTGATACTGCAGCGTTTCTCCTCTTTGTTCAGCTGCTCACACTGCACCCCAGTCCTTGCAGTTCTGAAGCTGACATTGCTTTTAATAGACTTAAGTGACTTGTATCGTGTCTGGCATGCAGGAGAAACCTCCCTGCCTTTTGTTTCCAGCGTGCATTTTCCATTGGGATACATTTAGAATAAAGTGCAAGAGGCAGGAGCAGCGAAGGAAAGAGCTCGGAAGAAGGAAAATCAGTGAGATCTAAAGACAAATTTCATTTATCTTTCATTCATTATTTTTACCACGTTCCAAGAATGCTTCTTATTGCTTCACGGGTTAGTCCCATAGGGACAGAGCTTTAATTAAGCCTGCCAGTCTCCCTCCTTTTCCCTGGGGAATGACGATTTTGTAATTACTGTGTGCTGTTCATTTTGCTTACTGATAGACACAAGCAACATTCATTGCATTTCACAGATCTGCAATGCATGCATTGCCTGTTAGAAGTAACACGAATCTCCTTCTCAGAGATATCTGAATATATGAAGACATGATGGCTGTGTCTACACTGGGCCACTTATTCTGGAAAATCAGCCGCTTTTCCAGAATAAGCTGCAAGCTGTCTACACTGGCCCTTGAATTTCCGGAAAAGCAACGATGCGCTACTGTACAAAATCAGCCGCTATTCCGGAAAAACTATTCTGCTCCCGCTCGGGCATAAGTCCTTATTCCGGAACACTGTTCCGGAAAAGGGCCAGTGTAGACAACCCAGTAGTCTTTTCCGGAAAAGCGCGTTTACATTGGCCACAGGCGCTTTTCCGGAAAAAGGGCTTTTCCAGAAAAGCAGCCTGCCAATGTAGACGCTCCTTTTCCGGAAAAACTGAAAACGGAATAGTATTCCGTTTTAAGCAGTTCCGGAAATTCATGCCAGTGTAGACACAGCCGATCAGATTGTGCTGTTGGAGAAGGCTTAGAGAGAAGCTGTAGAATACAAGCTCCTTGCTGTAGTCCCTGGGCAATGTTTTTCTCAGTTAAGACTCCTGGATAGCTCCTTCTCCTATGGTTCATTTGGAGGCAGCTGGGAATGAGGCCTGGGAAATTCTCCATCCCACTGTCTGAAATGGCTGTTCCTTGGCCCTGTTTGTTTAATAATGGCTACGAATGGGTTTTTCTGTGGCTTACAGGATCGTTCGTTAACTTTGGTAGATATTCGATTCAGCTCATTCTCAGCTGGGTGTGGGTTTCCCCCTCCATCTGAGGAATTTCATAAATCAGTCACTGTCTCTTGTAGAATAGTGATAGAAATGTAGCCGTGTTAGTCTGGTGTAGCTGAAACAAAAAACAGGATTATGTAACACTTTAAAGACTAACAAGATGATTTATTAGGTGATGAGCTTTCGTGGGCCAGACCCACTTCCTCAGATCAAATAGTGGAAGAAAATAGTCACAACCATATATACCAAAGGATACAATTAAAAAAATGAACACATATGAAAAGGACAAATCAAATTTCAGAACAGAAGGGGGATGGGTGGGGGGAAGGTAAATGTCTGTGAGCTAATGATATTAGACATCTGTTGGGAAACCAATACGGCAGTATACAGGCAATCCAGGAAGTTTTTGGAGAAAGTTGGGGATAACTTCTTGTCACAAGTGCTGAAGGATCCGACCAGGGGCCATGCGCAGCTTGACCTTCTGCTCACAAACAGGGAGGAACTAATAGGGGAAGTGGAGGTGGGTGACAACCTGGGAAGCAGTGATCATGAGATGGTAGGTTTCAGGATCCTGACCAAAGGAAGGAAAGAGAGAGTAGTAAAATACACACCTTAGACTTCAAAAAAGCAGATTTTGACTCCCTCAGAGATCTGATGGGCAGAATCCCCTGGGATGCTAACATGAAGGGGAAAGGAGTCGAGGACAGCTGGCAGTATTTTAAAGAAGCCTTATTGAAGGCACAGAAAGAAACCATCCCGACGCATAGCAAGAGAAGCAAACATGGTAGGAGACTGAATTGGCTTACAGGGGAAATCCTTGGTGAACTTAAGCACAAAAAGGAAGGTTACAAAAAGTGGAAACTTGGACAAATGACTAGGGAGGAGTTTAAATGTATAGCTCGAGAATGCCGGGGGGTTATCAGGAAGGCGAAAGCACAAATGGAATTGCGACTGGCTAAGGATGTGAAGGATAACAAGAAAGGTTTCTACAGGCATGTTAACAAGAAGAAGATGATCAGAGAGGGTGTGTGGCCCCTAATGGATGAGGAGGTAACCTAGTGTCAAATGATATGGGGAAAGCTGAAGTACTCAATGCTTTCTTTGCCTCTGTATTCACGGAAAAGGTCGGCTCCTGGACTTCTGAGCTAAGTGACGCAAGATGGGATGAAGATGGACAGCCCTTGGTGGGTAAAGAACAGGTTAGGAACTATTTAGAAAAGCTAAACATACACAAATCCATGGGTCCGGACTTAATGCACCCGAGGGTACTGAGGGAGTTGGCAAATGTCATTGAGGAGCCTTTGGCTATTATCTTTGAAAAGTCATGGAGATCGGGAGAAATCCCGGATGATTGGAAAAAGGCAAATGTAGTGCCCATCTTCAAAAAAGGGAAGAAGAACGATCCAGGGAACTATAGGCCGGTCAGTCTTACCTCGGTTCCTGGAAAAATCATGGAAGGGATCCTTAAGGAATCCATTTTGAGGCACTTGGATGAGAGAAAATTGATTAAGAATAGTCAGCATGGATTCACAAAGGGAAAGTCGTACCTGACCAATCTGATTAGCTTCTATGATGAGGTAACTGGCTCGGTGGATATGGGAAAGTCAGTGGATGTGATATACCTTGACTTTAGCAAGGCTTTTGGTACGGTCTCTTCTTACTAGCAAGTTAAGGGAATGTGGATTGGATAAATGGACGGTATGATGGATAGAAAGATAGCTAGAAGGCTGAGCCCAGCGAGTAGTGATCAACGGTTCAATGTCAGGATGGCGGTCGGTTTCTAGCGGAGTGCCCCAAGGTTCAGTTCTAGGGCCGCTTTTGTTCAATATCTTTATTAATGACCTGGATGAGGGGATGGATTGCACCCTCAGCAAGTTTGCGGATGACACTAAGCTAGGGGGAGAGGTAGATACGCTTGAGGCAAGAGATAGGGTCCAAAGTGACTTAGACAAATTGGAGGATTGGGCCACTCGAAATCTGATGAGGTTCAACAAGGACAAGTGTAGAGTCCTGCACTTGGGACCGAAGAATCCCAAGCATAGTTACAAGCTGGGGACCAACCGGTTAAGTAGTAGTTCTGCAGAAAAGGACCTGGGGGTTACAGTGGATGAGAAGCTGGATATGAGTCAACAATGTGCCCTTGTAGCCAAGAAGGCTAATGGCATATTAGGTTGCATTAAGAGGAGCATTGCCAGCAGATCCAGAGATGTCATCATTCCCCTTTATTCAGCTTTGGTGAGGCCACATCTGGAGTATTGTGTCCAGTTCTGGGCCCCCCACTACAAAAAGGATGCGGACGCATTGGAGAGGGTCCAGTGGAGGGCAACCAAAATGATTAGTGGGCTGGAGCATATGACTTACGAGGAGAGGCTGAGGGACTTGGGTCTGTTTAGTTCACAGAAGCGAAGAGTGAGGGGGGATTTGATAGCAGCCTTCAACTTCCTGAAGGGAGGTTACAAAGAGGATGGAGAGAGGCTGTTCTCAGTAGTGACAGATGGCAGAACAAGGAGCAATGGTCTCAAGTTGTGGTGGGAGAGGTCCAGGATGGATATTAGGAAAAACTATTTCACTAGGAGGGTGGTGAAGCACTGGAATGGGTTACCTAGGGAAGTAGTGGAGTCTCCATCCCTAGAGGTGTTTAAGTCTCGGCTTGACAAAGCCCTGGCTGGGTTGATTTAGTTGGGATTGGTCCTGCCTAGAGCAGGGGGCTGGACTTGATGACATTCTGGTGTCTCTTCCAGTTCTATGATTCTGTGATAAGGGGATGGTTTGATGAGATAACATGATCTTGGTAACTAATTGACCATTCATTATCAGTGGGAAATAGGTCAATGGAGGAATGAAAGGTGTTACTATAGAGAACTTTCTGGCTGGTGAGTCTTGCCCACATGCTCAGGGTTTAGCTGATCGCCATATTTGGGGTCGGGAAGGAATTTTCCTCCAGGATAGATTAGCAGAGGCCCTGGAGGTTTTTTGCCTTCCTCTGTAGCATGGGGCACAGATCACAGCTGGAGGATTCCCTGTATCTTGGGGCCTTCAAAGTATTTGAAGACTTCAATATCTGAGATATAGGTGAGAGGATTATTCTAAGAGGGGTGGGTGAGATTCTGTGGCCTGCACTGTGCAGGGGGTCAGACTAGATGATCATAATGATCCCTTCTGACCTTAAAGTCTATGAGTCTAGAGGTGATAATTGGGGAAGCTATCTTTGTAATGGGTAAGATAATTAATGTCTTTGTTTAAACTTAGGCGTAAAGTGTCAAATTTAAGCATGAATGACAGTTCAGAGGATTCTCTTTCAAGTGTGGTCTGAAAAGGTCTTGAAAGAGAATCCTCTGACCTGTCATTCATGCTTAAATTCGACACTTTACGCCTAAGTTTAAACAAAGACATTAATTATCTTACCCATTACAAAGATAGCTTCCCCAATTATCACCTCTAATATCATTAGCTCACAGACATTTACCTTCCCCCCGCCCATCTGGTATTACAGAAACCTGGTGGGATGGGACGCATGATTGGAATGTTGGTATGGAAGGGTACGGCTTGCTCAGGAAGGACAGGGAAAAAAGGGAGGAGGGGTTGCCTTGTATATTAAAAATGTACAGACTTGGACTGAAGTGGAGATGAACGTAGGAGATAGCTGTGTAGAGAGTCTCTGGGTTAAGCTAAAAGGGGGAAAAAATGAGGGTGATGTTATGCTAGGAGTCTACTACAGGCTAGACAGCGGGGCACAGGCTATCCAATAAGTTTCTGGACTGCATTGGAGACAAGTTTCTGTTTCAGAAGGTTGAAAAAGCTACCAGAGGAGAAGCTGTTCTGGATTTGATTTTAACAAATAGGGAGGAACTAGTTGAGAACTTGAAAGTGGAAGACAGTATGGGGGATAGTGATCATGAAATAATAGAGTTCATGATCTTAAGGAAAGGTAGAAGGGAGACCAGCACAATTGAGGTAATGGATTTCAGGAAGGCAGATTTTGATAAGCTCAGAGAACTTGTAGGTAAGGTCCCATGGGAAGCAAGACTGAAGGGAAAAACAACTGAGGAGAGTTGGAAGTATTTCAAAGAGCCCAAAGAGTATTTTTAAGGGTCCAAAAGCAAACAATTCCGCTGTGTAGGAAAGATAGGAAATATGGCAAAAGACCAGCTTGGCTTAACAAGGAGATCTTGCATGATCTCAAAATAAAAAAGGAGTCATATAAAAAATGGAAACTAGGACAAATAACAAAGGATGAATATAGGCAAGTAACACGGGAATGCAGGGGCAAGATTAGAAAGGCAAAGGAACAAAATAAGCTCAGACTAGCTATAGGCATAAAGGGAAACAAGAAGACCTTTTATAAATACATTAAAAGCAAGAGGAAGACCAAGGACAGGGTAGGCCCACTGCTCAGTGAGGAGGGAGAAGCAGTAACAGGAAACTTGGAAATGGCAGAGATGCTCAATGACTTCTTTGTTTCGGTCTTCACCGAGAAGTCTGGAAGTGTGCCTAACGTAGTGAATACAAGCGGAGAGAGGGTAAGTTTAGAAGATGGAATAAACAAAGAGCAAGTTAAAAATCACTTAGGAAAGTTAGATGTCAGCAAGTCACCAGGTCCTGATGAAATGCATCCCAGGATACTCAAGGAGCTGATAGAGGAGGTATCTGAGCCTTTAGCCATGATCTTTGAAAAATCATGGAAGACAGGGGAGATTCCAGAAGACTGGAAAAGGGCAAATATTGTGCCCATCTATAAAAAGGGGAATAAGAACAACCCAGGAAACTACAGACCGGTCAGTTTAACGTCTGTCCCAGGGAAGATAATGGAGCAGGTAATTAAGGAAATCATATGCAAACACTTGGAAGGTAATAAAGTGATAGGGAATAGCCAGCATGGGTTTGTGAAGAACAAGTCATGCCAAACTAATCTGATAGCTTTCTTTGATAGGATAACGAGCCTTGTGGATAAGGGAGAAGCGGTGGATGTCATATACCTAGACTTTAGTAAGGCATTTGATATGGTCTCGCATGATATTCTTATTGATAAACTAGGCAAATATAACTTAGATAGGGCCACGATAAGGTGGGTGCATAATTGGCTGGATGACCGTAGTCAGAGAGTTGTTGTTAACGGTGCTAAATCCTGCTGGAAAGGGATAACAAGTGGAGTTCCGCAAGGGTCTGTTTTGGGACCTGTACTGTTCAATATCTTCATCAATGATGTAGATATTGGGATAGAGAGTACACTTATTAAGTTTGCAGATGATACCAAACTGGGTGGGGTTGCAACTTCTTTGGAGGATAGGCACATAATTCAAAATGACCTTAACAAGTTAGGGTATGTCTACACTACAGAGTTAGTTCGAACTAACGGAGGTTAGTTCGAACTAACTTTGACAGGCGCTACACTAGCGCTCCGCTAGTTCGAACTTAATTCAAACTAGCGGAGCGCTTAGTTCGAACTAGGTAAACCTCATTTTACGAGGATTAAGCCTAGTTCGAACTAGCTAGTTCGAATTAAGGGCTGTGTAGACCCTTAATTCAAACTAGTGGGAGGCTAGCCCTCCCCAGGTTTCCCTGGTGGCCACTCTGGCCAACACCAGGGAAACTCTATGCCCCCCTCCCGGCCCCGGAGCACTTAAAGGGGCACGGGCTGGCTACGGTGCCCGTGCCAGGTGCAAGCCTGCCAGCACCCAGCCAGCAGACCCTGCACCTGGCACGGCTCGAGCCAGCCACCCGATGCTCCCCAGCCCTCCCCCTCTTCCCGGGACCAGCCTGGCGGCTCCCAGGAGCTTGCCCGGGACTGCAAGAGGCGGGCACCCGCCTGGGCTAGTGCGGAGATCGTGGACCTTGTCCACGATCTCCGCACTAGGCACAGGAAAGTGGCCGGCTTGGGCAGGAGAGCTGCCAGCCTGGCCACCGAGGAGCAGGTGTGCATGAAAATCAAGGGGGTCCACTGAGACCCCCGACCCTGAACCCTGAGCTTACAATGGCTGTCCTGGTTCAGACCAAAGGTCCATCTAGCCCAGTAGCCTGTCTGCCGACAGCGGCCAACCCTAGGGATCCTGGAGGGGATGGACCGAAGACAGTGACCAAGCCATTTGTCTCGTGCCATCCCTCTCCAGCCTTCCACAAACCTTGGGCAGGGACACCACTCCTACCCCCTGGCTAATACCACTCCATGGACCCAGCCTCCATGACTTGATCTCACTTCCCTTTAAACTCTGTTCTAGTTCTAGCCTTCACAGCCTCCTGCAGCAAGGAGTTCCACAGGTTGACTCTTTGCTTTCTGAAGAACAACTTTCTGTTACTAGTTTGAAGCCTGCTACCCATTCCTTTCCTTTGGTGTCCTCTAGTCCTTCTTTATGGGAACTAATGAAGAACTTTTCTGTATGCACCCTCTCCACCCAACTCCTGCTTTTAGAGACCTCCATCCTGTCCCCCCTCCGTCTCCTCTTTTCTAAGCTGAGAAGTCCCAGTTTCGTTAGCCTCTCTTGATATGGGACCTGTTCCCAACCCCTGATCATTGTAGTTGCCCTCCCCTCTCCCAGCCTCTCTCTTCCCCTCTCCCACCTCCTTTTCCCAGTCTCCCTTGTTCAATAAAGACAGATTCCATTTTTGACCACAATTGTCCTTTATTTTGTACATCAAGAAAAGGGGCTAGGGAAGGGTAAGTGGAAGGAGGTGAGGGAGGAATGGGGTAAGCACCACCAATGGGGAGGACTGGGCTGGCACTGCTGGCTTCTGGAGGTGGAAGCTCTCCTGCAGCCCCCCAATTGTCCCCTCTCCCCAGATGGCAGCCTGCGGCAAGTACAGCCGGGCTGATGGCCGAGTGGTGTGATGTGCCCAGTGTGGGCACTCCGGGCACTCCAAGCCAGGACTGGTTTTCAAGCGGGGCACCCCTGAGAACTGTCTGTCCGGGGTGGGGGTCGGGTCCCTTTAAGCAGAGCCCTCGGCTAGCCTGAGACAGCATCTCCACGCTCTGAGTCCTCCTCTGATGCCCTGCCGGCACAGCTTCCGGCCATCCTTAAGCCCTGTTCAGGGTCCACTTAATGTGGACATGCTAGTTCGAATTAGCAAAACACTAATTCGAATTAGTTTTTAGTTCTAGACGCGTTAGTTCGAATTAGCTTAGTTCGAATTAACTAATTCGAACTAAGTTAGTTCGAACTAACTCTGTAGTGTAGACGTACCCTCAGAGAAATGGTCAGAGGTAAACAGGATGAGGTTTAATAAAGAGAAATGCAAAGTGCTCCACTTAGGAAGGAACAATCAGTTCCATACATACAAGATGGGAAGCGACTGTCTAGGAAGGAGCATGGCGGAAAGGGATCGAGGGGTCATAGTGGACCACAAGTTGAATGAGAGTCAACAATGTGATGCTGTTGCAAAAAAAGCAAATATGATTCTAGGTTGTATCAACAGGTGTGTTGTAAGCAAAACTCGTGAAGTCATTCTGCCGCTCTACTCTGCACTAGTTAGGCCTCAGCTGGAGTACTGTGTCCAGTTCTGGGCGCCACATTTCAAGAAAGATGTGGAGAAATTGGAAAGGGTACAGAGAAGAGCGACAAGAATGATTAAAGGTCTAGAGAACATGACCTATGAAGCCAGGCTTCATGAACTGGGCTTGTTTAGTTTGGAAAAAAGAAGATTAAGGGGGGACATGATAGCGGTTTTCAAATATCTAAAAGGATGTCACAAGGAGGAAGGAGAAAATTTGTTCCTCTTGGTTTCTGAGGACAGGACAAGGAGTAATGGGCTTAAAGTGCAGCAGGGGAGGTTTAGATTGGACATTAGGAAAAAATTCCTAACTGTCAGGGTGGTCAAATATTGGAATAAAATGCCAAGGGAGGTGGTGGAATCTCCCTCTCTGGAAATATTTAAGAACAGGTTAGATAGACATCTGTCAGGGATGGTGTAGACTGAGCTTGGTCCTGCCTTGGGGGCGGGGGGCTGGACTCTATGACCTCTCGAGGTCCCTTCCAATCCTATGATTCTATGATCACCCTTCTGTTCTGAAATTTGATTTGTCCATTTCATATGTGTTCATTTTTTAAGACTGTATCCTTTGGTATATATGGTTGTGACTATTTTCTTCCACTATTTGATCTGAGGAAGTGGGTCTGGCCCATGAAAGCTCATCATCTAATAAACCATCTTGTTAGTCTTTAAAGTGCTACATAGTCCTGTTTTTTGTCTCTTGTAGTATTTCATCTCTCTGCCACCCCTTTTCATCACCGAGTGCAGCTTTTACGATCCTGTCTCTTCTCTGAGCTGACAAGGCTGTCAGGATGCCTGGATGCTGACTCTTTGTCTGCTTCAATGTGTAGTAACGCAAGGAAGCAGATTTTTGAAAATCCGCAGCCAGACTCTTTCGAAGAGTTCAGGACCCATCAGGAAATGGTCACGTTTGCCAAACTCCCCAGCACCCAATAGCTCCTGTTGAGAGCAGAGAGAGCCACCGTGTGATGAACGCCTTGGAAAATCTGGGTGCTTCCATTCCTAAATGGGAACTGAGGTCTTTAGAAATCTGGCCCCAGTGTAGGTACTGACACCTCTGGAAAGTCTGTCCATGAATGCCCAGTGGAAGGGTTTCCAACAGAGGCACAGCAAGGATAGGAAAAGTGGATGGGCCCAGCTTTCAGGTGGGTGGACAATAATAGGGGGTGAAGAGAGGGGTGGAGGCCCCTGGTGGGGGGGGCGGCAGGGTGGATTGGGTGTGCAGGAGAAGCAGGGTTCTGGAGAGAGGGGCAGGAAAGGCAGGAGGTAGGAAGGGACTGATGCCTTGGGGAGAGGGGCAGAAGGGGAGAGGGTGCAGAAGGGATCCAGGGCCATGGCAAGAGGGGTGGGAAGAACAAGGACCCTGACATTTGGACGAAGTTGCACCTGCACTGCTGTCTCTCTGCAAACAGCTGCCAGCAGCGCTTCTGGCAATTTCCCTAGTTATTCTCATTTTGTGAGCAATACATTGTATGTGCACCAAGGTACGTGCAGATGAGGGATAATTACTCCAGCCAGGACAGCTGGGGCATTTTAGAACTCACTACTCAAAGAATTAAATGTAACATGTAAGAGAAATAAAAAGGTGAAATGTATAGACCAGTGAAAAACCCTAAAACAGCACACTTGAAAAGAATAACATTACCTAGAATCTTCAGAGGGGTAGCCGAGTTAGTCTGTAACAGGAAAAACTTAAAACAACAACAACAAATAGTCTGGTAGTGCTTTAAAGACTAACAAAACATGTAGATGGTGGTATGAGCTTTCATGGGTACAACCCACTTCTTCAGATTGCATAGCTTATTTTGAGTTAATTTCGAAATAGCTTATTTGGTAATTTGGCGTTGTTTACACAGCGCCAAATTTTAAAATAAACTTCTATTCCAAAACGTACCTTAATCCTCATGGAATGAGGTTTGGAGGGATGTCAGAATAGCGTGCCTGTTATTTTGAAAGATATTTCAAATAACGGATGTGCTATCAAGACGCAGAATAGCTATTTCGGAAGTATCCCGAACTAGTGCAGCACTGTAGCTGTTCCGTGTGTATGTATGTGTGTGTGTGTGAGAGAGAGAGAGAGAGTGAGATAGGATTGTGTGCGTGTGTGTGTATGACACAGAAAGGACAGTATTTTGTGTGTGTGACAGAGGGAGAGGACACTGTGTCAGGGGGAAAGTGTCTGTAGGGCGGAGGAGACAAACAGGACAGAGAGATGAATGGGTTTTACCCACGAAGGCCTATGCCCTACTAAATCTGTCAGTCTCTGAAGTGCCACAGGACTCCTCGTTGTTAGAACAGACAGCGAATGTAAATCAAGCAAGGTAGGCAGGCACTCACCCAGCTCACCCCAGACTGCACACGGCAAGTTCTGAGTCCTCCTCAGCGGCCATGTCTGTACCCTCTCTCCTTGTCAGAGACGGGGTGCAGAGGCAGGGGGACACCCGGACAGCAGCACTCCTGAACAGCTTCGGTGAAAGTCTCTGGAGCAGCAGCAGCGAGACCTAGCAACATACATGCTGCTGGTTGTGCTCTGCTAATCCTGAGAGCAATGCGGCCAGCTGTGGATTTGCGGGCTTTAGGTGGGCCTGGATGCCGTGGCCTACTCAGGCTCACCCATGGATACGCCTCTGGTTTCCAAAGCTCTTAAGTGACTTAACAGCACAAATATTTATGTGTCTGGGGTTTCAAAGATGCCTACGGAGTTCGGCATTGAAATTCACTTGTTACTCATCCAACGCCATAAAACTATTTCAAAAATTCCAGTCTGTCCTTCCAGTCACTCAGAGGCACTTTTGACAATCTCTTCTTGAACCAGCCTTCGTGCAATAACTCCATGGAAGTTTCACTGAGGCACATTTCTTATAATGTTAGAAGAGAACCAGACATAAATAGCTAAGACTCTTTAAGGGTAGAGATGCGAGCAGAATACCACTAACTGCATAGTCATGGCAACCCGAAGGCTAACGTGTTGCAGTTGATGTTCCCGGACAACATCATCAATAACGGCATTGGAGAAACCTTTGATTTAACAACTGGAATAGCAAGGGTGGAATCCGTGTGTATATACACATAAAAAGACATCGACAACCTATAATTCCAACCACGTTATTAATGCATGATATAGCCTAACACCTGTACTCCCAAAAACTGGCTTTTTAAAATGTCTCTTATTATGGTGGCATAGGCAGCTTCAACTGGGATGACATGAAACCGACAGATCACTGCTGCTTTTAATTCTGTGCTTCATCCTTCTCCTGTGAAGGAGGAACAACCTGTCAATTACAGTGTACTCAACAAAGAGGCAGACCTTGCCCATAGTCACAGTTGAGGGCTGATTTATTTATTTCTGATAATCCCTGTCTCCATCTTCAGACAGAACTTTGTGTTCCAGCATTACTGTTTCTGTCCCACCTTCGTAGCTGGTCCAGTTGGAGTTTTGACACTCTCTCCTCATTCCTTGTAATGGACCAATCTGTTTCCTCCATTACTAGAGTGTAAGAAGGAGTCTGATTAATATTACAGTAGTGTCTTCAGGCTTTAATCAAAATCAGGGTTCATTGTGTTAGAGGCTGTACAAACACATGGTAACAGACAGTTCCTGCCCTAAAGACTGTAATCTGGATAGACAAGCCCCACAAAGAGAGGAAGGGAAAATTGCAACACAGAGAGATGAAGTGACTTGCCCAGGGCTGAACAGCAGAACAGTGGCTGGGCCAGAAATAGCTTCCAGACTCCCAGTGGCCCATATGCTGGGTCACACTGTCCCTCCATAAGAGGCATATCTCAGTCTCCTGCAACTGTCTTGCTCATCCTCTGAGGCCAAGAGCATGCTCCTTTGTGAGCTTGTGTGATGCCAAGAACATTGGTACTATTAAAGGTTGCACCTGTCTCCCTTCTCAACCCCCTCCGCTCATCACCTGAGAGCAAATGACCCTGGAGCAGGAGAGCTGATGATGCTCTGACTCAGCATCTCCTGCATACCACCTGATTCTTCACTTGCATAAAGAAGGCTGAGAAGGTCATAATTTTTTTTAAGTTGCATCATAGCAGCACCCAGTCCCTAGTGCAGCTGGGCTAGTCAGAGATCCCCTTTGTGCTGTGCATCATAAAACACATAGGAAAATACTGTCTCCCTCCCTGAAGCACTTGCAGTCTACAGCTATGTCTACACAGCAGCGTTAGTTTGGAATAACTGCGTCTACCCAGCAAGCCACTATTTCGATATAATGTCGAGCCAGAGGACTTCTTACTCCAACTCCCGTAACCCTCATTCTACGAGGGGCAAGGGAAGTCGGAGGCAGAGCGCCAAAAGACACTATTTCTACTTAAGCTCCACAATTGACGTAGCTCAAGTTGTGTAGCTTATTTTGGCTTTAGCCCTGCTGTGTAGACGTGCCCTAAGTTAGAGTAGGAGACACAAGAACAGGAGAGAAAAGGTGTGGCCCTGGTTCTGGAAAGCAACCCTATTTTGGAAGGACACATAAGCATGTGCTTAACATTAACTCTGTTATCAAGTCCCATTGGCATCAAAGATAAGCAGGTGCTTTAAGGGCCCTTCCTGAATCAGGGGCCATGCACATAAGTTGTTGGGGAACAAAATGACGTGACCCTTTTTCTTATGGCCATTCTAGCTGATTTAGCATTCACAGCGTGCTGCTGAGAGAAGCTGAAGTTTTCTGTCTGATGTAGTTCAATTGATGGCTGCCGGTGGCTCTAAACGACACAGCTGGCTCACAAAGCAGACATAGCCTTCATGACACACCCTGCTCTATCAAGGGCAGTTTCTCTTTTGTGTCTCTCATTCAAGCAGAACAAAACCTGTTTGCTTGGCAGCATGGCAAAAATGCCAGGCTATCTCTCAGAGTTCAGCAGGGAGGATCTTTAGATTATCATTAAGCTTCATTATCATCTTGGGCCGTGTAAGGGTATAATCTCCCATTCAAGTGCAGGTCGGTGGCCAGAGGATTTGGTTAACTGTCAGTTAGCAAACCTTAAAGGTTTGCTTTGCAGTGGTTCTGGCAGTGCTTGTTAGAATTTGAGTTAAAATGGCTAGGTGGGTGAATTTTTGCAGGTTTTCCTTTATGTCTCCTTCTGAAGAATCAGGCAAATTCATCCTAGGAGTAACTCCACTGGCTGCGAAGGCTGACTGGGCCCCAAGAGGATTTGGTATTTATTGCTTGTCTCATTTTGATGCCTTTGTGTCCTTTTCTAGCAGCCATGGGCAGTTAAGAGCTTTGTGTTCCCCGAGGATCCTGGTGCGGGGAGGCTCTGCCAGTGTTTACCACCATCCCTGTGCTAGTCATTAACCGAGTAACCAATATGTTCATTTCGAATCACTTTCTCTCATTTTCCTTTTATGGAAACTAATGTCTGGGGGGGAGGGGTCGAGATTTGACACGCTAGTCATTCATTGCTAACCACAATCACAAGTCCAAAGGCAGGCATGTGAGTTAGACCAGCCTCTCTCCAGCACCACCAGCTGCACATGCTTCCTCGGCCCCACCCCAGATGTATGTCTGGTTAAATGCAGGTACCATGCACAGATTAATGCAAGGATATGCTCCCCACTATCCCCAAGCAAAGAGAGCTGACATCAAATCGTTTGAAAAATAACAAGTCATATAAACAAGCTGCTGTTGCCTCTAAGAATGCCAGAGGGTGCAGATTTTTCTCTTCCACGTTGCCATGCCAACATCTCGGTGCACTGTCTGAGATTTCTTTTTAAGCTCCGTTGAGAGCAAGGAGGTAGTCTGGGAGCTTATTTAGCATTCAGAAGTGGAGCCGCTGCAAGCCGAACAGTCTCTCTGCAAAGGTTCTGAGCCAGAATCAGACGGACTGTCAAAGGAAGTGTGACCTTTTTTCAACACTCGCTCCACAAGGTTAGGGGAGTCAGGATACATAGGAAGTCCCTAGGAGGTTTTTCCTGAAACACTGCAGAATTGGGAATGCGGTGATTTTTTGATTTGTTTTGTGTCGATCCTTCAGTGCTGAAAGAACACATTATTTTTAATGAACTGATACTTCATAAAAGTTTGGCACGCCTTTGGAAACTGAAGGAGTGACAGCACATGCAAACAATCTGGCATGAAATGAGACA
This sequence comes from Pelodiscus sinensis, assembly GCF_052426305.1. Taxonomy (NCBI): domain Eukaryota; kingdom Metazoa; phylum Chordata; order Testudines; family Trionychidae; genus Pelodiscus; species Pelodiscus sinensis. The sequence goes on from NC_143058.1 coordinate 59,472,264, forward strand.
TGGCTACCTTAAATTAGTTGTCCCTCCCCTTGCCATCTTGGAAAAAAGTTGACGCTGAGCCAGAAGTTCTGGATTCTGTTTCTGACTCTGCCACTGACTCCTTGTGTGACCTTGAGCAAGTCATTTAAATCTCTCTGTACATTGGTTTCTCGTCTGTAAAATGGCAATAAGGGCATTTTCCTCTCAGAATTGTTCTGAGGCTAGATTAGCTGTGTTTGTAAAGCACATTGCAGGTCAGACACTACAGAAATGCAAAGTCTTGATTTATTTATTGTTATTCCACTACAAGATTTACCCAGTGATCAGGGCAGGGGGCTGGGAATGTGGTGGAGGGGGAGACAGGGATGGGGAATGAAAAGGGGCTCCGGGCAGGGGGTGGAGGAATCAGGAGTCAGGGCAGGGGGTGTGGGGCTCAGAGCAGAAATGTTGGGGGTGCAGGAGTCAGGGCAGGAGGTTGAATGGGGAGGGGGCCTTAGAGCAGGGGGTGGGAGTCTTAGGGTAGGGGGTGGGGATGATGGAGATGCAGAAGTCAGGGCAGGACTTTGGAAGGTGTGGGGGGAGGGGGCTCAAGATAGAATGTGGGGTGCGAGAGTCAGGGCAGGGTGTGGAGGGTGCAGGAGTCAAAGCAGGGGGTGGGGGCATCTGGTGATTGCTCCCTGGGACTATCCCAGGTGGCAGGAGACGGGCCGCCCAGCTGGTGGCTGCTCCCTTGGGCCAGCCTAGGATCACAGGGGCCACTCCTGCCTGGCCGGCAGCTGTTCCCCAATGCCAGGGCAGGTCAGAGCAGCAGAGGCTGCGCTGCCCAACCCATGACTGCTGTCCAGGGCGGGAGTGCTTGCTGCCCTCCTGTGGTCATTCTGGGGTGTTACTGTCTCTGCTATCAGAGCCCTCCCTTTCTGTTTGATCAGATTCCAGACACATCTCATTGTCCTGGCTCAACGAAACCCTGACCTGGCTTTAAGTTGTCTTAAGAGGAAGCTGCCTACCAAATGTGATGGTAGTAACTCTTAGGGCATGTCTGCACTAGGAAACTATTTTGAAATAACTAAAATTGATTTAATAACTCCTGAAATAACAAAATTGAAATTGCATGTTCACGCTATGGGGAAGCCTCAAAATTAGTCCATGGCAGGCTCTGTTAATGTGGACGCGCTACCTCACTTAGAGCCCCAGGAACCGCTGGGGAGTAATTACTTCAAATTAGTCTGGGGAGTAGTTATTTCAAAATAGCAGCAGCAGAGATTCCACACTAATGCTATTTCGAAATAAGGGGGGTTATCTCAAAATAACTCCCTAGAAAGGATCAAGGTGTATTGTTTACGGGAAGTTCTTGACTCACAGACAGAGGCACACACACAAACACACACACACTCTGTCAAATATATAGCAGATTTGTGCAAAATAACTGTCAAATGCGAGGAAATGTTTATTGATGCGCACAAAATGAAGATACTGCACCACAATGGTACAAATCAGATTGTGTGAATGAATCTCTTCCAGTCTTTGGAAACACAATCTGCAGGCAGCCACACAAAGGGGGTGGAAAGTGATCATGATATATCATTATCTCTGAGCCAAGGAAACCTGACAGCTATTTTCAGAAAGTCATTTTCACTTGGCACTAAGTTTCAGTCAGAACCAGTGTGTATTTTAGCAAGGTGGGGGGAAGAAACAGGTGACATTTCATTCCTCGAGACTGATCCCTGCCACTGCATGGTCTGCGTGATGCAGATTTCAAGCACCATTCTGTCTAAAGTGTTGATACAACTAACTTCAGTCTCCGGCTTCCACATAATTTATGCTTACGTTCTTATGTTCTTACGCTTATAGAAACAATTGAAGACAAATTGGAGACAGTGCAGCAGAGGGCAGGGAAAATGATTAGGGGGCAGGAGCACATGACATATGAGCAGAAGCTGAAGGATTTGGGCATATTTAGTCTACAGAAGAGAGGAGTGAGGGGGGATTTGAGAGCAGTCTTCAACTTACCTGAACAGAGGTTCCAAAGAGGCTGGAGAGAGGCTGTTCTCAGTGGTGAGAGATGACAGAGTGAGGAGCAACGGTCTCAAGTTGCAGTGGGTGAGAAGCTGGATATGAGGCAACAGTGTGCCCTTGTAGCCACGGAGGCTAACAGCATATTGGGGTGCATTAGTAGGAGCATTGCCAGCAGGTCGAGGGAAATTATTATTTCCCCTCTATTCAGCACTGGTGAGGTCACATCTGGAGTATTTGCATTTGGTTTTGGTCTCCCCACTGCAGAAAATATATGGATAAATTGGAAAGAGTCCAGTGGAGAGCAATGAAAATGATTAAAAGGCTGGAACACATGATTTAAGAGGAGATGCTGAAGGAATTGGCCTTATTTAGTCTGCAGAAGAGACAAGTGAAGAGGGATTTGATAGCACCCTTCAACTACCTGAAGGGTTTTTTTAAGGAGGATGGAGAGAGGCTGTCCACAGCAGTGGCAGATGACAGAACAAGGAGCAATGGTCTCAAGTTGCAGTGCGGGAGGTCTAGGTTGGATATTAGGAAAAACCATTTCCCTAGGCGGGTGGGGAAGCACTGGGATGGGTTCCCTAGGGAGCTGGTGGAATCTCCATCCCTAGAGGTTTTTAAGTCCTGGTTTGGCATAGCCATGGCTGGAATGATTTATTTGGGATTGGTCCTGCTTTCAGCAGAAGGTTGGACTCTGATCTCCTGAGGACTCTTCCAGCCCTACGATTCTATGATTCTAGGATTAATAAAGAACAGCAATTTTTGCTGCCTGTACCACGCTGACATCGAGACTGATTTCATTAGTGCAATGATGTGTTATACTCGATGCTAGAAAAGGGGCAGGTCCAACCACTAGTAATGGCCTAATGTCAGTGCTGAGCCCATTGCAATGGTGCCCATGCTCACTGATGGTCAGTTGTGATGTTAAGATAAACAAGACAGGAGAAACTGTTCTTACCTAGCTATTCTCTTGCTACGATCCCCCCCCTTTTATTTAAATATATATTGATATTTTAGTTGATTGTTGTGTCAGTTCCTCATTCTTTTATTTTCCTGTCAGTTTTCACTAACGTTTCCTATAGCTATATTCCGTGTTCTCTCATTGTTCTAGTTGCATCTCCTTCATCATCCATTGCTCCCCTCTCCCCTTCCCTCCACACCTTTGGGCTTTCATAGACTCATGAAAAAGACCTTGCTGCAATTTAAGCTCATTGCTTCTTGTCCTATCATTAAAAGTTAAGGACAATAATTTTTTTCCCTCCTCCATGTAACACCCTGTTAGGTACTTGAAAGCTTTTATGTCTCCTCTCAGGCTTCTCTTTACCAGACTAAACAAACCCAATTCTTTCACAGGTCCTTTCGTAGCTTTTCCTCACTTTTTTATGGTATGTCCCTGGGTGTATGGAGGAAAAGGTTCTGCTTGAGATGCATGCAGAGTTGCTTAGAGTAGTGACGTGTGTGTGTGTTTGCATGTATTTCTTGCCTTTTTCCATACTGGTCGTGGTTCTCTTCAGGATCAATTGACAGTGTGGGAAGCTAGTGACATGGACAAGGACAAGTGCAGAGACCTGCACTTGGGACAGAAAAATTTCTAGCACTGCTACAGGCTGGGGACTGACTGGCTAAGCAGCAATTAGGTAGAAAAGGGCCAGAAGACTACAGTGGATGAGAAGCTGGATATGAGCCAACAGAGTGCCCTTGTAGCCAAGAAGGCTAATGGCACATTGGGATACATTAGTAGGAGTATTGCCAGCAGATCTAGGAAAGTTCTTATTCCCCTGCACTCAGCACTAGTGAGGCCAAATCTGGAGTATTGCATCCAGTTCTGGGCCCCCACTATAGAAAGGACGTGGATGCAATGGAGAGAGTCCAGCGGAGGGCAACTAAAATGATGAAGGGGCTGGAGCACATGACTTATGATGAGAGGCTGAGGGATTTGGGCTACAGAAGAGTGAGGGGAGATTTGATAGCAGCCTTCAACTACCTGAAGGGAGGTTCCAAAGAGCTTGAAGAGAGGCTGTTCTCAGTGGTGACAGATGGCAGAACAAGGAGCTATGGTCTCAAGTTACAGTGGGGGAGGTCTAGGTTGGATATTAGGACAAATGATGTCACTAGGAGGGTGGGGAAGCACTGGGATGGGTTCCCTAGGGTGGTGGTGGAATCTCCATCCCTTAGTGTTTTAAGTCTCCCTTGACAAAGACCTAGCTGGGATGGGTTAGTTGGGGTTGGTCCTGAGGTCTCTTCCAGCCCTATGATTCTATGGTGTTTTATGTGCTACAGACTTCCAGATTAAACCAGCTCAGAATTTGGTGCAGTGTTGCTTTTATTATTGCCTTGACACATAGTTTTAAATGGAAGAGATTGGATAATAGCCCATTTCCCCTTCATTAGCCATACAGAATCCTTTTATTGAATGAGGATCAAAAAGTGTATCTTAAGGTCCCTTTACATCCGTTTTAATCTTCTCTGATCCTTTTTTTCGGAGGAAGGGGATGGGCATTGATTGTACTCAGGTGGGGGCTGGGGTGGGAAATGACATTGGAAATGGTCAGGAATCCAATCTGGGTCAGGGATAATAACTAGGGATGTTAAATATTTGTTAATTGAATAGTCGATTACCCTCATGAATTCTTATTGGTTACTCGACTATTCTCTAGTCCCCGGGGGTGAGGCCGGCAGCCAGTGTGCTCCAGCCCCACTCCTGAGGATCCTCCTGCCATGCCGCACTGATGCCTCTGTATGAGCGGCAGCAGGATGGGGTGCCAGGCAAGAGCTGATCGATAGGGGGGCAAGTTTAAAATCCAGCTTCCCTCGCAGACCGGCTGCCTGTCACCCTGTGCTGCTGCCTCTTATACAGAGGCAGCAGCGTAGGGTAGCAGCAGCCCCTGTCCAGGGGAGGTCTGAGTTCCCAAACCTGACACCAGCTAGAACTGAGCTGGGCTGCCTGCCCCCTAATACACTTTAAATGCAGAGCTGTAGCAGGGGTGGGTCCCAGACCTGGCATGAGCCAGGACTGAGCCGGACTGCTGGCCAGACTGCTAAAAAATGTACTGACAGGGGAGGGGGGGAAAGTAACCTATAAGCTTTTGCTTATCGGCTAATTGGCTAATCAATTATACTATTGCATCCTGACTAATGACCTAGCAGGTAAGGCTCCTTAATGAGTCCTGTCTTGAGCGAACAGCGCCCACACAGAGGCCGTACAAAAAAACATGAGCAGGACAGAAACCTCAGAAGGGAGAAAAATTGTTCTAAAAACGTATCTAACACCTTGTGTCTTTGGAGTCTGCCTTGGGCTTCCAACTATTTGTACACAAAATTCTGATGGAATCTGCTCTGTTGGATGTGCCCTCTGTGCAGGCATATAAATATGCAGCATCATTCCTTGCAATCAGTAAGAAAGGGACGTCTGGCTTGATGCAGTCAGGGTAGTACTTTGGGAATTAATGCTCAGAGCCGATTAGTTGTGCAGCTGGTGCTGCATTGCAGGGCTAGTTGTTTAAGCACTGTCTGACTTGTAGGGTGAATCTTCAGGGGAAAAGGGCATTCTACTACTGCATTTTACTGTGCCTCTAGTGAGAAGTGTAGGAATTAAGCTGCATAGACAGAACATTGTTTTCAGTCTCGGAAATAAGGGATAACAATAAACCACGCAGGCTGGGCATTAATGTTCATGTTCCCTGGCTTGTGTGACATTCTTTTGTAGATGTATTTTTAAAAAGCTTGCAGGAAACTCCATGAAATGTAATTAAAATTATCTATGCAGGATGATGAAATGGAGCTTTGAGGGTCAAATAATCTGCTTGGGTAAAGGGCAAGTCCAGTGACTTCAATTGTGGTTCATCCATATGCATTGGCAGAGAGTTTGGCCCTAGAACTCTGTTTATTTAAAAGCATTAAAATGCATTGTGGATCCGAAAAGTAAGAGTAAAAGCAAGATGTTGGTTTTCCCATATTTAATCTCCCTCAAAGGATTCAAACTCTATATCAGATTTGCTGTTTTGAAGTCAAAGCATTTTTACCTCTGTGAGTACTGAAGCCTCGATTTGGAATAGAAAAATATAACTGTTTTCTTATACAGATTGAACCTCTCTGGTCCAGCAACATCTATGTCCAGAATGATTTTTGATAGCTGGATGTCCACTTACCGCAGGTGTGGCCAAGTTTCTGTAGTCCCAGTCTTGGCTCTCAGTGTTCTGTGCTGTTATTTAGCTCTGATTTCCTCCTAAATGTTTTCTAACATCCCGGTAAGCAGTGGAAGTGTTGGCAATGCTGCTAAACTTCCGTGGTCCGGCAAATTCTTTGGTTTGGCACTGCTCAGGTCTCAAGGGTCCCGGACTAGAGAGGTTCAACCTGTGTATTAATCTCACGATTAGCAGTCATAAATCAACATCGTTCTGTTGAAGTCCATGGAGCTGTGCTGGTTTGTGATTGCTGAAGATCTGGCCTGCAGTGCTTTGGAGATCACACATTAGGTGGAAATTGTGTTGATGATGCATTAGACAGGAATAAAATACAGCTTGTTTTTCCTGCCTCTGTATTGGCTCTGCAGGGTTATAGACAATAAACTTAAGAAGATGTGACTGAGAGGACACAGAGAGCCAAATATGTACAGTAATGAGGAGCTATTTCTAAAGCATCATTTTATTTAACATTTATTTGACCTTTTTATTTTAAGGAGATGGTTAAGGAATAAGCTTGACGATGCTCTGTTTTGCAGCCAATGGCGCAGGGGTTTTCAAACTTTGTTTCTCATGACCCAGTTGAAGAAAATTGCTGATGCTCGCAACCCAACATAATTTGACTGGAGTGTGGGCTCTGGGGTAGGGCTGAGGAGGAGAACTTTGGGTGTAGGAGGGGGCTCTGGGTTTAGGGTGGGGGTCAGGACTGGGACAGGAGGAGCTTATCTTGAGCAGCTCCCATTGAGCAGTTCAGTAAAGGTGCTAAGGCAACTTCCTGCTTCTCTTGGCACAGCAGACCGTGCTGCCCCTCAAAAGCAGCCAGCAGCAGGTTCCCAGACAATGGGACTGTGGAGCTGGTGCTCAGGACAGGGGCAGTGCATGGAGCTTTGTAGGCTTCCCGTTTCCCCCTACCTAGGAGCTGGGCCTGCTGTCGGCCGTTTCTGGGGCACAGCACAGTCTGTGGTGCCAGGACAGGCAGGCAGCTGCCTTAGCCTCCCCCACGGCTCATCTGATCCCCCTGCAACAATGCGACCCAGCGCCCAACATTCCACGCTCCAGTCCTGGGTTGCGACCCCTATTTTGAAAACCACTGCAACAGATCATGTTTGATTAACGGACCTACCTTGTGTGTCTTTGGGGAGATGGTAGGCATGGTTACTCAAAGCTTTCGAGATGGCTCCTGGACCACAAGAGAAGTTGTCTTTTGTGTATTTGGCCGCTTGTGTGTCTTTGAGATTTGGAATTTTTGATGGACAACCTTAAAATAACCACTCAAGAGTCTGACAGGGATCAGGGAAAAACACTGGAGGGAAATTAAGCTGTAAGTCATACTGAGAAGAGCCAATAGATGGTGATGGAGCCAAACCAAGGAGAAACAGTGGAGAACTATGATCACAGAGAGATCCAGTTGAAGGAGGGGGCAGAACTGAACAGCTAGAATTGAAGACAGGTGGCAGGTGAGAAGGAACGGAAGGAAGATTCTGGAACAGAAGCTAGGATACACTAAACAGTAGACTAAAAGACAGGAAATGAGTCTGTGAGTGTAGCCCAGGACATACCTAAAAGAGAGAAAGTGAAGTGGTGGGTAAAGGATAGACACTGGGAGAGGAGATAGTGTGTGGGAGATGGAGAACCGGGCAGGAACAGACTGAAGAGGAAAGGAGATCAATGGACTAAGTCCGGTCAAAGAGTTTGCGGGGCCCAAGGCAGCATGTTGTGGTTGGCTGCACCCGGTGGCTGGGCAGCTCCCAGCCAGGGCAATGAGTGAGCAGCTGGGTGGGCAGGCACCGGGCAGCGTGGGGCCCTGAAGGCTCAGGGCCCAAGGCAACCACCTTGCTCGCCTTGCCCTAAGACCAGGCCTGCAATGGACCAGGAGATGAATCTAGCAAGAGAGAGAGACTGAAGGCCCAAGACTCTGGGAAGACTGGAGCTTTTTAGGCATTGATCCCACAAATAAAGATGATTAAGATCATAAGGAGAGAAAGTTTGGGTCAAGAATCTTTCCTCGGGGAATCACAGTCTCTCAGCCTCAGGAAATAAAATTCAAGCTGTCCAATAAAACTGCTTGAAGCTTTCACCTCAGTCAATTGCAAAATATTAAATTTATTGACAAGGGCCAAGAACTGTGAAGAGCAGTACGTTGATACCTCCCTCGAATGAGAAACACAATCATCCTTTTAGAAATGCTGTGTCATGTGAAAATTGTTACGTTGCTATTTCCGGGTCTAAACGGCGCGATAGACACATGTTCCAAAGCAGAAGAATTTCCACCAGGTTCTTCTTACAAATACACTCAAAAGCCTTGGGGAAGCCATCCAGTTCCTCCCATGAAAAACTGTAAAATAAAACGTGAGGTGCAAAAAGTTTCACCATTGCCTTGCACCTTGTGCTGTCAAATATCCCCGTGCAAGATGGGTATAAAATGTAATCAAAACCATGATGGTAGCACCTAGTTTGTATTCCATTTGCACTGGTATAAGTGATTACAGAGTCAAGGGTAGAATTAGTTTTTAATTTCAGATATAGCAACCCCAATAGGGCTACTAAGATTTGTGGTGTTGCAATCTGAATACAATAAATCACGGCATTCTAGGATTTGTTTCATAAACACATTACAAGGTGTTTCTTTTGTGTGCTTGTTTGGTTATTTATTTTGATGAGAGTCCAGGAATGGAAGTCAGGAGGTCTGTGTTTTATTCCTGGATTTACCATTGGTTTTCTAAGTTAGTCACTCACTATGAAATTTTCAGACGTGACCACTGATTACGAATGCCTTGATTTTTGAGTGCTCAGTTTGAGCCGCCTTGGGACATGTTCTTCAGAGGCACACAGCACCTAATCTGCCAGTTCTGTTGCCTTTACTTTTAGTGTTGGGAACTCCACATTAATGAAAATCAGGCTCAAAGTGTCTCTGTCAGAAACTGAGCTGCCTAGAATTAGTGGCCTCTTTTGTCCTTAATCTCCTAGCACCTCCATTTCCTGAGCTGTTACACTCGGGTAATATTTCCTGGCTTTGTGATCTCTGAATGAAAAGGGCTAAGTATTGCACACCCAGGGCACGTCTACACAGCAGCATAATTTCGGAATAACTGATGTTATTTCGACATCTTGTCGACATGGAGGACTGCTTACACCAACTCTTGTAACCCTCATTTCACGAGGAGCAAGGGACGTTGGAGGAAGTGTTCTTCCTTCAACTTCCTGCGATATAGACAGCGCCAAATGCTGAATTAAGATAGTTTGACTTCAGCTACGCAGTTGACATAGCCCAAGTTTCATAGCTTAATCCGACTTTTGCCCTGCAATGGAGATGTGCCTCCACAGACAAAAGATACAGGGGTAAAACTGTCTATTGGGTAGTCTGTCACATAAGTCTGGTGAATTCTTAATTTTCATGTTTCACTCTCTACTTCCTGCCTGTGGCATTCTTTTGCCTGCTGTCTGCCCTCTGCTGGAGGAGTTGATGGTTTCTTTTTTTCTCTAGAGCAGGGCATGATATGCCAGATATCTAATTCCTAACATTATCCCTCATTTTTAAGGGAAAAATAGCGTTTAAAATCAATTAGCTGGAAAGGCATTTGTGCTAAAATCAGCCTTGTTGGGCAAGGCTCGGTGCAGTGACTGCTGAAGAGAGAAAAATGCATGTTAGGGTGACTTCCTACAGGCCAGGAGGGTCAAGGCAGAAGGATTACAAGTGAAAGGAGAGTTCTTTATTTGAAATTCCAGCAGGGCAGTGAGTATGTGGGAGGAGGGGGAGGGGTTCACTGTTGCATTTACTCTGAAGATACAGGGATGCTGAATTCCCAACAGGACAAAATCAGTTGTCATAGGAACTGAGCAGAGTTGCAGAGCTTACAGGAGAAGTGACATTGCAGGCACTTCAAAGCCTGAGGAGAAAACGGATTACATCCCATGATGAACACCCCCTTGCTAAACCTATTTACTTTGGATTATCATAGGGGAGAGGATTTTGTCCTTAAGGTGGGGGGGGGGGGGGACCCAAGACGTCTGGAGCCCTATATTTATCCACAGCACAAGTGTGCTGCCTTTCCCACCATACCCTGCTGATATGCCTAGCTCAATGGACAGTGCCTTTAGGAATGAGAAGCTAGTTCAGTCTCTGCCCCGGTCAGTTCTTGGCTACTCTGGTGATGAAGTTTTTCTTCTGATATGAGAGCTTTCACCAGGTATTACCATCAATGTTCCCTCTAATTTTTTCTATCCATGTGCAGAATACTTTTTGTTATGTGCACTGAACCATGTGTGGATGTGCATCACCAATAGAAACACATGCTGCCAGCGATGGGCACTCTGCCAATCAGCTGGGTGGCATATAAATCTCTACTAGGTGGCCACCCAAGCACACAGATTACAGGGAATATTGGTTACCATCCTGATTTTGGTGACATTTTACACCCAGTTTGCACTGGGATATTTAATAGCACAAGATGCTGGGCAGGGGTAAAATTTTTTGCACCCCGTGTTTTATTTTACATGACCAAATAGACTGAGGCATGGGGCCAGATGCACCACTGGAGTCTGGTTAGCTCAGCACTGCTCTTTTCAAGTCAGCAAAGCTAGGCTACCTCGCAGCAGCAGAGGCCTGGCTTGTGACTCCTATTTCCTGTCGGCAAATGCTCCTCTCAAAAACAGGGTGGCTATCTGGTCTTCATGCCTTCACTGAGAATTGCAGTGCAGCAAAACAGAAATTCCCCAAGCCCCGTTTGCATTGCAAGTCAGTCACAGACAACAAATAGCAACTTTTCTTCTTCCCCTTGTTCAAGGAATTTATTGAGGATGTTTGTTTAGCTGAGAACTGCCACCTACTCGTCGTCTTCATTATTGGCTTATTTCCACGTTGGCACCAATTAGCGTTGGTTGCCTAGGAAACCGTTCTGCACTCTTGAGATTCCTGACAGGAGCTGTTCTGTGTGAAATGGTTTTGTTTTCCCCATTCCAGGAGCACACATGCAGCTCATTTCTTCACCATGCCTTTCTTGTGTTTGCCTAAAATGTAGCAAAATTCATAGAATCATAGAATCCTAGGGATGGAAGAGACCTCAGGAGGTCACCGAGTCCAGCCCCCTGCCGAAGGCAGGACCAACCCCAACTAAACTTGGGAGGGGGGCTGTTGTTTTCCCCTTTGGAGCTATTTGTATCTTTCCTTAACCCTATTTTAATTTCTGCTTGCAAATTATCAGCATGAATTCTCTTTCACTTGCATCCAAATCACTGTTAATGGCTTGTGAATACATGTGCTATCGGACTCAGACCTCTGTCTCTTTCCTTAGATCATTTTTCCCCTAAATTCCCCTTGCTAGCATCCCTCCCTTCCAAGTTCTTCCTGGAGCATTCATTGTGCCTTGCAGCTAAACTTCTGCCCGTACCATAGCGCAGCGGTTTTCAAACTTTTTTTTTTTTAATGACCCAGCTGAAGAAAATTGTTGATGCCTGTAATTCAACAGAATGTGACCGGAGTGTGGGCTCCGGGGTGGGGCTGAGGATGAGAGCTGTGGAGTGTAGGAGAGAGGGAGGGTCAGGGCCAGCCAGCAGCAGGTTCCCAGCCAATGGGAGTGCAGCGTTTGTGCTCAGGGCAGGGGCAGTGTACGGAGCCCTGTGGGCCCCTCCCCCACCCCACATCTAGGAGCTGAGCCTGCTACTGGCCACTTCTATGGCACAGCACAGTCAGCAGTGCCAGGACAGGCAGGGAGCTCCCTTAGCTGGTCACCTGCAACAACGAGACCCAATACCCAGCATTCCATGATCCCGTATTCAGTCATGACCTGTGGTTTGAAAACCACTTCCACAGATAGGTTGTATTGGTATAGAAAAGACACCGAATGGCCCAGTCCAGTACCTAGGTCTTCTGTGATGTGTCCTCTATCAGGAGACGGCAGGTTGCATTTCCACCAGAGTGGGTTCAGTGATCTAACATTCCTTTTCCATCTCTAAACCAATATTCTCCATCCCCATCTCAGGCAGACATCCCTGTCAGACTTCACATCATCCTTCACTTTGGATGTTGAATTGGCTTTTAGCACAAAAAGGCTCCTTCCCATGGCATCAACATCTTTATGACTGAAATCAGTGCACCAGACTCATAGGTGTAACCCCATTAAAGTTGTGTTGCCCATTTAGATGGGTGTCGGATGCAGGACGGTGATTTTAGCACTGCCTCCGGTATCCCAGAAAAGCGCTGCAATCTAGAAGTAGCCTCTCTCTCCATGCAGGGGAATCTTCTGATGGTGCGGAGGAAATGGCAGGGATGTTCCTAACCTTGGTTAAAGTTAAATGCTGGCAGAGCCCTGGTGGGGGTGGGGCGCAGTCAGCCCTTGCTCTCTGTCACATTCCAGAGGACTGCTCCAGGAGCCCAGGGTCAAGACAGAGTGATGTAAAAGCCAACTTTTCATTGGGTCCCTCTTGAGCTACTTTGACTGGGCCCCAAGATCTTTGACTGGGCCCACTATGTTTCAGTGCTTGCCAAAATGTACACAGAAAACCTCTGGGTTGGATTGCAACATTTCATTCAAGGGTGCTTGGAGATTGAGGGCATGGGAATAGCTCCCCCCCCCCCCTTACATGGTTTGCAAGAGGGCCTGACGCAACTGCAGTCTCTCTTTTTGTGGGGAAGCTGGGATTGCTCCCACTATGCTCCTCACAGGCACACAACACTCCCCTTCTCCACCCCCGCCGCACAAAGAACATTAGGAGACATGGCTACTCGCAGCCTGGTCGGTTTGCTCGGAACCGTGAACTCTACTGCTGTGGGAAGGATTGTGTGTCGCTGAGTCACCATCCCTCCCCAAGTTACCCATGATGCAGTGAGACGTCAGAGGCCCAGGCCTGGCACTCGGTTAGAACAGCCCAGGTTTGGGAATCTGCCTCACATCCTCAGCTGTGAAGACCAGTGCAGCGGATTCATTTAGTTTCTCCACAGTGGCCGTATTCTCCTTGGCTGTGTCTACACTGGCATGAATTTCCGGAAATGCTTAAAACGGAATACTATGCCGTTTTCAGTTTTTCTGGAAAAGGAGTGTCTACATTGGCAGGCTGCTTTTCCGGAAAAGCCCTTTTTCCGGAAAAGCGTCTGTGGCCAATGTAGACGCGCTTTTCCGGAAGAGTCCCAATCGCCATTTTTGCGATTAGGGCTTTCTTCCGGAAAAGACTACTGGGCTGTCTACACTGGCCCTTTTCCGGAACAGTGTTCCGGAATAAGGACTTATGCCCGAGTGGGATCAGAATAGCTTTTCCGGAATAGCGGCTGATTTTGTACAGTAGAGCATCGTTGCTATTCCGGAAATTCAAGGGCCAGTGTAGACAGCTCGCAGCTTATTCCGGAAAAGCGGCTGATTTTCCAGAATAAGTGGCCCAGTGTAGACACAGCCCTTGAGAGCTCCTTTTAGCGGCTTGACTGTTCAGTGGCCCCACCAACTGTTTAGCCAGCTTCCTATTTTTGATGTACTTAACAAATTTGCTCTTACTTTCTGAGTCTTTGCTGGCCTTCACATTCTTTTTGACCTTCCTAATTATATTTCTACCCTTCACTTGCCAGAGTTTATGCTCCTTTCTATTTTCCTTACTAGGATTTAACTTACCCTTTTTAAAGGATGCCCTTTTCCCTCTGACTGCTTCTTTCACTTTGTAGTTTATCCAGGGTAGCACATTGGTATATAAACACTTTTAAAAACTTTTAACTTTTTAGCTGTCAGCCATTATATGACATGTGATATTACATGTAACTGAATGGCAGACAGCTACTGTGGTTTGTTTGACTGTTTCTCATTAGATACGGTCTGTATTTTACCATCTTCCATCCTCTCTTCCTTACTAGGACATAGAACATCTTCATCAATAGCTCTTCCCCTAAGGTATGTCTCTGTATGAACCATGTGCTCCTCTGCACTGTTGGCTTTCTCCCAGCCCTTAGTTTAAAAACTGCTCTATGACCTTTGTAATGTTAAGTGCCAGCAATCTGGTACCATTTTGGTTTAGGTGGAGCCCATCCTTCCTGTGTAGGCTCCCCCTTTCCCAAAAGTCTCCCCAGTTCCTAATAAATCTAAACCCCTCCTCCCTACATTCCTGGGGCTCATTCCTTTGTTGATGTTTTGTTTTTATCAGGAGGTGTTTCTGATTTGAAGTTTAAAGAATGTTACGTGTATCTGGAATCTGTAGTGCCTTCAAGAAACTCATGTTGAGACACTCAGTACCTGCTGCTGTCATTTCAGTGGCAAAAAAAAAAGGAAGACAATATGTTTGCAGTTAAACAGGTGGTAGGGGGGAGAGAGCAGGAAATTTCTGAAGACTCAAAGCTTCCATGATGCTGGCATGATGTACATAACATAAGAACATAAGGACTCTAATAGAGTTTAAAGAGAAGCTAGATAATTTCTTGGAGGTTAGGTCCATAAAAGGCTATTAGCCAGGGGATAAAATGGTGTCCTTGGCCTCTGTTTGTCAGAGGCTGGAGTGGGATGGCAGGAGACAAATCGCTTGATCATTGTCTTCAGTCCACCCTCTCTGGGGCACCTGGTGCTGGCCACTGTCGGCAGACAGGATACTGGGCTAGATGGACCTTTGGTCTGACCCAGTACGGCCGTTCTTATGTTCTTATGGATGTAACCAGTTAGCCATGTAGAATTGGCCTCAGTGTCCAAAAGTAAGTCTCACCTGCTGACAGGAATAGTGGGAAATAGAGCGTTTATATACATTCATTATGGCTGGGAGTAGAAAGGAGTATGGATGTTGATGAGCCAGGGAGTGTAGATAGATAAGCAGATGTGGAACCCACGACTGTTCTCTGAATGTTGAGTGCTTGCTTGCGTGACTGACTGTATTTTTGTCTCACCTAGACCCCCCGTGCTAGACGCTGTACACACACAGAACAAGAAGACAGTCTCTGTCCTAAAGTATTTACAATCTAAGTATAGGACAAAATAGAGATAGAGCTGGAAAGAGAGAGTTAAGAAGTACAAAGAACCAATGAGATAGTATTGGCCAAGGTGGAAGCTCTGTGGTCAGCACACCAGAAGCCAAAACATTCTCCAATTCTTTTCGGGCTCATGGTGAAGTCAAGTTTCCAAGAGGGTTTTGAAAGAGGGTAGTAAATTAGCTTTGCAGTTGTTTCCGGGAGCCCCTCCCAAATGGGAGGACTGCATGGGAGAAAAGACAAATGTGTATCTATTTTGTAAATAGCTCTGTTATTGGATACATGAACTATCCAATTTACTGCTTTTCTAAAGACCGGATTTTTAAATATATTTAGGCACCTAATTTTAATTTATCTCAGTGGGATTTAGGTGCCTAAATACCTTTAAAATCTGGTATCCAAATCCCAAAATGTCTTGAAAATCCCATCCTCAGTAACTAAAAGCAAACAAGATGTCCATGTTGTAAGTAGCACAGAATGGATTTCTTCACCATTTTCTCGTTGCTGTGTCGTACAAAGCAATAGATGCTGCGCTTCAACAGTATCCAACTAATTTCTCTTCAGTGATCTTCATCTGCTGATAGCATTGGCAGTTCCATCAAAATGAATGTGCTGGATGTGAAACCATACGGGGCATTCAGAGTGGAATAAGATTCTGAACCAAAGCCCTTTCCAGTGAAAAGACTTCTGTTGACGTCACTGGGCTTTGGATCGGTCCCTGAACTAGGGGCATGTTGGCCACATTAAAAAGATGCGCAGGAGCGGGAAGGAGGATGCAGAGATTTCCGGCATATGTAAGGATCAAAATCAATTGCATTCCTAGCACTAAGGAGAGCAAAGTGACTCCTCCCTCTGTGCTCCTCCACTGGTAGACAACATTCCGAAGGGAGTGGGGAGAAGTGGGGTCATGACCCTACCTCAGCACCCCTCGACACGAATCTGCTCCTCTGGGGGGCAGTATCATTCTGCACAGACTTTTGCTTTTGGCTGAGCTTCAATGGCAGGACTGAGTGGGCGGGAGGCACAATCTGCACCTTGCACACATTGCGATGAACCTCCATCATCCCAGACAGTGGTATCAAATGGAGAATATTTGCATGAGCTCAGATTTGCAATTTCAATATCGGGTGGCCTGTAGGTTGCAGCTTGGAGAAATTATACATTTCTGTGTTGTTGAAAAGTCATTAGCTCGTCTTTAAGTCCCACATCAACATATCCATCAATGTCTTTAGGTTCAGTGACCTTGGAGCATACCAACTGTATGCTAATAAAAGAAAATACAATCAAAAGTGCTTGTAAAAATACAGATAAGTCAGTATATTAGAGGCTAGAAAATCCATCTCAGCTTGTCATCCTGGCCATGAAAATACCATGCTTGCAAAATTGCCCATGAAAAATCTTCCTGGACAGTTAATAAATTACTACTTTAAAATTCTGCAATTCCTACATCTATCTTCCATATCAGAAATGAGAAGCCATGATTAACAGGAATGTCGAATGCTGTCCTCGCTCCCTGGATTTAGAATGACTTTTACATTTCTAGATTCTCAACACCCAGCAGTTCACTCTGAGGGAGGGCTGTTCCTGAGATCTTCTGGCTCTGGATGTTTGAGCCAGACTATATTTCGGTTTTTAAAATCTCTCTCTTAATACATATTTTTTTGGTTTGTTAATTTTGCTCCTATCACAGAGGAAGTGTCTGCAAGGATAGTCCAAGTAGTAACAGCTGAAGCTGTAGCAGTCCTGAAAGGTGAACAGGAAAAAGAAGCACAGCACAAAGATCAGCCTGGACCATTACCTTTAGGTAAAACAAGGCATTTGCAAGAGTGGTGAAGGTATCTCCGTATGTGCCAATGTATATAAATAGAGCTATTAATATCAAGTCACAATATATAATGCATATAGATGTGCTGATATTAATGGATTAAGTATAGAACCCTGAGATAAATTCTGTCACCAGGCAATAAATAAAATTCCACACTTCCCTCATTTAACATGTTCCTTTGACTGCCCTCACTGGCCCGCTCCTCACAAATCCATCTCACACCAGGTCTGTATTACATTCTCTGAGCATCTTCAACCATTGCTATTAATGTGTTTATTATGGTAGCGGCTTGTTCACTGAGTTGCAATTTTGCCTCCTTCAGCAAAAGCACTTGGCACATGCCCGATTTTAAGCATGTGCCTAAGCCCCATTGGGATCAATGGAATTTAAGCATGCACTCAACTCCTTTCCTGAGTTGGGACTAAGTGAGGGCAGAACTAAGCAAGCATCCTGTATGTTGAGACATTCTTCAGCATCCTCTGAGAAACAACATAATATGTGCAATGAGTTCTGTTACAGTGGCTGCAGGTATGAAAGTGTGTCGGTGAGTTATTTACATGTGGTTGTATGGTCTGTACAGGTTGAACCTCTCTAGTCAGGCATTCTTAGGACCTGACTGGTGCTGAACCAGAGAAATTGCCGAACCGTGGAAGGGCATTATTGTCTATCAGTGTTCCTAGCACTTCCACTGCTTACTGGGCTCTTAGAAGACATTTGGGGTAAATTAGAGCTAACAGATAACAGCACAGAACACTGAGAGACTGGTGGCTGTAAACAAACTTTATGGTACCGCGGCAAACTTGGCCTCACCCACGATAAAAGTGGACATCCAGCTAACTAAAATCATGCTGGACCACGGATGTTACTGGACCAGAGTGTTCTGGTCTAGGGAGGTTCATCTTGTATGGTAATCGAAAAAGCCAGTCTCAAGAGGCAATATTTGAAGGACTAGGTCTGGTCCAAAATCATTGATGTCAACTAGTCTTTTCCTTTATTTAATTGGTCTGGGGGATCAAGCCCTACATCATAAATTGAGAGCTAGTTAGCCTAGTTACCTGCTGGAATCGTTTTCAGCCCAGGAAATACTGTGGCATAAGTTCTGAAAATCTGGTAGATTCTAGTGCTGACTCTAAAGAAATACACACTATTTATGTGACATCAGATACAGATGCAGATGCAGATGCAGATATATTTAAGAGTTACCTTAGTTAGGGCTTAATCTTGCTGCCCATAAAGCCAGTGACAAAACTTCCTCTGACTTCAGTGGAAACAGAATAAGACCCTTAATTGGGAATTAATCTAAACCTTAGAAGATTAGACTTCTATACAGTGACTTTCTCTGATTAAATACCATGATCAGATGGTTGACAGAAGTTCCCTGTTGTGTTCCTTGCTTAGCGATGCGTTCAGCTGGTAGCTTTCATACTTTTAGAAGGAACATTTGCATATATTATGTAGCTAGCCGTGAACACAGCAGAAATTTAAAAAAATAAAAATCCAGGTTCTAATCATGTAAGAACTCAGCAAAGTGCTGTTAGTCCAGCTTTCGAAAGGTAAATTAAGCATGGGATTGGGTGACTATTTCTCCCTTCTCCAGTTTATCAACACAAACCTATGAAATCTGTTATTTAAACATGTTGCCATCATATTGTGAATGAAGCTTTCTCAAGAGCATGTATGAACAATAGTATTGATCTGGCTAACAGATGGGACACAAACACAAAGGAGTGATAATTTTATATTTTATTTTATATCTGTTGTACCCTGGTACCAGACTCGAATGTATTGCAAGGTTTTCCTTTGATTATGGTCCTGAGATAATGCATTGGAAAAAGGCATTATAAGTGAAAATCCATGAGGCACAACCTCCATTGAAGTATTCTCCGAACAGGCCAGAATTGCAGCTTGTACTCAGCCTCTAATGGTCGCGCAGAAATTAATTTCTGTATCTCATTTTCTCATTTCCATTGTTCAATCTCTAGCAGTTGAAGAAGCAGCTAATCTCCCTCCTTCCCCACCTCCATCACCAGCCTCAGAACAGATGGGAACCCTGGAGGACGGTAAGTGTCCACGGGACTTTTCAGAGAATGTCTGTTAAGGAAGGGAACAACCACTCATATGGGGGAAGGGAGAGGAGGCACGCAATAATAAGCAGAAATACTTCTTGCCAGCTGCAGCTTAAAAAGTAAGCATTCTCCAGCAATGAAGTGCCCTCTGGAAACTGTGTGTGACACACAAATGAGATACTTACATATACACAAAAAATAACCATTAATAGATGTTAAAAGCCAAGTTGTCTAACTAGTGAGATTTTCCAAGTGTGGGCACTGAACATGGTGTTAAAATATTGATTACCATAGTCTGTTAAGATGCGTGTAGTTGAAAATTAACCAGCATTAATGTTGTCTCACAATCCAAGTCCATGCAAGCAAGGAGATTCAGAGTTAGATGATTCCTTCTGCTTTCCAGCTTTAACTCATATTTCTGTGCCTTGGTGTATCTGGGGATTCTATACAAAGGGGCCAACATGACATTTTTAGTCTAAAAACAAATTATACTCTCTGATCCACACAGTAGTACTCATCTTCAGTAACCCACATTCTGCTGATGCTGAAGCCATAATTCAGAAAGCAAATACTCATGTGCTTAACCCCCACAGAAGTGACATGCCTAACAATAAGGCCATGATTATATGTTTTGCTGAATAGGGGTGGCCTGCTGAATCAGGGCCTGTGTATCTGAGAGTACATCTACACTGCAAGCTTCTTTTGAAGGAAGCTCTTTTGGAAGAGATCTTCCGAAAAAACTTCTTCTGAACGAGAGCGTCCGCACTTCAAAAGCGCATCGAAAAAGCGATCTGCTTTTTTGAAAGATAGCGTCCACACTCATTGGACGTTCTCTCGCATGTAAGCTGCAATTACTATGGATGGAGTGGCCACCAGGGCACCTGTGCTTTTTCCTGGAGGCCTCTTATTTCAAAAAACTCCCTCTTCTGCATCCACACACACCTTTTTCTGAAAGAGCTCTTTCAGAAAAGGCATTCTTCCTCATAGAATGAGGTTTACCAGTGTCAGAAAAACCCCTGCATTCTTTCAATTTTCTTTCAAAACAATGCAATAGCAGTGTGGACTTAAATGAAGTTTTCAGAAAAATGGCCGTTTTTCCGAAAAAACCCTGCAGTCTAGACACACCCTGATTCTCCCATTAATCTTAGCAGAGGAAGAGTAGAATATTACTTCTGAGCCCTACCATATGGATCTGAAGAATTTGGCCCTGTGAATTCTCTTGTCTTCGTGAACTAAATGAAACATTTGGCAGTATCATGATATTAATATAGTTTTTATATATCAACTATCTTTTCATTTTATTAAAATGAATATCTTGAAAATTACTGTGTCATGGAAATACGCTGTTACTGTCTGTTGAATACATGCCATGTGTGATATAACCTATAATCTGTACTAGTGTTGGAAATGTGTATTCTTTGTGTGATGTTATATGTGCTAGCTCTGAGTTTAATGTGGCATTCTGAAATTAGGCACTTTTTTATACCCAAACTCCATGAGTTTTGAGTCAATCCATCTCCTAAATACATTGCCAAATGTCACATCTTTAGGTACTTTGTATTGAAAATACTTACCGGGCATGTGCCATAACCAATAGATACACTTTGATTTCTTGGTCCTTGTTATCATAACATTCACATTCCTGGTGCTAACCACATGTTACAATGTCAGCTCAACACACTGCTCACAGGTAATGGTAATCAAATAAAAGCCATCAGAACAAAAAAAAACCACCCTATTATTATTAAACGCTGGCAAAGGTTTTTAGAATTGTTAGGGGAATTTTGATTATTTCAATGCTCTTTTTGTGTTGATTTATTTGATTATCTTACTGTTCAGGGGTGTGCTTTTGGATTTTTGGTAACAGAATGAAAGGCTTCAGATCAATTTTAATATCCCAACTTTGTGCTGGGTTTGGAACTGGCTTTGCACCATTTTCATTCACCATATTATTGCTTATTACTTTGAGGGATTTATACATTAAAAAAATTGACAGAATGTTATGGGTTAATCTCTTGCCAAATGTCTTTTAAATGGAAATCATTTTGTTAGTTGTATCAATGCAAGGAAGTGACAGAACAAGTCTCTTTGATCTAGTAGACCCAGTTCTGCAAATGACTCAGAAAATCACTTAACTTCCTTGTGTTTCTTTTTCCTCCTATGTAAAAATGAGATAATGCAGCTTGCTTCCCTACCTCACAGGGGTGTTGTGAGGACTATAGAGTCAATGACTGTAGAGTGGTTGGAAGATGTAATGCATTATATACTTGCTACATTCATGTTGTTTGCTTTAAAGGTTGGTTTTAAAAAAATGTTTCTTGACAAATTTTTCTGCTAACTTTCCATTTTCATTGTACTTCTCTATAACCTCCTGAAAACACAGGTTTATAAGGGAAATATTGACAGAGCTCCTAAATAATACAAGCTCCTCATTTATGTTGGGCTCTTGGGAGGTGGTTCATATAAGAGTTAGTTGGCAGGAAAAAACCCAGCGGAAATGCTTGTAAAAAAATTGTCACCACAAATTTTGTCTAGTTTTCCATTGAAAGCTGAAAAGTTTCAAATAGCTCTACATAATATTGTTTTGTACATCTTTCTGTGCAGTAGGCCTTGATTTAGCAAATCTCTTATTCACCTGTTCTATTGATCTAGGCTTTATAGCTATATTGAACTTTTGTTGCCCGAAGTCGGGATTGCTTGATAATGTTAACGACTAATAAACCAAAGGATGCACCAATTAATCAAGCAAAGCTCCTATGGACTTTAATGGGAACTTTGTATGAGTGAAGACTGCAAGGTTTGACCCGTTGTGGATAGTACCTCTTTAAACCCTCAGGACCTACTGCTACACAGTTGTCTGTGTGAATCTTTTTTCTGTCTGTCTGCTCTGTGGAATGCAGTGATAGTTACAAAATTAATTCAGTTCTGAAATTGTTGAACAAAAATGATAAACCCATCTGGTAGCTCTGTGTATATACCTTCCTTTTCCTTTTGCTGTTGTTGTTGTTATTTTCCTTTTGAATGTTTTGCAAATGCTGTTGTCATTGCGTTGCATTGCTTGGAAACCAAAAAAGATTCCTTTCGTCATATCAGGGTTGAAATCACTGCATTGTAGACATGACAAAGGTAGATGTGGCCAGCCATGCAGCAAACACAAATTAAAAAAAAAAAAGAAAGAGAAAAGAGAAAGGGAGAGAGATTTCTGGGTCACATATACTTCAGGAGAGAAAAGAGTCAGTGAATGAGGGTAGATTCTTTCATTCAGCCACAGATAAACATTCAGATGAGCAGGTCTCTTTGCAGTACTGCTGGAGGTAAGATAACTAATTCACTCTTACTGAAATTATTTTGGTGATGGTAAATATTCTAATGTGATTTTTTTTCCAGAAGTTGAAATTTTACCAAGCGCTGTCCAATTGTTTTATCAAAAGGAGTTGGACAAACAGTGCTGCTGCTACTATTGCTGCTTTGTATTGTTGTCCTATGTAACAAATGAATCTAAATGCTTTTGATAGACTAGCCCACATTTTAAAGTATGTATTTTGGAATAAGCTTTTTTAAACCAAAATATGTATATTTTACAAATTGAAAGGAACCAAGTACTGTAAACAGATTATTTCCAGCTAAAGGGGACTTTCTAAACTGTTTTCAAAAGAAACCCATAAGCTAAAACTGAATTAGCCTTTGGGTAAAAAAAAATTATCATAGACTTTAAAATATATTATCTTTTTGCCTGAGCATTAAGGTGAAAGGGAATTGTTTAGAAGAGACCAAAATAAGGAAGATTACATTCTTGTTAAGAAATAATTAAGAAAGCAAATAAATCAGATTAGCATTTAAAAACATTATTTCCCTTCTTAAGAAATTGTCCTGTGATAATTTTTAAAAATATCTTTACTAAAGCTGTTATGAGTGAACAATACAGCTCTACAAAAAACCTAAAACTAAAACACAAAAACAACAATATAAGTCATTACAGACTTTGATAAAACGGTAGTTCCATTCATATTTCAGAGAGCAGGGCCTGTATTTTCTTGGCTATAGGCAGTTAACAACGTTTGAAGTGGGTAGATGTTCTCTGATGTCTTCATTTTTAACAGACAAATAGTCACCTGGACCATGCCCTCCCACATTACTTTGTGGTCCTGCAGGCCTCTTCCCTTCCCATTCGTGATGATGTAACAACCCTGGGTGGTAACTACCTGCTAGTTGCGATTAGTCCTGCCTTGGGCAGGAGGCTGGACTTGATGACCTCCTGAGGTCTCGTCCAGTTCTATGATTCTATAGGGATTCCTTACATAGAAAAATAGTATTAGGAATTGTTTGGTAAGTCAGCAGTTCTCAGCACCCACCTAACTGCTCCTGTGGAAATTTTACTATTGACTTCACTGAGAGTGAAGTCAGACACATGCTGAGCATTTCTGACAAACATGCCTTTTAATGTATTTTCTTTGGTGCCTTTCATGCGTTTTAGCTGTTAAGTACAATGAGGATCACTGTTTGAGAACTTCTGCAGTAAAGACTTATGTCTGGTAGAGGTTGAACCTCTCTAGTCTGGCACCCTCAGAACTAGGGGTCACCAAATTAAATTAATAGGTGGCAGGTTTAAACAAACACAAGGAAGTTTTACTTCATGCAGCACACAATCAACCTGTGGAACTCCTTGCCAGAGGAGATTGTGAAGACCAGGACTTTAACAGAGTTCTAGAAAGATCAAGATAAATTCATGGAGGTTAGGCCCATCAATACTAATTAGCCAGGCTGGTGTAGGAATATTGTCCTTAGCTTCTGCTTATCAGGGGTTGGAAATGGATGACAGGAAAAGGGATGACTTGATGATTTACTGTTTCTGTTCACTCCCTCTGGGGCATCTGGCATTGGCCACTGTCAGCAGATAGGATACCGGGCTAGATGGACCTTTGGTCTGACCCAGCATGACCATTCTTATGAATCAGAGAATTTTCCGAACCATGGGAGGTAAATATTGTCTAGCAGCATTACCAAGACTTCCACTGTTTACTAGGCTCTTAGAAGATATTTAGGGGTAAGTTAGAACTAAACAACAGCACAAAACTCTGAAAGCCAGGACTGGTGGCTGTAAGCAAACTTTATGGGACCGCGGGAAATGTGGCCACACCCATGATAAGTGGACATCTGGCTAACTAAAATCATGCTGGACCATGGATGTTGCAGGAGCAGATAGTGCCAGACTAGGGAGGTTCAACCTGTATTGTCAAAGGAGCATGAGGGAGTTAGGCAATCATCTTCCATTGACATTCAGTACAAGTTCAGTACCTAGCATCTCAACCTGTGATCTAAAATCACATGACTAATGAGCTTAGATTTAGCAATGTCAGTCTCCTCCATCTATCTGTTTCTTATCACTGAAATATCATTTATCTTCTCAGAATCTACCTCTTGAAGAGAAAGTAAGAGCAAAACATTATCTGAATATTTAACTAAATATATTTATCACTGAAAAAGAATTTAACAAATATTACTGAACTATAGTCGCAAATGACATTTCATCTATTTGGCTCCATGGCCTTTATCAAGTGTGCTGGTTTTTGAACATCATCAGTTGTTACAGCAGTGAAAATCTGGTTAACTTGCATAATAACCCATAAGGTTTTAGTTATACCCGATTCATAAAAACTTCTATCACACATTCACTTCTATACCTCCCTATTACGGTAGCGAAAGCAATGAAGCACATACTTAACTTTGACTGGACTTCAGTTCAAACTTAAGCACATACTTAACAATACTCGTGAATAATAATGCTTTCTTCAATTGAGACTTTAATCAAAATACTAAAATGAACAGGAAATTAGCGAGTGAATTAGCTGTCTTAGCAATTCAATTAATATACACATCACAAGTCCCTGATTAGTGTACATTAGCGGCATCCTTTCCCAACATGCAAGAAAGCCTTTGTAAAGGCATCAAACCTATTTGTTCTTTGTTTCATTTGAAAGCTTTGGAAACCTACAGAAACCTAGAATTGTCATTAGTTCCTATCATAGAATCATACAGCTGGAAAAGACCTCAGAAGGTCATCAAGTCCAGCCCTCTGGTCTAGGTAGGACCAATCCCAACTAAATCAACCCAGCCAGGGCTTTGTCAAGCTGAGACTTAAACACCTCTAGGGATGGAGACTCCACTACTTTCCTAGGTAACCCATTCCAGTGCTTCACCACCCTCCTAGTGAAATAGTTTTTCCTAATATCCAACCTGGACCTCTCCCACCGCAACTTGAGACCATTGCTCCTTGTTCAGCCATCCGTCACTACTGAGAACAGCCTCTCTCCAGCCTCTTTGGAACCTCCCTTCAGGAAGTTGAAGGCTGCTATCAAATACCCCCTCACTATTTGCTTCTGCAGACTAAACAGACCCAACTCCCTCAGCCTCTCCTCATAGGTCATATGCTCCAACCCCCTAATCATTTTGGTTGCCCTCCGGTGGACCCTCTCCAATGCGTCCACGTCCTTTTTGTAGTGGGGGGCCCAGAACTGGACACAATACTCCAGATGTGGCGGCTTGGACCTGAGCGCCTCTTACTGATTGTGCTATCCATACATCCTCTTTTGACATAACCTTGGCACAGATCACCAATTCGAAAAGTCGTTTTCCAAGCAAGTAGCACAGCCCGCCATCCCTGCTGATGTTTTGATCATTGGATGTAACGTTTCTTTGGAAAGTTGATTTTCCTGAAGCTCATTCAGATTTTTTCTTCAGTGGGGGAGGCAGTTTTGAAAAGAGCAGTCGTTAACGTCCGTCACATAGCCATCTTGCTCCATATTCATCATTGATGTCACTCAACAGACTTACAGCAGAAGGCCTACATGAATGTGACCTGCCAGTGGATTAACACATAGATACTTGCAGGATCTTACAGCATTTTGCATACTCGGAGTAATTTATTAGTAGGAAATACTTTTAAAAGAATAAGCAGCAAAAGAATCCTAAACATTTTACCCCACTGTTGATGCTGATAACCTGTTTGCCCTGTGTTAAAATGGTCCATTTAAAGCAAACACTGTGGGATACTGATAGATATAGTCTCAACAGAGACTTTGCACACTGCACATAACCAGACATTATTTTGTGGACAGAAATGATATAAAACAGTATGACTCAGAATCTTAACTTTGGATAATCTTCCTTTCTAAAGCAAAATACTGCAGATTGGAGCTAATGGTATTGTGGCTAATTAATAGTTTGTGCTCCCATTGTAGGCCCACATGCTGCATTCTTCCTGCAGCAGGAAGGAATAAATATCATTATATCACAAGTCAGTTGCTACCACTTTGCTGCAGAAAGCAAAAAGCATCTAATTAAAAATAATAGAGGTTGGGTTCTCGTGGTGTACTGTAAAATGAATCCTGCATGTGAATGCATTTTTAATGCCTAAAATGTTTACTAGCAAAGAGATTCTTCAGCTGCACATACATTTCAAAAACCCATGCTTGGAAAATTAATATAGATGGATGCAAAATATAAGTTTATGAAGACAAGGAAAGACATTGGAGACCTTGCTCAGAATCTAAATCCCCAAACCTGCCAGTGCTTAAGCAGGCAAGTAAGTATCTGGAGAACCAGAGCGTATAATTGTAAGTGAAGTGCAGGTTGCATGACATAGTTCTTATATATACAGTTTGTTCCATTATGTTTATACATGTATCTGCAAAAAATATTCAAGAATTTTAAATACAGGTCACCATTTGAAATCTGCAAATCAACTGAGGAACTTAAGCCAAATGACTAATTAGGATCCTAAAGCCTGAAGATTAATTTAAAACTGCCTACTACTTGCTATGAAAAAACCGAGAGCCATTATAAATGGAAACCATCATATTTTATTATTATGACCTTAATGGTGCTACTAATAATCCCTGACATATATATATTTGGTGGGAAAATGCTATATAAAAACTAGGAAATAATAATAATTAATAATAAATCATACATTTTCATGTGCTTACAAAGCTTGTGTATTTGCATGTAGATATATCTTACATATGTACACAGGCACACACAAAGTATCGTTTTATTTTTTGTAGTAAGCAGAAAATGTGTCATCCTCTTCTAAAAAAACAACAGAATATTAGCCTGCGTTATCTTTAGAGATTTCTCTTTACTCAGCCTATAATATTCAATGATATTTTGTCCCATATTCCCCTTATGTGGCTATAGTTGCATGTTGAGATAGTAGCTGCAGCAGTTAATCATGTGCTTTTGCTGTCATTTGATCAGGAATAGGCATCTCTTAAATAAGCAATGGTAGCCTCCCCATCATAGAACACTTGCTTAGAGAGTCACAGGAATGGTACAGTTAATGTCAACACAAGTTCTCCTCCTCCTTTATTGACGACAGTTTTTGCATGAGATTACTTCTTTAATGCTGTGAGATAAATCACCCATATGGTAAAAAAGTGAGATTTGAACGACCTTGAAAAATTGCTTAATAGAAGTAGGATAAAATTTACTAGTGCAAAATGCAAGATCCGGCATTTAGGAATTAACAAGAAGAAATTGTATTATAATCTGAGAGTTTATCAGATGGATGCCCCAGAGGAGGAGAGAGACCTGGGTGTACTGGCTGATCACAAGATGACGATAAGCTGCTAAATGGATGCAACCATGAAAAAACCTATTGCAATCCTAAAAGACTAAAGGAGAGTGGAGACAGTAAAGTATTATTATTGTTTTACAAGGCACTGGTGAAACCTCCTCCAGAGCTGTGTGCAGGGTCATCCCTAGGGCAGTGTTGGGTCTGAGATAGCCCCTGCTCTGCCACAGGCCCCACGCCACCTATTTTCTCACCTGCTCTGTCCCAGCTCCACCTCCACTCCTAGAATGGTCTAGGTGGAGGAACGGGGGTCTGGATGCAGGGGGTCTTGGTCCATCCAAGACTTTTTAAGTGCACATCAGATGAGATCAGTAGTTTGTTGCCAAATGGAGGGAGGGCGCATATGACAAACACCACAAATGCACTTTAAATAATGACTTATTTCATTTGCAAAAATGAGGACATTTATGGTTGGTCAAAACCCGGATTCTCTTTGTGCAAAGCATCATATTTTTCCCGTTAACCTGTGGCTTACACCTGCCTGGATACTCTCTCGAAATCTCTTTAGTGCTAGATTATTCAATCCTGCTTTACATCACTGAGCCTCCCTTATGGTAGCAGACCCACTGAAGTTAATAAGGCCCATGGCGTGCTCCAGAACACAGATCTGGATGACTTTGGTGGGCAGCTAGCTTGCTTTCTCACCCATTTGGAACTGAGAACAATGTTTGTACACGACTGTTAGAAAAATGCTAAACTTTAACTGGTTTGCTTAATTTCTTCATTGCAGAAATGGGGTGGGGTTGGGTTCAGGACCCTATATCAAAGAAGGAGACAAAAGAAAAATTGTTTTTGCAAGTGTCATGCTGGCAGAAAAGCCAACGAGTAATAAACAGTTACAGATAGTGACTGAAGAGTACATCCTATGTATAAAGTGGTTAACTAGTCACTAGTTATCACACTCGAGGAATGGTCAACCTTAGACTCAATTCTAGTAGTGAGAAAACTAAAATTTGAGTTCCTCGTGAGATCACTAAAGTTCAGTGTGCACCATAAACAATGTGAAATCTCAGATCACACTTGTTCTATTTAATACGTTTGATAGTTGGCTATTTATTTTATTGCAGCTGCTTTATTCGTTAACCTGTGTTACTAAAAACTCCTCCTGATATCAGTAGCTGAGAGGATACACTGTTCTAATGCAGTGGTTTTTAACCTCATTGGCCCTGTTACCCCTTAAGCTTAACCAATAAACCAAAATTACCGCCTCCTCCTTTTTAAAATGGCAATAGACAACAAGAAAATTATGATTAATCATTTCATTGTATTTCGTTTTCTCATACATTATGTTGAACCAAATTGAGAACCTATTGTATTTTAAACTTATTACCTCCTGAAATATGCTAAATTATCCCTCAAGGTGCATGCTCATTTAAATCTCCGAAGTCATAAATAACAAAGAAAAAAATTGCTGTATTTAAATCTCATCAAAATTATTTTATTTCTCACCAGAAAAAAAACGCAGGTTAAGAGCCACTGCTCTAATGTTTCACAGGGGGATGACTAACCCCTTCATTCCAGTGCATTGGAAAACTCCCAGCAGAGATCCAGGTCAGCTATAGGAACGTGGCAATGCAAAATAAGGGCAGGAATAGATACTAAAAGAAATTGCTTAAAGGCAGCTGTACATAGGAGTATTTTAACACAGGAAAGAGAGTCTCCAGCTTTTAAAACAAGCTTCTTTCTTTGGGTTAAGTTGTCATGTATTGATGTGCGGAGAGGTTTCAAAAACAAACACAATAGCTACCAAAGCACAGGGAATTGATTTTTTTAAATGAAAATAGCTTTTTTTGATTTTGTACTTTCAAAAGTTTCCACTATTTTTGAAGGGCTTATACAACTTGGAACTGGGATACACTGGGGTTACTCTCTACTCTCTATGCTTGTAACTTCCATTGACTCCCATACAAGTTGCGAATTGTGAACTGAGTGTAGCAGATAGCCCTTCTATAAGGAAATCATATGCACACACTTGGAAGGTAATAAAGTGATAGGGAATACAGTGAACCCTCGTTTATCGCGGTAGATAGGTTCCAAACCCGACCGCGATAGCTGAAAATCCGCGAAGTAGGGACACCATATTTACGTATTTATTTAACATGTATATTCAGACTTTTAAAACCCTCCCTTTACGTAGTACTGTTAACAAACCACCCTTTAATGTACAGAACACTTAATGCATGTACTACAGTACCTTAAACTAAAACAGGCACAAATATTAAAAAAATCCGCGATATAATTCTTTTATAATATATACATACGTAATGAAAAAAGTCCGCGAAGTCGTGAATCCGCGATGGTCGAACCGCGAAGTAGCGAGGGCTCACTGTAGCCAGCATGGGTTTGTGAAGAACAAGTCATGCCAAACTAATCTGATAGCTTTCTTTGATAGGATAACGAGCCTTGTGGATAAGGGAGAAGCGGTGGATGTCATATACCTAGACTTTAGTAAGGCATTTGATACAGTCTCGCATGATATTCTTATTGATAAACTAGGCAAATATAACTTAGATAGGGCCACGATAAGGTGGGTGCATAATTGGCTGGATAACCGTAGTCAGAGAGTTGTAGTTAGCGGTGCTAAATCCTGCTGGAAAGGGATATCTTCATCAATGACGTAGATATTGGGATAGAGAGTACGCTTATTAAGTTTGCAGATGATACCAAACTGGGTGGGGTTGCAACTTCTTTGGAGGATAGGGACATAATTCAAAATGACCTTAGCAAGTTAGAGAAATGGTCAGAGGTAAACAGGATGAAGTTTAATAAAGAGAAATGCAAAGTGCTCCACTTAGGAAGGAACAATCAGTTCTATACATACAAGATGGGAAGCGACTGTCTAGGAAGGAGCATGGCGGAAAGGGATCTCGGGGTCATAGTGGACCACAAGTTGAATATGAGTCAACAGTGTGATGCTGTTGCAAAAAAAGCAAATATGATTCTAGGTTGTATCAACAGGTGTGTTGTAAGCAAAACTCGTGAAGTCATTCTGCCGCTCTACTCTGCACTAGTTAGGCCTCAGCTGGAGTACTGTGTCTAGTTCTGGGCGCCACATTTCAAGAAAGATGTGGAGAAATTGGAAAGGGTACAGAGAAGAGCAACAAGAATGATTAAAGGTCTAGAGAACATGACCTATGAAGCCAGGCTTCATGAACTGGGCTTGTTTAGTTTGGAAAAAAGAAGATTAAGGAGGGACATGATAGCGGTTTTCAAATATCTAAAAGGGTGTCACAAGGAGGAAGGAGAAAATTTGTTCCTCTTGGTTTCTGAGGACAGGACAAGGAGTAATGGGCTTAAAGTACAGCAAGGGAGGTTTAGATTGGACATTAGGAAAAAATTCCTAACTGTCAGGGTGGTCAAATATTGGAATAAATTGCCAAGGGAATCTCCCTCTCTGGAGATATTTAAGAACAGGTTAGATAGACATCTGTCAGGGATGGTGTAGACGGAGCTTGGTCCTGCCTTGGGGGCGGGGGGCTGGACTCGATGACTTCTCGAGGTCCCTTCCAGTCCTATGATTCTATGATTCTATGAACTAAGAATGCATTTTGAATTCACATATATGTATGATGCTTGGGTACTGTTATTATAAGCATTAAAAGTGACAGGAAATAAATACATAAACAATACCTTAAATTAATGTAAACCTCATGTCTTCCATTGTTTAGCATGGCTGGTTTCATCCACTTCATTGTCTGGCATGGTTCAGTGGGTTTCAACCTGTGGTCTGTGGCTCGCTGGGGGCCCTCAGAGGATGTCAACGATTTCTTCATGAATCTGCACCTCAATTCACAAAATTTTTAAGAGTCTACACATGGAAAAAGGATTGAAAACCACCGACCTTGTAGCTTGATGTGTCCACGCACCTGTCCGTCTGTCTTATCTGACCTTTGTCTGTCCAGTTCTCCCGGCAGTTTCTTCCTCTGTGTGGCTGTGTCTACACTGGCATGAATTTCCGGAACTGCTTAAAACGGAATACTATTCCGTTTTCAGTTTTTCTGGAAAAGGAGCGTCTACATTGGCAGGCTGCTTTTCCGGAAAAGCCCTTTTTCCGGAAAAGCGTCTGTGGCCAATGTAGACGCGCTTTTCCGGAAAAGAGCCTCGATCGCCATTTTCACGATCGGGGCTTTTTTCCGGAAAAGACTACTGGGCTGTCTACACTGGCCCTTTTCCGGAAAAGTGTTCCGGAATAAGGACTTATGCCCAAGTGGGAGCAGAATAGTTTTTCCGGTATAGCAGCTGATTTTGTACAGTAGAGCATCGTTGCTATTCCGGAAATTCATGGGCCCGTGTAGACAGCTCGCAGCTTATTCCGGAAAAGCGACTGTTTTTCCGGAATAAGTGGCCCAGTATAGACACAGCCTGTGTGTCTGTCTGTAGATGAAGGGGCAGAGGAAAAGAGGAGTCCTCTACACAGCTGACCATGCTGTGGCTCTGCTGCCAGTGGGGAGAGGCACAAACACCTAGCCCCCTCCAATTCAGTGTCTCTGCCCAGTGAAGATCCCTTCCATTCAAACAAAGAGCACTATGAACAGCCTTTGTCCAGTGCAGAGTGGGCTAATTCTCCAGTGCTACTGTGCAGAGTGTAGATGCCTTGCTAGGCCATGATGAAGGTGAACCAAGCATGGTCCCTCTTTGTTCTTCCTCCTTTTGGTCCTGCTCCATGATATTCATCCCATTATTGTGCCTCAGTGTAACTTGCTTCTGTGGGAGCCGTTGGGATTTTTTTCCACATGGAGAAATCTCAGAATTTCTCAGGAACCCACATGCCCCAAAGGAAGGCTGGCAGCATTAGAGTCACACGCAGCATGGCTGTAAACAGACCCGACTCCATGGTGGCCAGCATCAAAGCTCCCACACCCGCCAGAGTTGGAGTCAGTCCATAATTTGCAGTAAAATGGCTTCGCATATTGCAGTGAAAGGACCAGCTTATTACAAGAAGCATCCTTCTCCTTTTGTAATGGGATCCCTGCCAGAGAAGGTGTGGGAAGCATGGTGGTCATTTGATACCTCAGCTAAGCCTGTTGTTAATACAACAGAAAATAATAATGGGATGAATTTTGTGGCATCAGTTCCTATTCCATATTGTGAAAAGAGTGCTGGCTTCTTAGCCAAGACCAAATAGACAATGTCACACGCAACTCTGTTGTGCTAAATCAACCTTGGGCTTAAACTGGATCTGAAGGATGGTGACAATACAACATTCTGCAGAGGTTTAGGCCACCGGAGAATATACCTGAGTACCTGTAATTGTTGAGTGAAACCTCTGAAAAGAACAGAGGATATCATGTCAAAGAAGAGGTTACCACACGGGAAAATTTATCTTGATATTGAAGAGTGGAATTAATATTATAATTTCAGCAGGTCAGATAGGTAAATATATTTCTTAGAAAGGGGGGAAATTAATAAAAAAGTCAGATGTTTCAATATATATTTTAGGTGGAACTAGTATTTGACTTTTGTATGCATAGTTATGTATATCTGAAGATATATTGTTCATTCTAGTAGAAAATCTTTTTTTTCCTCTACAGGTATAGACATACCCAATAGTGCAGCTATAATGAAGGCTATATACATGTTTCCATTATAAACCTCATGTTTTGGAGATTGTAACCCAATGATAAAACTTTGCTCACTAGTAAAGCAAAATTCTATGATCTTGGTGGAGTAGGGTATTTTCCCCCTCAATGTAAAAAAGATTGCATACAAGAAGATATTTCATGTAACCATTTTTGATAGTGTTTCTTTTTTAACTATGTTCTCAAAATAATATTGGTATGATGGGCTGTAATAATACTGAAGGAGCCATTATGATTTATATTGTTGACATTTATTTACAACATTGAGCTAATTATTCTTCCTTTGAACCAAATTGTTCACTTTGTTCCATCTATTCTACAGCCATGTTATTTCAGCAATAGCAATGTAATTACACCAGCCCATAATGGAGTAGAGAATTGGGTCCTATGCATTTTTTTACCTTCAATTTTAGAGAGATACACAAATGCAAAAGACAACCAAGCAAAAAAGTTAAGTGACGTATTTAAGCAAGGAAATAAAGATTTTGTCATTGAACACCATCATTAGCATACCCTATTTTGCCAGTGTATTACATTTCCATGTTAGATTATATTCACCTGAGCTTAAAGATCCCTGCAACACACAGGCAGCAGGATTGGGTGAAAGACACACTTACAGCACTAATTCTGAATCTTTGGGCTTCTGTTGAGATGGTTAGGTAAATGTAATTTCATGTTTACATTTTAATAAAAAATGCTGTACCTTGAATAATTATTTTCTCAGTATAGGGCTGACAAACATACCATTATCATAATCAATAACTCAGGGCCATTTACAGCCATTGTTATTCAGGTTCAATAGCACCTGACCGCACCCAAGTACTCTTGTTGATTTCAGTGGGACTACTACGCATGTGTTTAAGGACCTTACTGCACTGAACTCTCAGTTGCTATCATAGGCAGTGTTCCTGGGTAAGGTCAAGATTTTATTAACATTCACAGGCAGGACTTGGGCAATAAACAAGACATAACAGAATCCTCTGCCCCACCGTATGGAGCCCTGGCACCCCAGGCTGACAGACATTGCTCTGTTGCTCAGGGGGGCTGCGTGCCCAAGCCCCACTGCTGCAAGAGGCTGGAATTCACAGAGATCACGGAATCCAGGACCTCCATTCCAAAATCGTAGCCCGACTCATGGGGTCAGGTGCTATTCAGCCTGAGGAAGAGTGCCGGTGTTCAGCCCGTAAGGCACATGTCATTAATTGTTCGTTAGCCTTCTGCTGTGGTAAGAGAAGAACAAAAAATATGCTTAACTTTGCTATAATTACATTAGCGTCATGCTGAGTGGCTTCCATATGCATATGTTTGGAAATGGCCATACTGTGGCCTATCTGGAGACATTTCAGAGAGAGAGAGAATCTTTCTCTTTGATCTCCATGAATAGGGCCGTACCAAATTCCCTGCCGTGAAAATTGCATCTTGGACCATGAAATCTGGCCCTCACCCCTATGAATTCTGATCCCTGTCTTATGTGAAATCTGGTTTTTTGTGTGTTTTTGCCCTACACTACCCAGATTTCACAGGGGAGTCCAGAGTTTCTCAGATCAGAGGTCCTGACCCAAAAGGGAGTTGCAAGGGGCCACAAGGTTATTGTAATGGGGTGGCACTATTGCCACCTGTACATGGGCATTGCCTTCAGAACAGGTCAGCTGCAGCGTGGCAGCTGGTGGCCAAGTACCCAGCTTTGAAGGCAGCACCTCACCAGCAGCCATGCACAAGTCAAGGCAGCAGCGGCGGCAGCTGACTGAGGTGCTGAGGGTTCAGTGCAAGCAGCAATGCAGAAGAGTGTCGATACCATCCTGTGCCATCCTTACTTCTGCACTGCTGCTGGCAGCCACTCAGCCTTCAGAGCTGGACTCTTGGCCACCAGCCATTGTCCTCCCACTGCCCAGCTCTGGAGGCAGCACAAGTAAGGGTAGCAGCACCACAATCCCCTTCCCCTACAATAATCTTGTGTGGCCTTTGTGAGCATGTTGATGCATTAGCCTTTACATGGCTATCTGTCACCCGGTACAATCCCCATTTCCAACAAGTATTCAAGCTGTTCGATCTACAGTCATCCCCATGTTGGAAGGGCAGGTCTGTAAAACACTTTCAGCTCTGATTTTACAACCTACACATGCTTCTCAAGGAGAAAAACGATGCTGTTAAGTGTTACCATGCAGAGCTCAATTTGGCAACCAGAAAACAACACATCCTTTTTTGTTCTAAGGCAGATTCACTCCCCAGTACCTGAAATTAGCCAGGATGGGTAAGGAATGGTGTCCCTAGCTTCTGTTAGTCAGAAGGTGGAGATGGATGGCAGGAGAGAGATCGCTTGATCATTACCTGTTTGATTCACTCCCTCTAGGACACCTGGCATTGGTTGCTGTCAGCAGACAGAGTACTGGGATGGATGGACCTTTGGTCTGACCCAGTATGGCCATTCTTATGTTGTTATGAAGCTGACACGGCCATGAGATTGGCAATCTAACCCATGTAGAGAGCTGAAAGTGTTGCTGTAAGAACAGTCCTGTTGAACTTTGTACGTTGTGTTGTGTGCTGGTGTTGATGTCACCTCCTTTTCCATCCCCCCAAGAAGAAGACACAGTAGAGAATCCAATGACTGAAGAAGAGAAACCAGCAGCTCTTCCTGGAAAGGTGCTGGCGAAAGAGAGTGGGCCTGCTGAGCCTTCAGAACAGGCCGCAGGCCAGCTGGATTCTGGTTCAGAGGCCAAAGTGTCTCATGAAGACAGTGTACTAAATGTGGCACCCGGCGGGAAAAGCGTAACAGTTGTCCAGGAGGTGCCTCAGAAAGCAAAACCACCTTCCTTGGCCGAGGAAGGTGTGTCCGCCTTCGGATTGCATGTGTTGGCTGCAAATGAGTTCTCCTGCTTTCTCCAGTGCTTTCCAAGGCTGCCCCATTTCCTACTCTTGTAGTTTATTATTCTGATGGCTCTTGTTATAATGCTCGATGAGTCTGTGTCGGGTAACCCAGGTTGCATAGATGCTATATAACAAATAGTATCCCACCGCTGCAGCTGATTCTTGATTATTATTTTTTTTGTTTACTTTGCCATGATACAATGTGCTTTGCAGTTAAGCTGTTACTGCTGCATCAGTCTGTTTTCCCCATCTCCGATGTGTTTGCCAGTCACATTGCTACTCAATGTATATACTTTTTTTTCGTTTTGGTGCAGAGGCCCATCTGCTTTTCTTGCAAAAAGGGATGTTTATTGACTTAGCCTATGACATAAAGAAGCTTTCACCATAGAACTACTTTTGCTTGCAATGTGCAGTATTATTTATTTGTTTATGCTTCAGTGCATTCCGGTTTTGTTTCTGTAAGGCTATTGCTTCTTATGCCATATATTCGCCATTCATTGCAATCAACCCCCTTCTCTCCTTGATCATTGCCAGAACTTTGAGTTTTCATTTATTTTAGCTTCTTACAAGTTGATGGCCCGACACGAAGTACCTGTTCAGGCACAGTTCCCCATCGATCTCAATGGGGTTTTTGCCTTTGTAATGAAGTGTGGAAGTGAAGCACTTAGAGTAAAATCCTAAAGTGCTTACTTAGGCAAGACTCAATAGCTTTGATAAATTGAAATCAGTAGTTTTGCTTGAGTAAGAATTAAGTAAGTCTTCAGCTTTTGTCCTTTTGACAGTATTTCTCATCCGTTGTTTCAGAGGGAAACATAGACTGCATTTAGTATGAGGTAATGATGAGCCATATCTTTCCGAATGAAGAGATTTGGGGTGTGAGAGGCTTGGGTTTACACCCAATTTGGCCTAGTGGAGCAAGATGAAATGCCTTTGGTATTGTGTCTGCTAAAATTTTCTGATATGTGCATCAGCATCTCCATCCGAGATGCAATAGTTTAGCGAAGAGAGACAGCATTTAGCTAGTTATTCTCAATGAAACCACAGTTAAAGTAGCTAATGGGTGTTCCTTTTGCACTTTATATAAGTTGTGAATAATCACCACCACCACTGCTATAACACCCACAAAATCTTTAAAAAGCAGAAGAAAAAGCAGAGCAGGTGTGGATGTTTTTACATGCCACTCACAATGTTCAGAAGAATAGTTAATATTTTAAGCTAAATATATAGCTATTTGAATAATGATGAACAGATTCATTCAAATTCCTTTAAAAAGAATAAAGGGCCCAGACCTGTGTGCCGCATTCACATAAATGGTATCATTGTGTTCAACTGTGAGGATGGAGCTCCAAATTTATTTGCCCACGATCTGCTACAGCATGTTTTAGAAACATGCATTAAAAAACTAAAATCCGATTAGACAATGTTCTAACACATTCTAGCATAGATTTTGTTTTCCTTGTCTTGTAATTCATTAAGGAAAGATCAATCTATTAATTACTAATAAATCACCTATAAATTATGTAAAAAAATGTTACCAAAGAATATTAACTATGCTAAGAATATAGCAGCTAGAGATGTAAGAGTAACATTTCAGTTCAATTTTAAAATAATCCAGGGCCCCCTTTTCAGAGATGCTGAACCCCTTTGATTTCCATTGACTTCATTTGAATCTGTGAGTGCTCTGCGTTTCTGAAAACCAGACCCCTTTCTCCCCCCGCTTTGGAAATATGAACAGGTCCACAGAGTCGTATGAGGTCAGTTTCATGAGAATAACCCACTTTCTGCTTTTTTTCTAAAAATATAAAATATCAGTAATATTAGTAAATGAACTTCCTCATTCTATACTTAGTCCATATGCTGCATATTTTAATATTTCCTTTGATTACACAAAACCTCATAGTTTAAATAGAGATGGAGTATTATGTAAATACATACATTGTATATTTTGAGCACATCTACAAGGATACTGTTACTTGGCCAAATCTTGCAGACCTTTCTAAAGCAAAATTTGTATTGATTTCAGAGTCTAGCAAAGTATTTAAATACTAATTGAGGGATATATTGCAATGATACAGTTACAAGTAATGAGTGAGAAGAAGTCACATGAAACAAAAGGGTGTGTCTCTCATACCAGTGGAGACAGATTTACATGTGTAACTCACGTTGTCATTAATGCACTTGTAACACTTTGTGCATCAAGAGGAGAGGAGAGCACAACACTTTGAAACAAATTGCTAACTGAATAGCCTTGCTGCATGGTTGCATATTTTCCACTCTGCCTTCCATTAATCATATCAAGATTTCATTGTAAGCTAAATGACTGCCTGTAAGTGCTTTATATGATTTGTCATAAAACC
The DNA here is from genome assembly GCF_052426305.1 of Pelodiscus sinensis. Lineage (NCBI taxonomy): Eukaryota > Metazoa > Chordata > Testudines > Trionychidae > Pelodiscus > Pelodiscus sinensis. The sequence continues at coordinate 59,510,690 of NC_143058.1, forward strand.
CAACCAAACTACTTCAGATTTACTTACAGCCTCGAAGATGGAAATCCGTGACCAGGAGGGCAAAGGCCCTTTCACAGCTGAACCGTTAGACACAAAGGAGCATAAGTCAGAGAAAGACAGTAAGACCGGTGAGCAACCTAAACATGATGCCTTAGTTCCACAGCCAGCAAAAACTGAGACTCTAGCTAAAAAGGACTCATGGGGCAAAGAAGAAGAGAAAATAAGTCCAACCGTGTCAGGACAGATTTTGGATGCAGATCTGCAAAAGAAAGGGGAAGTAAGTTTGGCAGAGCCTCTTATATCTCAAGGACACAGGGACCTGTCAGTTGACCTGCTGAAGGAGAGTAGAACAGATGGAAGGAGTACAGATACCCAGATACCATCCAGCCAAGCTATACCCCTAAAATATAAAGATGACTTTACAGATACCCAGAAAAGTCATCTTGCTTCATTGCCTTCAGAGTTTAGAATGGACGTATCTGGTGCTGATCCAAGGGAAACTCCTTCAGAAATTCCTGTGAGTGTCCCACAGAAATTGCAGCTTGAAGACAGCTGCAAAACAAGTCATGAGCCCACTGACACAGAGGCTGCCAAAGAGCTTTCAAAAGATGAAAAGATCCACAAAGACAACACAGAAAAGCCAGTGGGAGAGGAAGTTGCTGCAATGGCTGCACATGCCCCCAAACCTACTACAGGGGAAACACTCACCCAGAAAGTTTCTACATGGGGGGAAGAAAAGGACATGACAAGGGATGAGAGCGATGAGGAGGAAAGGTATGGCTTCCTGGATTGGCAGCCTTCCAAAGCAGTTGATGATAGTCAACTTTATACAGAGCAGGAAGATAAAAGAATTGTTCCAGATAAAGCAATTGTTAGTGAAACTAAAAAGCCCTCTGATGTTCTCAGAACAGAAGAAGAGACTGATCGAACTGGGGTTTCAGCAGTATTAGATGTCAAAAAGGAAGAGCAGCAGAGCACAGAAACCCCCACTGGCGAGTTAAGCCATGACTCATTTTCTGAGGAAGCAAAAATATCAATAGATACAGCCCAGCTATCTAAAACAGAAAAAACTCCTGATGCGCCAAGGTTAACAAGCGAGAAGGGCCCAACTCACGAACTTTCTCAGGACAGAGATATTGAAAAGAAGTCTGAGGAGGAAACATTCCATATCTCAGATACAGCTACACGTGAAATACAGGTAGAGGAAGATAGGTCAGGAATGTCCACTTATTTTGAAACATCTGCTTTGAAAGAGGAAGCAATAAAAAGTGACATGCAACCGCCAGGCAGTGATTATTATGAACTAAGTGATACTAAGGAAAGTATGTATGAACGTTATCCTGCAGATCCTCTAATATCTAAAATGGAAGACAAGAAATTCCCACCAGAAACAGATCAACCATCCAGTGTCCCTGGTCATGAGATAGGATATAGTACTCTTGCTCAGAGTTTTCCATCCGATAAGCCTGAGGAACCTAGCTCTCCACAGGAAAGGATGTTCACGATTGATCCCAAAGTGTATGGGGATAAGAGAGAAATCCATAGTAAAAATAAAGATGATTTGACTCTGAGTAGGAGCTTAGGACTAGGGGGAAGATCTGCAATAGAACAGAGGAGTATGTCAATTAACCTGCCAATGTCCTGTCTAGATTCTATAGCACTCGGGTTCAGCTTTGGCCGTGCTCAGGATCTCTCCCCCCTTGCTTCAGATATTCTAACAAACACTAGTGGGAGCATGGATGAAGGAGATGATTACTTGCCAGCAACCACCCCAGCATTTGAGAGAGCTCCCTGTTTCCCTATAGAGAGCAAAGAGGAAGAAGAAATCATCGAGGAGGAAAAAGCAATGGAAGAAGAAAATATGCCAGTTGAATCCTTATGTGAGTCACCCTTCCTGGCTAAAGATTATTACAAAAATGGGGCAGTTATGGCCCCTGATTTGCCTGAAATGTTAGACCTGGCAGGCACGAGGTCTAGATTAGATTCTGTGAGCACTGACGCAGAGGTGGCACAAAGAAAATCTCTTCCTTCTGATGCTGATGCAGAAGACAGTGGGGCACCCCTGACCCCTTTGACTGATGAAAACCATATAACCCTAAAAGCTGAAAGTCAGCTAGAAGACTTAGGCTACTGTGTTTTCAATAAGTACACAGTGCCACTGCCTTCCCCAGTGCAGGACAGCGAGAGCTTAACAGGTGAAACCTGCCCCTTTTATGAAGGCAAGGATGAAAAAATGAGAAGAGGTCTGGTAGCTGACCTCTCTCTGATAGAAGTGAAGTTGGCAGCAGCTGAAAAGTCTAAAGAATTTAGTGAAAGAGACTTGAGTCCAAACATCTCTAGTGACCCAACAGTTCTGGGAAGGGAGTTTGAACTGGAGAAAAGGGGCTCTGATAAGCTAGATACTGTGCTAGAAAAATGTGAAGAGCAGGTCGATTCCAAAGAAGCCTATTCCCTTGAAGATACAAAACATGAAAAAAAGATGCCCGATGCAATTTTGGAAAGAAAAGAAGACGGTGCCATTGATAAACTTTACGTGGCTGGGCCTGAGGTTGATACCACACATGACAAAGCATTAGCAAAAGAGGCATCGAAAGAAAAAGACGTTGTTTCTTTATTGACTGAAAAGGAGGAAAAGCCTCTTAGCATTGCTCCAAAGGAAGCCAAGATAGAATCACCCCACAAGCCAGACTACGATGCTATAAAACATGATATGGATGTTGCTGCCAGGCAAGCTGAACAAGAATACCAGACTCGGACACATACTGAGATCAGTGAGTTTGCGGAAGCTGGTTTAAAGCAGGACACAGATTCTGTAAAAACCGCAGAGCCCGACACCCAAGAACCTCAGCAGCCCAAAGAACCAAAGGAGGCTGATGTTCCTTCAAGGACTGAGCCTAGTCAAATGAAGGACAGCACCAAAGTATCTGACACTGAAATTAAGGAGAAGGTGACTAAGCCTGATCTGGTGCATCAGGAAGCAGTAGATAAAGAAGAATCTTATGAGTCTAGTGGGGAACATGATCAAATACAAGAAGAATTAAATGGAGAATCTTTGAAACCCGATGACAGCAAAATAGAACCTCAAAAACCACCTGTCTCAGAAGAAGAGACTACATCACAATTACCAGTGGGAGAACCTTCCATCCCGCTTGCTGTTTCAAAACCCGATTCTGTGCAGGAGGAGGCAGCTGATATCCAAATGGAGATCATACCACACCCTGAAGAAGAAGTGAAAGAGACGACACCAGACATGGTCGTGGGACCTGCAGAAACCACAGAGCAGCCAGTGCATGATGTAACCCATGAGTCTGTACAAGTCAAAGAGCATGTAGAAGAAAAAGAAAAAGAAGAAAAAGAAGATGAGAAGCATCAACTCATGTCAGAACCACCCCAAGAAACAGAGTTAGAAGCAGCAGAAGAGGTGCTGACTGAGTCTGGCCCTGAGGAAATGCCTGAACTGAAAGGAGTTATCGAGTCTGTTGTGACAATTGAGGACGACTTCATCACAGTGGTGCAGACGACGGTGGATGAGGGCGAATTGGCCTCTCACAGCGTGCGCTTTGCAGCCCCGCAGCAGGGAGAGCTGGAAAGAGGGGACTTCCTGCCTGAAGAGGAAGTGGAGATGGAGGTGGAGGAGCCCAGTGACGGTCAGGCAGAGCCCAAAGAGGGCTCGCCCGAAGCTCCCGCTTCACCCGAGAAGGAGGAGATCCTGCTCACCGATTACAAGACAGAGACATACGATGATTACAAAGATGAAACAACCATCGATGACTCCATCATGGACACAGACAGCCTGTGGGCAGACACTCAAGGTGTGCATTATCCGTTTTTTTTTTAAATGTTTCCCAACAAACAATAATAATATCAATAATAATAATAATATAGTAATCATAATTTCAATACATTTCAGAAATGATATACAATAATCTGCAATTTATTTTAGACCCTATGCTGTGTGTTCAAATTGCTTTTCCCTCCATCAAAGTGTTGTTAACATTTGTTACTAATTTTCTGTTTGTTGTTACAATTTGCTCTGACCCTACAGATGATGATAGGAGCATCATGACAGAACAGTTAGAGACTGTTCCTAAAGAGGAGAAGGCAGAGAAAGAATTGCGAAGATCATCTCTCGATAAGCATAAAAAAGAGAAACCTTTTAAAACTGGGAGAGGCAGGATTTCTACTCCTGAAAGAAAAATAGCTAAAAAGGAACCTAGCACACTCTCCAGAGATGAAGTGAGAAGGAAAAAAGGTTCATTTAACACTCACTATTACCTTATTTTTGCTGTTGTACCGTACTGTACGGTTACTCTATTGTAGAAGTTGAATATGGTGATAGTACTAATACTATTTAATCAGACATTGTACAATTACATATAAAACAAGGTGCTAAGATCACCACTGTTTACTCCAGCTTCATGCTCAGATAGTGGGCGAGGCAGCACAGCTGAGTGTGAATGGATTAGTCCTTTGCCTCTGCCAATTAATTAACTCATTAATTCAGTCCGAAAGCATCAAATTGGAGTAAGAGAGCAGTCGGTCTGGCCCCTGGTTGATTTATTGTCATATCAAGCTGTTTGGGCTTTTTTCCTGATTGTGTGCTTTTGTGTTTTCTTGTCCATAGCAGTGTATAAGAAAGCTGAACTTGCTAAAAAATCTGAAGTTCAGACCCACTCTCCTTCCAGGAAAATCATTTTAAAACCTGCTATCAAATATACTAGACCAACTCATCTCTCCTGTGTTAAACGGAAGCAGACAGGTGACTGTGCGGTGTTCAGTTATGCAATGTGGCTGGCAAACATAGACACTTTTTTGTTTAAATCTCATTGCTACAGTAGCTTCTCTCTCTTTTTTTATTTATTTATTTTTTTAAATTTTTCCTGCAAGAATATCAGCCTTCATGAACAATATTTTCAGTGTTTCGTATCATTCGTCTTTTTCGGTCTTCCTTTATTTATTTATTTAACAGAGACCATGATCATGGATGCTTGTCATTGCTCGGCCCTCCAAGTGCCGTCATTGTATCTTGGCATTGTGTTTGAATGTGGTGTTGTAGGAACCTCTCAAATTATTTATTTATTTATTTATCCGTTTGTTTGTTTATTTTTGTGGTGAATTTCTATGCTGGGAAAGTGTTGACAGCTCAAACCACGGTATGCATATCCATGATTTTGCTTTTTCTTCCTCTCATGCATAATAACAAGACTTGTATGTTGCTCATTAAATACTTATCTGCATTGGCACTTCCAAATCTGTTACTGATGTTTATGCCTTCAAGCCAAAACCCACAGGGCGAATCTGGAATGCGGAGTACGATGCTGAGAGAGAAGAAATTTGGGGTTAGTCGACGAATGCATTTCGAGCAAAACCGGTTTTCAAAATCTTAGTATTTGATAGGGGAAGATGAGAGAAGGAAAAACCAGTGGCTCTCTCTATATCTAAATAGATATGTCATTATTCAGAATTAAAACATTTTCACTCCAGTCTTATGGCATTATTCTTAATGGTCAGATCAGGGTGGAAAGATCAGTATTGGGCTTGGCTATTTATTTTTTGAAAAAGGAGTTGAGGCATGATTTTCCTATAACAAAGTTTGACACTTCTGTGTACTGCAGTGCAGTTGTCCCTTATTTATACCAGAGAGAGTGAGAAAAGAACCAGACTTCACTAGTTTAAATTCAGGGTACAGCATTCTAAAATGTATGTTTCTTGGCTCAGAAGTTAAAAGCTATGTTTATTACTTTGGTCAACAAGTTAGATGTAAATTAGAGTAGCCTCCAGTGTTCTCCAACCAGCTCCCAACCTTAAGAGAAAGGAGAGTAAAGGTGGCTTAAACCAATTTATCTCCCCACTCCCTCCCATCTTTCACCAAACACGGCTTAATGTGACCAGAAGCTGTTACCCGTAAAGTCAAAGATTATTCAGAGAACCCAAAGTGTGCTGTGGGATTAGGGACGACATGGCGCAAGTTGGTTTAATGCTCTTGTCCTTCACCTTTGCAGATCAGGTTTCGTATTCTGCAATGGTCATACAAGATTATTTTTAGCTATTTGGCATGATTTGATTGCAACTTAAGGAAGCTTAGGGCTAAAACAGTGAAGTGCATCTTCATGGCCTAAAGCACTAGCTTTAGGCCATGAAGACTAATATCTTCGTCTCTTGCTTAGCTATTATTTCCTCACATGAACTATTTCTAACCCTCTGCATTTTTTTGCTTCCTATGGCCTTCTAGTCAGAATTCACTTGTGCCAGTGGAAAAACCTGAGGAAATCTGCCCATTGCTGCCTTAGAGACATTTATACTGGCCATTGCCTGCCCCTCTCCATAATATATAGAGGAGTTCACTCACATTAAAAATAAGCCCAATAAGTAGCCAAAGTAGAAAATATAATTTAAGGACATACCCCAAGTTTATTCACACTACAGGAGCTGAGACAAATGAAAAACACCTCACCCAAAACATCCACAGACTGAGAGAGCTCTGAATCAGATTAAAAAAGTTGTGGCCTTTATAAATGGTTGAACCAAAATGCTGAATCTGAAATTTGAGAACATTTTGGTCTGGAACCGAACTTTAAGTCTGTTCTGAACCAAATCACTGAATGAACAGAAAGTCTCCACAACCTAACATTGGGACATCTTCAAGAGAGCTGGGGAGGAAAAATCACAAGGTGATTTTCTTCTTTCTCCCCTTTTCTATATCAGTGCAGCTGTGGCGGGTAAGGGGACATGGATGGATATCTCGTAGAATTGCCCTTTGGGGTGTAGGTATCCAGGATTAAATATGCATACCCCTGTGGTGGACTTAGCCAATACAGGGACTGGAACCACCCCAGGCATGTTGAGGAGCAGGGAACATGAGGACATATATTTTCCTAGCTGAATGCTGTAAACCAAAAGGATGATTTCCATTCTTCCTTATGTTGACTATAAAACAATTCGTCTGAAGCCGGTGTCTATTCTCATGTAAGTCAGTGTGAGCTTTCCTTCTGGTTTCAGGGAGTGCCAAATTAGGTGCCTATCCAGAAGTGCCCCCAGAGTATATTCTGTATAACTCTGAGCACATTCTCAGCAGCAAAAAATCTGTTAGCCTTATCTATACTTTAAAAATGAAACGCATCCAAAGAGCAGTCTTGCGGGATACAAATGTCTCCATTAAAAAGTCAAAATGTGTCCACATTGACCATGCAGGGAGACCATGAAGGCGATGTCACAGGATTTTCCAACATATCGAAAATAATTCCGATGTCACTGTGTAGTAACCGTAGGCAGGAGCTGTTTTAATGGCAACCACAATCTCTTCAAGAATGGGATTCTCAGTAATTATAATTGTTAAAGGACACGCCTTCCTTGGAGCATGAAAAGAGGAAGAAGGCAGAAGGAAAAGACAGTTTTATTTGATTATCTGACCTTTATGCTAGTTTTCATTGTGTTGTCTGATTGGCTGAAGTTAGAAGACACTGCTGCCTTTGTGACATCACATCATGGATGTCATAGGATAGGCCAGCACAGTTGCTTAGCCTTTGAACTGGGCAAACATGCATTAGGTTTGTCTTCCTTGTCTTAAATATGTTTACTGTGTGATTAAGCTGGTAGCAGAGCACGAAAGGACAGTGTGACGTCATGATCCAGGTATTTTGCTCAGATGGAGGAGTTGTTATGCTGTCAGGTAAGTCAGTCACAGAAACACAACTGTGCTCTTTACCTCATAGCCACAGGCAACTGGAGTTCAGTACCAAAGGGGAGGGAAGGAAGATTTAAAAAACAACAAACAGCAGTAACAGATGTGGTAAAATGTAATGCAGGAGGCTTTTACTGAACGTGTTAATACATGCAGACTTAAACTGTCAGCTCTCTGATCTCAAGTTTTCTCTCCTACTCCCTCAAGTTACAATCAAAGAAAAAGAACAAGGCAAGAACATTAGTTAAGAGGGCAAAAGTATCGAGTGGGAAAGGCAGCCTTGTTCACAATGGAGATCGATTGCAGAATGCCAGGATTTAATCCCAGCAAGGGGATGTGTTGGGACAACTGGCAAGGCCCAGTGGAAAGCCATCATTGCTGGACATAGTTTTGCCGTTGGGTTCACAGATGAACATAGTTGGGACAGTAGCTAAATGAACTCAGCCTTGACCACTCAACCTTCCTTCTGTACCCACTCAAAGTCCTAAGTAGCTAGATTTCATATATCACACAGCTTCCTGCACAACAGCATAGCGAATACTTAGTACATGCATTTCTGAAAAGCTTTTCAGTTTCTAGTGTTTCTCCTAGGATGGAGTCCAAGTCACACGATATCCAGCTCACCTCAAATGAAATTCAAATGACTAAAAGAAAATGGTAACTATCATGGGTGCCAGCAGCTTGAATAATAAGATATTAAACTAAAGTCTGAGGGTTTTATTGACATCTGCGTTACTCCACTTTTATACCAGTGTGACTGTATTGACGTGAGTGGAATTACAGCAGCACAAATTGGAGTGAATTCGCAGCAGCGAATCAGTTTCTTTTCAGTTAGGGTTCTTGGCCAAGATTTTGAAAAGTGGCTAGTGAGATTGCTTGAGATTCCTTAAAGGGGCATGATATTCAGAGGGCAACTTCAGCATTTTCTGAACATTAAGAAACTGGGATGTCTCATGTTGGGCTCCCAATATCACAAGTCTCTCTTCAAAATCTTGGCTCTTAATCCTAGACCACTAAGAAGAGAAGGGCAAAATTCTGATTTGTTGTCTAAAATTCATGAATTAACTGGAACTATCACAAATATGGTAACAAATATTGTAACAATGTATTCTTTTATTTCTTAAGGCAGCTGCATATACTGCATACAGTAATTCACCACATCATTGCTTTGCACGGTGCTTAAAAGACAATTGATTATACTAAAGGTGTTCAGAAAATCAAAATGATTATTTTTAACCATCAGGATTTTCTTTTTGGGGTTTAACAGCGGCAGGTGGTGAAACAAACCAGGCTCCCGGTGTATTTAAACAAGCAAAGGAAAAACTTTCAGTGAGTAAACTAATCCTCTTGTCATTTATCTTTCAAAAACTCTTTTTGTCCTGTCTTGAGTGCTTTTATTTTAATTTCAGTAAATAACTGTGCCTTCCCTTTAGAATTCATTTGTCATATTAATTTTTATTACAGCCACTGTCCCTGTGTAGCTTCTGAATTACAAAAATAAGTATATAGAGACTTTGATTGTGGTTTATTATTATTATTTATTTATTTATTTATTTATTTATTTATGTGTATTGTTGCATCATCTAGGAGCCCCAGTCATGGACAAGGATCCCGTTGTGCTAGGCACTGTACAAGCACACAACAAAAGACAGTCCCTCAATTCACAGTTTACACACAGCCTCTGAGTTGCAATAACATTTAGTGTTGTTAAACGTTTAAGGCCAGGCCCTCAGCTGGTGTGAATGGGCACAGCTCCATTGGAGCCCCCAAAGCTGCACTAATTTACACAATCTGATGATCTGGCTGTGGGTGTCATCTTGTGTTGGATTGTTACATACAAGAAGGAAATCCTGCCTCAAGATTGGATGAAAAGAGTCTTGTGGCGATTCATTGCATTTCTGTTGCTTTCCTCCTCAGAGGTCACGGAGTTCTGGAAAATGTTAACCAATGACATCTCATATGCAAATATGCCCCCCAATTAGCTTAGCTGAGGTCATGTCCCGGACCTCTCTCCACCTTAGAACGTTAGGTTTAAACAAAATTTTCAAACTTCCTGTCCTCACCTTCAAGGTTCAGCTCAGCCTACACTACCACTTACATCTCTGCTGTCTTCCACGCCACACCTCTGATACCCTACAAACCCATCAGTGAGTATTGCCCACCTTCCCGTTAGTCTTGCTTTCTGTCCAGCCCCTTCTCCCATGTTACCCATATACCTCTCCCATCCAAGCACTCCAAGCACCTGACTTGTTTTCCTTCAAACCCCACTGTGTAACTCTTTTTCCAAGAAGCCCACACATGCTAGCTCACAACTGTATCATTGTGGTGACTAATCCATTACCAACCAACAAGACCCCACAAAGTTTTCTAAGTTCAACCATTTTTCTGCATCTTCCATTGTGTATTAAGCCCAATTTGTTTTGCCTGTCTGAGTAGACCAAAGGACCATGTAATGCGTTAAACATCTTGTCAACACTTAGCCAACAGTAATAGATTATATTTCTGAATAATCAATAATGTTGATGGCAGCAACGTAAGTAATTAGCTGTCATCATGAGTGCTGTGCCTCTTTAGATCCAAATCCAGATCTGAATTCCCCCAAAGGGAGCATGTGATCTGGTGCTACAATTCTGGCCCATCTCTAGCTATAGCTGAGAGATCTGTAGATATTTCTCAGTAAAATATTCAGAGGTATAGGAGGCAGGTGCATATATTGACTTCCTGTGTGGGTCAATAGCAAGCGTCATTTTCCTCTGAGGTCAGTTCACCTTAGCAGAATTTAGTATCTGCTTGTTGCCAAAGTCTTAAGTGCTCTTGGAGCATGACACATAAACAAGCAGTGTGCATTCTTCTGCTAGGTCTGTCGCCTGTCTTTTATCTTCTTTATTCTTCCTGTCAATTGTTTTAGGGCAAGGACCTGAAATCTAGTCTCTTCTTGCTCTCACTTTTGTCTTCCTTCTCAATTCCTGCTTTTAGAAGGGGGTTGAACTTGATGGCCTCATAATGTCTCTTCCAACCCTACTATTCTATGATTCTATCATCCTCGTGCATCCCCTTCCAGAAACATCCTTTCTCCTTCTACCTTTTCTCCTAATTCCCTGGGGCAGTCCATATTCTGAACTTTCAAGCACCTATCCCCTATTACTGTTGCATTCCCTCCAACTTTGTTATGTATTGTCCTGCTCCATCCACCCGAAGAGACATTCTCATAGCAGTCCCCCTACTCCATTCCAGCTGTGGCATTGGGTCACATTGTGCCTGATTACACTCATCACTCATTTGCAGAGCATTAGTACCTGACTGCAACGTACCTGTTGTACTTCTAAACAGAACTCAGGAAAAGCTAAGCAGTTCTACCCTGCTGGGGAGGATCGTGTCCTCATCCCAGCTGTGCATTAAGAACATTGGCTAATTCATATCAGGGAGGACACACTGTGCCTGCTTTCTAGCTAGCTCGTGAAATAAAATGAAGTTTTCATGTTTCATCTTGAGTAGTCTCTCAACCACTGCAAGCCCTGATTCTTATTGTAAGTGCTAGATAAGGCTCGGTCCTGCATAAGCTGCCTGCCTTTGCAGCAGAGGGAGTTCAGATGGAAACTGATGGTAGCATATGGCCCTCAATGGGCATTTGTTTGAAAGTAGTAGCACATGTAGTTTGGCCCTAAAAACACAGATAGGACAGGATTTTGCAAAATATCTTCCCATCTTGAAAAGGGCACAGTTAAGGATAGGTTGGACTCCATCACATACTTCCAAGAGTGATTCATCAACCACAAGATCATCCTTTCTCCTTAACTGCGCCCTGTGAAAGACAGGAAGCTATTTTGTCCTGGCTGTGTTGGGACCCAAACTAGATGTGCTTTTTATACAATGCAGGTACTCATGGAGTGAGATACTACTCAATTTAAGTATGAGAGGCAGCCTCTGCCGCTTTGTGCCTTCGTTCCCCATCGGTAATACCTTTCCTACTAAGGGTATTGTGAGAATAAATTCATTTGTTTTTAACGAGGTGCTCAGATACTACTGTGATATGGAGGGTATCAAAGCACTTAATTAGATTGTAGCCACCAAATTGCTGGTTCTCAGCCCTCTCAAAATTCGGTGCAGATTTGCAAAGGTATTTAGATGCCTAAAGATATGGGCAGACAGATACTGGCTTTACAAAAGTGCCCAGGTGCATTAGGTACCTAATTCCCACTGACTTTCTGCATCCCACAGCACCTAAACATCCTTTGAAATCCAGCCCAAGGTTGGGCACCTGAAGATGGAGGCAGGCCAGACTAGGTGAACGTTTAAAATGGCACAGTTTTATGAAAATTATTTCAAGTGGACTCACCATTGGTCAGTGTAGTGGGTCAGGATTTACTGCCATGGTGTCCTGACAGCCCGCCTGCTCCATCAAGGATGAGAACCAAAAGGCTGTGTGCGTGTGTGCTCAGTGATGTGGGCCATGTTGACTTGTGCAATTCGTCAACACAGCAGACTCTGAGAGAGCCCCCAAAGACCACAAATCAGATAAGGATCGAAGGCGCCCAGCCAGGTTTATTGTTAAGCGAAGTTCAGTAGTAGTGGTCAGTAGATGCTAATGAATCACTATGCCAGGGCTGGGGAGCCTATTTTGGGTCAGGAGCCACTGACCTAGAGAAAAAATCAGCAAGTGAGAAGCAAAATACCAAACAAACAAAGAAACAAAACAACCTGTGTGGCCCCTGATTGAGAATGAGAAAGCACACCAGAGGCTGGGGGGCCAGGCTAGTAGATTTTGTGTGCTCCAGCCCTGTGGGGGGATGGTGGTGGGTCTGAGTGCCTGTGCAGGCTCCCCAATGCTGGGGGGGCAGAGCTCTGAGACTTAGGGGCTGGATCCATGCAAGCCACAGACCCCATCTGGCCCCTGGATCTGAGGTTCCCCACCCCTGCACTATGCATTTGTACCCCATAACAATGGACTCAGCTCAGTCAGTGGGAGGTCCCACTGTCCCCTAGGCCAGATAAAAACAGTCCCTCCACAACACAACTTTATAGACACTGCACACAAGTTACCCATCACTCCTGATGTGTCAGGTTGCCACCCTCTGACACTACTTACATACTCCCCATCACCCTGCACCTCATGGTCTGATTAGATCATCTCTATCCATCATGCTGTCATTTTAGACCATTTCCCGAACCTGGGTTGGTATCTGTGGGGAGTGTGGGTACCAAGGTCTTTTTTAATGAGCTGGTGGTATCATCCTTTTGGAATGTTCTTTCTACTTATGACCAGTCCCAATTACTGTTCTACACCTGGGCCTAATACCAGTTAGTGTTTTGCACTCTCAGCCCTGATCCTGCCAAATTCTGTGAGCAGGGCCTGCCTCTTGCTCACAGCTTGGCTTTCCTGTCCTTTATGTTAGCCATGTTTTGTCCATTGTTAGCTAAGTCTCAGGCCTCAGGCCTCAAATCAGGCTTGTGCTACATGAACTTTTGTTTCAGGCCCTCATCTTACTACAATCAGTTATATGCCTCCCTGTATTTTAGATAGCAAAATAATAAATATTTGGCAATCAATAATATGTGGCCATAAAAGCGGAGGGTTTTTAGAAATAAACTCTTGCAATATTAAAGTGTCTCTAGTCATTGAACGGAGCTTGTTTCCCACAATAGAGGCTCCAAAATGAACAATATTTTCTACAGAGGCCCAGTCTAACAATGCAGTAGGCCGGAAAGAAAGCATTAGAATTTAGAACCTTCCCAAGCCACACGGGAATGCCTTTATTTCACTTCACAATTTAAAAATTGTTTTAAGCAGTGTTGATGTGCCCAATTCTGATCTCTTTTAATGTGGCATAAATTGGGATCAACTCTGCTATCATCGATGGAGCTACATCAGTATACAACTAGAGCAGGGCAAAGAGATTAGGCTCAATGTTTCATAAGTGAAAATGTTCAGTACCCTGATTCTGCGTAGTGTCGACAGTGTGGATTTTTTCAGCGCTACTATGCATTGTTAACAGCCCAATCCTGCAGCTCTTGCTTGTGCCGAGTCATTTTTACACATACATAGTCCTATTGTAGCTACTTGCATGAGCAATTTCATCTCTATGGGTATGTCTACACTACAGTTCGAACTAGCGGGGTAATGTATGCATACCGCACTTGCTAATGAAGCCCGGGATTTGAATTTCCCGGGCTTCATTAGCATAAGCGGGGAGCCGCCATTTTTAAATCCCCGCTGCTTCGAACCCCGTGCAGCGCGGCTACATGGGGCTCGAACTAGGTAGTTCGGACTAGGGTGCCTATTCCGAACTACCAGTTCACCTCATTTCACGAGGAGTAACGGTAGTTCGGAATAGGAACCTAGTCCGAACTACCTAGTTTGAGCCCCGTGTAGCCGCGCTGCACGGGGTTCGAAGCAGCGGGGATTTAAAAATGGCGGCTCCCCGCTTATGCTAATGAAGCCCGGGAAATTCAAATCCCGGGCTTCATTAGCAAGTGCGGTATGCATACATTACCCCGCTAGTTCGAACTAGCGGGGTAGTGTAGACATACCCTATGCGAGTAAAGTGTTGCAAAATCAAGCCTTCTTTGCCAAGATACTAGCTTCCAATTATTCTTTTTCATTATATCTTATACGCTGTAAGGAAAAAAAATGAGAGCCAGATTGTAAACCCCTTACGTTACTTAAGGGCCCAAGTAGTCCTAGTGTCATCAGTAGAACTAGCTCTGGTAATAGTTGCTTGCCGGGGCCAGTATGGGGTTTGTAATCTGGCCCATAATGATTTGAAAATATTTCAAACAGAGTATAAAATTGCATTTTATGCTGGATTCTTAAGTGTAAATAAGATAGAAGAGGTGTCATTATCATGTTATAGCCACATTTTTTTCTAAGTCTCCTACTAACACAGGGGTGGGTAAATACCACCTCGTGGGCCAGATCTAATTCCCCAGGGTTAGCACCTGGCAGGCCAATGCTGCTATATGTACCTGCGCCTCCATAGATACTGGTCAATCCACCTCCCATTGTCCATGGATTGCCATTCCCAGCCAATGGGAGCTTTGGGAAGCAGCACGGACAGGTACACCACTTCCTACAGCTCCCGTTGGCTGGGAATGGTGATCCACAGCCAATCAGAGCTGCAATTGCCTGTACCTTTGGAGGCACATGTAAATGTAGTGGTGGTAGTTCGCCTGGGGTAACCCTGGTGAACTGCCACCATTTTATTGTCCACCCCCGTACTAACATATTTGTGGACTATTCCCAGACAGGGAGATACTTCATATACAAAACTTGATTTTTAAAAAGCAGGCTCTATCTCTGGTCCTGTAAATTTCCACCTACAGTAAGTGCTCACGAGGCAGCCTTTGCATCTGCGGTTATTAGAGGAGACAAACTTGCCTGTGCAGAAAAGGAGGGCTGTATGGAGGCCCTTCTTAGGGGACATCGACACAGCATTGATGACGTGATTTCCAGCTTGGGTAGACGAACACACACGAGCTCTGCCAGGGTATATTGGTGGCACAGGTAGCAGTTCAGGCTAGCCACCTGAGGACAATCCCACTCGGCTCCCAGGATGCATAGTGAGACAGCTAGCCTGAACCACTGCACATACAATGCTGTTTTTAGGCACAAGCTTGAACGGAGGTACATGTACCTGAGCTGGAAATTATTTCTCATCTGCGATGTGGATGCACCCAGAGAGTAAGTTGCTCTCTCAGAGCCACAGCTGCGTTTCAGCAACCCAATACCTACTTGCATGTGTGTTGTAGAATAGTACATGTTCCAGCTGGAAAATGGAAGTTTTGTTCATAGTTGGTATTTTTTTCATTGATCCATGTTGCCTGTGTTTTCCTTTCATCTCCTCATCCACCTTTATGTCATGTTTCTTTTGTTTGTTTTGTCATCACTAGACTGCCTCTTTGTCAAAGATTCCTGCCTCAAAGTCTAGAGCGAAGTCATTACTTCCTCCAAGACCCAGCTCAGCTTGCTCACTAACTACTAAAAGGGCTGCTTTTCTCGATACAGACAGTTACTTTGTACGGCCCTCCTCAGCGGGCCCAAGAGACTACTTTCCATACTCAAAATCAGATGCTAAGGTAAGGTAGTTGAGTTAGAGGTAGCTCAGAGAGGTGCACAAGTGAATTCCATGGATCTTATTTTCTCACTGCTACAGCTGAGCAAATCTCAGGGTACGTCTACACTGCATGCTAATTCCAAAATAAGTTATTCCAGAATAGTTATTCCGAAACAGCTTATTTCAAAATAGCATGTCTACACTGCAGGGGAGCCTCAAAATCAGTCCGAGGCAGGCTTCCCTAATGTAGACGTGCTATCTTGATTTAGAGCCCCAGGAGGCACTGGGGTGGATTAACTTAGAATGGCCCTGGGGAGGGGCTATTTTGAAATAGAAGCAGTGGAGCATCTACACGCGTCTTATTTCAAAGTAGCTATTTTGGAATAGGCATTATTCCCCCTAGAATGAAGTTTACCGATTTCAGAATAAGCCATCCGTTATTTCAAAATTAGTTTGAAATAATGGAATGCTTGTGTAGACGCTCACATTGTCATTTTGAAAAAACACTTGTTATCTTGAAATAACGGTGCAGTGTAGACGCACCCTCAGTGAAGTTACTTGGGTTTGTCATCACATACAGTCGCACAGCTGCAGCACTTGGTGAAGAGCTTCTCCCATTGGTGTAGTTAATCCACTTCCCCAGAGAGGCAATAATTATGTCAAAAGGAGAAGCTCTGCCATGGACATTGTGCTGTCTACCCTGGGAGTTAGGCTGGTATGACTATGTTGCTCAGTGGTTCAGGCTTTACCAACAAAAGTGTGAGTGTAGACAAAGCCTCAGTGAAGATACTTGGAGAGCTACTCTTATCCCGTGGAAGGAGACATGGGATCCAGGCTATAGACTAGCTTTGGAGACGGGGGCTGTGTCTACATTGGCACCCCTTTCGGAAAAGGGATGCTAATGTAGCACTTTGGAATAGGCAAATCCGCGGGGGATTTAAATATCCCCCGCGATATTTGCATTAAAATGGCTGCCGCTTTTTTTCCGGCTTGGGGAAAAGCCGGAGAAAAGCGCCAGTCTAGACGTTATTCTCCGGAAAATAAAGCCTTTTCAAGTAGGAATAAGAAATCCTCCGGAAAAGGCTTTATTTTCCGGAGAATAACGTCTAGACTGGCGCTTTTCTCCGGCTTTTCCCCAAGCCGGAAAAAAGCGGCAGCCATGTTAATGCAAATACCGTGGGGGATATTTAAATCCCCTGTGGATTTGCCTATTCCAAAGTGCTACATTAGCATCCCTTTTCCAAAAGGGGTGCCAATGTAGACACAGCCAAGATGTCTAGAAACAAAGGAGATTGTTACCAATTTTTCAGGAGGATAACTCAACTCTCTTTTATCCTGTGACAGCTGAGGTGTTAACTGCCCACTTCACTTTGAATGGTCTCTTGCAACTCCTTATCTTTTCCACCTAATCTTTGGCTGTGACACTCTTAAGTATCTTTCCCAGACTTAAAAGAAGCGCTCTTGGGTAGCTCTTTCTCACCGACAGGAATTGGTCTCAGAAAAGATATTTCCTGTCTCTCCTTGTGAGACTAGTAGCCAAATGCCGCCTGGCATACGCCGGTATCTCCCAAATCCAATTTCAAAAATTATCCAAACTGGTGCAAAAAACATCTGGTGTGGGTTGGTCAGAAAATGGTTGTAAGTGGGGCACAGTGGCTAAATTCACCAACTTGGCCTTCAGTGGGTGTGTAAACCAAGTAAAATGTATACATGGGGGGACTGGAAGAGAAAGCCATCATTAAGACATAGAAAACTCCTCTTCCTGCAATATATCATGCAGCACCCTCTAAACCTGTAGGGCTAATTTTGCCCCTGATGTAACTGGGCTAAGCTTTCCTTCAGAGTTGTGTCCTCTTATGCTAGGGATTGCATCTGGTCCCCAGAGAATACTAAATGGGTTACAAACTTACCGAAAGGCAAATTGGTGCTGGTGTCTTTAGTCACCTACATTTATTTTATGACCAATTTACGTCCAGGGTTAGATCCTCTACTTTGGTAGATAGACACAACCCTATTGAAGTCAGGAGAGCACTGTCCATTTCACCAAGGGTGGTCTGGCCCCACAAGTACAACTTATGGGTTTTGCAGGGCTGTCATAGCCATATTGGTCCTAGCAAATATTTGCACATACTCAGATGTGCTCTGATCTAAATGAGATAGAGAAGCAGAAACAAACTGAATCAAACATAGACAAGATCGGTACAGAAGAAAATAGGCTAAGGGTCCAGTGACTAATATCCCTCCTTTGAAAATGTAATCAGCAGTCTAAATTCTATACATATCTCATTTTTGGGGAAAATGTAATGCACCTTCAGTGCCTCAAAAGGCATTTCAGCCCTCCTGTTCTCTAATAATGTGGAGCGTGAAACATCCGGGGAGGGGGCTGATCTTGTGATTCTTCTGCAGGTGGAATCCCATGGGACTTCAGGATTGGGCCCTGGATCTTTGCATAACAAAGCCCATTATACTAAATAGTCTTTGAGTATTTCTTGTTTCATGACTTGCTGACCAAAACTCCTCTTTTACGTTGGGTTTTGCCGTTGACTTCAGTGGGAGTGGAAACAAGCCTTGATACATTTTTGGTCATATCAGTGAAACTATTTTCAGATAAGTTAGGAAATAGAGGAGGAGTTTAGTAGGCAATAGACATTTAAGGAGCTTTGTAAAAGTGAGTTTGTTGGATTGTCTTAGGCAAACTGAAAATCTACGGTATTCAGTAAATCCCAAGGAAGTTAAATGATACATCAGAGCTGGGCAGCCATCAGAGCTCCCTGCATGAAACATAACAGAAATGGGCATCATATGATCTCAGTTGCACTGGGGTGAATCAGGGACTACCATGGAATCTCACTGGTGTTAGTCTGGATAATTACCAATATGTTTTCGATGTTTTACAAACAAAGCCGATTTTTTCCTTTTTGCACCAATCAGGATGGAGTAACCAAGAGTCCCGAAAAGCGTTCCTCTCTACCAAGACCTTCCTCTATCATCCCCACTCGGAGGGGTGTATCAGGAGACCGAGACAGAGATGAGAATTCTTTCTCCCTCAATAGCTCCATCTCCTCTTCACTACGACGGACTACGCGTATGTTTCTCTACAACCTTAACATTTCTGGTGCCTTCACCCACCCTTGTTATGAATTTCACATACTTGCTAAATCCATCCCTATCTTTCCTTTGCATGTAGGAAATAGACCTGAGTTGTAATGCTAGGACCAGAAATCTGCACCCAAAATTTGGCCAAGTTCACATAGAGGGTGCAGTATAGAGACAAAAGTTTCATTTCAGATACGGAATTAATTTTCCCCAAAGTCAGGGATATTCACACTAATGGCTGCATTTGAGACCCTTGTCTAAACAAACTATCCCTTCATATGGGTTTTTAGTTGTGTGACATATTTAATATGGGCCATTTATAAACCAACAGGAAAAAGAAACATACTTAATGTGAGTAGCATAATTAAAAAAAAAATTCTGATGATCTCAGGAAAACGGGAGGCTTACCTAATAAATACCAAGAATTGTTAATTTGTTGCTTTGGTTTAATGTTACCTGGTGGTTAGTTAATGCCAAACCAGAAAGAAGCTTTACCTAAAAATAGTTCCATGTAAGTTGTTAGGGTCACTCATCAGAAGAAAGACTCAGCAAGGTCTTTTTATCACGATGCGACAGTGCTTTTAGCAGCTATAAATAGAGCATTAGAAAAGCCAACACTTAGTACCCGGTGTACTGGGGGTGGTTAAAGTCAAAGAACGTTTGGAAGGTTAAAAAAGAGCACTTATATCTGTAGAGAACCTAATGTGGTCTTGAGCTCTCCAGCAGGATAGCAGAGAGAAGAAAGCAAGCTGTATAAAAGACTGAGCCAATGAGCTGGAAAGCGGGCTTCTTCTAGCTGCTCCCCCATGTTTATGTTATACCTGGAGCCCAAGGGAGAAAGCAATAATAAAGAGAATTAGTGAAAGTACCCTAATGGAAGGTATTTGTGATGTAAAGGGGGGACCAGTTTTCACAGGAGCAAATCTATAAAACCACAAATCTAAACAAATTACCCTGAGACCAGGGATCTTAGACATCTCCCTTGTTGGTGTGGCATTCAGCCCAAGCTGTAGAACCTAGACTTCGTACTCTCCTGTCCCATGGGAATTTTTCTGTCCCCGCCTCTTCAGAAGCCATTCCGACAAGCCTTTTTAAAGAAGGCTCCGGACATAAGAACAGGTATACTGGGCCAGGCCAATGGTCGGTGTAGCCCTGTATCCTGTATCTGACACTGGCCACTGCCAAATGCTTCAGATGAAAAGAACAGAACAGGGCAAGTTTGAGTGATCCATTCCCTGCTGTCCAATCCCAGCATCTGGCAGCCAAAGGTTTAGGGATACCCCGGGCATGGGGTTGTGTCCCTGATCCTCTTGGCTAGTTACCATTGATGGTCCTGTCCTTCATGACCTAATTATTTTAAGAACCGAGTTATATGTTCAGCTTTCACAATGTCCCCTGGGAATGTGTTCTACTGGGTGACTGTGTGTTGCATGAGGAAGGTGCTACCTTACGTTTCTTTTAAACTTGCCACCTGGTAAGTGCATTGAGGTGTCCCTGGTTGCTGTGTTATGTGAAGGGAGTTAGGTACCCAAATCCCACTGAAAATCCTTTGAAAATTGCAGCTTCAGTTCCAGTGGGGCAAAGTGTAGCCCCTCTCCGTTCACAGTGACCCCGGGCTGGCACAGTAGCAAATGAACAACTTCATCCTTCCAGCTAGGGCAGCTGCATACCAGAATGTGCCTGCCAAAAGGGTGGAAGCCTGAGGAATAAAAAATAAAGGATGCAGGGAGGCAGGAAAATCCCATTCTCCTTCCTGCATAGCCAGTTTCTGAGAGAGAAGAAGCTTGATTGATGGTTGGCTGAGAAAGAAAGAGTCCAGTCAGGAAAAAGTGGAGTTGAGAGTAAAATCCCTTCAATATGTCGTGTTCAGCAAAGAGACTTTCTCCTTAACCCCAGAAGCACCCATGCTTTGGGTCTCATCCAGTCCCAGTGAAATAAATGGAACGATTCTCATTGACTTCTCTGGGCATTCTTGTGTCCCCTTTGAGCAGAGTAGGCCCAGGAGGTTTACCGTTCCCCCTCAGAACTCAATGGAAGCCAAGAAAGCGCTTCCCTACAGCAAGGAGAGGGAATACAATGTAGACCTCTGACTCCACTCCAGTTTTTTCCCCAGGTTTAATAATTTTAGAATTAAAATCGTCTTGACTAAGCTGTGAAGTGAACATTTTATCGCAGTGAAAGGGGGACACACTTCACACTGTGGCTGCTGCTCTTTGTATTGCCTTCAGGCAACTTTCTTCAAGGCTGGGCTTAACAGGGCGGCTGTGTCTACACTGGGCCACTTATTCCAGAAAATCAGCCGCTTTTCCGGAATAAGCTGCGAGCTGTTTGGCCCTTGAATTTCCGGAAAAGCAATGACGCTCTACTGTACAAAATCAGCCACTATTCTGGAAAAGCTACGCTGCTCCCGCTCAGGCATAAGTCCTTATTCCGGAACACCGTTCCGGAAAAGGGCCAGTGTAGACAGCCCAGTAGTCTTTTCCGGAAAAAAGCCCCGATCGCGAAAATGACGATCGGGTCTCTTTTCCGGAAAAGCGCGTCTACATTGGCCACAGATGCTTTTCCGGAAAAAAGGCTTTTCCGGAAAAGCAGCCTGCCAATGTAGATGCTCCTTTTCCGGAAAAACTTAAAATGGAATAGTATTGCGTTTTAAGCACTTCCGGAAATCCATGCCAGTGTAGACACAGCCGGCATGTGTGGGTACAAGGATTCTCTGAGAGAAAGGTCTTTTCATGTCGGAAAGGACTGGGCGTGCATTTAGCACTTGGCAGAAACCCTCCAAAATGTTTCATCCAGATGTGGACGTAATCTGAATACGACACCTATTCTGAGTATAGATTAAAGAATAATTGAGGTAAATAATAATTGAGGTATTCTTGCTATAATTACTTTCTTTAGTTGCCCTAATGCAGGGGTGGGCAATAATTTTGATTGGGGCCACTCCAAGATTTTAGTAAGTTGTCAAGGGTGCACATCTATGGAGGGGGTGCAGGGTCTGGAATGGAGGTTGGGTGCAGAAGGTAGTTTGCAGTAGGGGACTAGGGTGCAGAAGAGGTGTGGGGTCTGAGAGGGAGTTTGGGTGAAGGAGGGGATTGTGATCTGGGGCAGGGGCTTGGGGAGGATTCTGGCCTGGGGAAGGGGTTAGGATGGGGTGCAGGTTCTGGGAGGGAGTTGTGTCCTGGAGAAGGGGACAGAAGGGGTACAGAGGGTTTGGGTGGTGGCCTGGAGCAGTTATTTTGGGGGGGGGGAGAGGGGCTGGGGTACCAGAGGCAGGTTCTGGCTGGGAGGTGCTTACCTAGGTGGCTCCCAGCCAGCAGCCCTGCAGGAACCTGAGATGGGCTCCCTTCCTGTCTGCTATAATCTCAGACTGGTCAAAATGGCTGGTTGCTCCACGTGGCTCTGAGCAGGAGTGGCAGGAGGGAGGAAGGAGGCTTTGCACACTGCCCCTGTCCCCAGCAAAATTTCTTAGCTCCTGTTGGCTGGAAACCGGCCAAGGGGTGCTGAGAGATTTTGCTGGGAGGGGATTCAGGGACAGCGCAAAGTCTCCCTCCTCCCTCCCCAGCATCCAGAGCTGAGAGCAGCCAGATGTTTAAAGTAGCATGAGCTGCTCTAAGGTAAGGATTTCGGCTAGACAGCCACAGGACAGATCTGGTGGCTTAGCAGGCCGATTCCTGTCCTGCCCCCCGCCCCTCCAATGAAACAATAATCACCTGGAGACAGGTCCATACATGGATGATCATAGCTCTTTTGAAGTCAGTGGACAAATGGAGCATGTACCTTCTGGATTCTACTGTAGATACAAGGCTACTAGCTATGGTACATGACCAAAAGCAACTAGGCTTTTGGAATCTACAGTTCAAAAATGTATGATCAAACCCGTCTTCACTATGTAGACTAAATGCCTAATCCAAAAGCCCGCCGAGGTCAGTCAGGGTCTTTCCATTGAGTTGGTGGGCTTCACTTCAGGCTTTAAATGTTTCACTGAGGAATACTTATAGTTGGAGGTGCCACAATCTGGAGTCACAATATGAAGAAAAGAGAGATTTGTGTGTGTGGTTTTAATGCCGTTGTCTCGTCAATATAGGATCGGAGCCGATTCGCAGCAGGACAGGAAGGAGTGGCACTTCGACGCCCACAACCCCTGGATCCACGGCTATCACTCCTGGTACTCCACCAAGCTACTCCTCCCGTACCCCTGGTACTCCTGGGACCCCAAGCTATTCCAGAACCCCTCATACTCCAGGCACTCCCAAGTCTGCTATACTGGTGCCCACTGAGAAGAAAGTTGCCATCATACGCACGCCTCCAAAATCTCCAGCCACACCTAAGCAGCTACGACTTATTAACCAGCCTCTGCCGGACCTCAAGAATGTCAGGTCCAAAATTGGGTCGACAGACAACATCAGATACCAGCCTAAAGGGGGACAGGTAAGGATTTACTCTAAATGCCTGGTGAACGTTAATGTGCTGGGAAGGCAGTCAAATTGAGATGCTTCATAAACAGACATCTGTTGTGTGGTGCCCTTATACCTTCCTCTGAAGCACCTGATACAGGCCACAGCTACAGGACTAGATAGATCTTAGGGCTAGGTCAGCCTGGTAATTTCTATATTCCTAGACAGAGTGTAGTCTCTAATTCCCTTTTACTAATGCACATGTTGCTACCTCACACTTTGCTTTCCAATAGCTATAACCTTTGGTCAGAGATTGGACTGTGTAGCTCTTACGATGCCCTAGCAACAGCTACTCCTGTTCCTTATCTCCTTTTGTGGCACGTGGAAATGTCTGTTCATACATCAGTAGAGGCCGGAATTATTTGCAAGGAAGCAAGCTTTCCACTCCCAAAAGGCCGTTGTGTTATCTTGTAACTTAGAGGCGATGACAATCAGTTTGATTAGGTTTGTTTTAATTACTGATATATTGTTTCAGAAATCAGTTTTGTATAGGACTGGACAAGCTGGATCAGTAAAACTGAAACCAACTCAGATATTTGCCCAAATCATGGATCAAATTAAGCTTCCTTTTGAGGTTGTAAAAATGTGATTCATTTGTGTATGTATTACAAAATGTTCACCCACACTTCATGTTGACATATGATCAAAATCTGCAAGGGTCTGACTGCTCCCCACAAAGTACTCTACATGCAGCCTTAGTTCCCATTGGCTTCATTAGAAGCAGAGGGTGCTCAGCACCTTATCAAACAGCACACTGAGTGTCTATCGCTCCTTTGGACTCTGAGACCAGTTCCGCAGCTTGGAAACACATGCAGAGTCAGAACATTTGTCAGTCAGAAGGGGGAATATCCAAGCTTTGGGATATTTATCCAAACCTACAAAACACTCAGGTTCACCTTTTGTGAATTATAAAGAAAAGTTGGATCTTATCATTTTATCCATTCGTTGCAGATATTTGGGAGTGAAAATATGCTTACTGATGTAATAGATCATAGCGCAGCTTTCAGTATGTAGCCTCTGATCCTGTCACATGCTTTTACGGTGATCAGCTACTAGCAAGACTGGGCTTGGAACCAACTAGTCAAAGAAGCCCAATAAGGATAATGCATCACCAAATGTTTTTCTTTGTTTATTTTGACACATCTTTTTGATTATTTCTGACAATATTTCATCTCTCTTCATACATGTTTGGTGGTACATGTTATAAAAGCTGTCCAACACCTCAGTATAGCACCCTAACAAACTTTGACTTCTAGCAAATTTTATGTAGCAAAAAATCTTTCCTAACCTGTAAGGGCTCTGAAAGTAGTTGTTTTTCTCTTTGTTATTATGAAAAATTAAACCGGATTTGTGGATTAACACCATGAGACTCACCAGGGTTTACAGTTTTTGATGTATAGGGGTGTTTCTGATAGTATTGTACACACCTTTACAATTTTGGCTTTTTTTCTGCCAGATATTGTGGCCCACATATGCTAAGATTTTTTTCAAAGTAATCCTTTAGTAATATACAGCAGCTGGTGATCACAGGGGAAATGTAACAGATGAATATAAAAAATACGATTGAAACAAAAGTATTCAGATACGTTCTTCCTCAGTAGTTTGTAACCATTTTAAGTGGCTTGAGCAAAGAGAATGACTCATGGAGTATTTCCTTTGTGCTTTCTCTAGATCATCCTTCTGTCTAGACTAGAGTTTGGGGTTTTTTCTTTACTTTTCCATTGTTCAGTCTTACAGTGTCAGCCTGTCATGGAACGATGTGAACACAAATTTATTTTTCTTTGTTGATGTCTTCCTATATCATGTCTAGCAGTGTTACATTACAGTGGCTGAAATGTTCTGCTCCCTGCTCTTACTGATGATGTATGAAACAAATAGAAGGCAGCTTTAGCTTTATAACTTGACCTGGAGTTTCACTACTGATAGCAGAAAAACAGTCTGGGCAAGTAACCAAACATGACAGGAAAATTACATCAAGAGTAAAGATATGCAACCCTAAAGTGTCACTTAAAGACATCATCTTTCGTTTCACCAGAGGCATAGGTTAACCTAACGCAAAGTCCATTCTTTTAGCTTCCAGCAATCCTAGGGACAGCAGTTGCATTGCAACAGTGCCAGCATTTGATGTGTATCATGGAAGAAGCATGAGGTGTTTGAATGTTAAATAAATCAAGAAAGAAACACAGAGTTTCAGCCCTGAATCTCTTTAGAAGCTCATCAGCCAACAGATTCATTTAAATTCAGCTCTGGTTCACCCTTAAAAAAAAAGGAAAGCGGCTTTCTAGGACAGAAAAAACATACTGCTGCAACTTGGTAGGTTCATGCAGCAACTTGGTAGGTTTCTACTAGTAGCATGCAGTATGAGAAGTAGTTAATGGGTGGTTGGCAGTACTGAGAACTGAGGGGGCCCTGTGCTCTGTGAGGTTAACTACTAGGTAGTTTTCTCTTTTTATACAAAAGTATTATGAACTATATCATTTTTGGCAGAGCTCAGACACAGCTTGCAAGCGGTACGTCTTTTGGGTTTGAGTGGATTTTAGCGCTGCCTCAGCCATGAAGGAAATACTGTGTTTTCAGAAGAAACTAATTTGCGTATATTCTTTCTAAGATGGCCTTAGGGAAGAATGGGGGGAAATTCTCTTACAGATATCAATTCTGTTTTTGCTATTTGTAAGTATTCTTCTTGACATTCTAACCATGGATGTGAGAAGATATTTGTGAACATACTTAGTGTACCAAAGAACATTGATAACATTGCTGACATGGAATATATGTTAAGCGCCACATGGCAGCAATCAATGACAAATCCAAAAATGTATCAAATCCAAATGTTTACAAATAAATTTGTAAAGTGCTGGAGTCAAATCCAAGTCACAGGCCAGATCCTCATTGGTGTGAATCAGCAACATTTTAGTGAAGTCAATTGTATTACACAGATTTACCTGAATTGAGAATTTGGTCCTAAGTATGTACTAGCATCACTAACTTCAGGTATAGCAAAGTCATTGGTAACGAGCAATGTGGCAAATAGAAAAAAGTGTGTATCCAAACCCAGTATGAATACTCCTTGCTAGAGGATGTGGTGAAGGCTAGGACTTTAACAGGGTTCAAAAAAGAGCTAGATAGATGCATGGAGGTTAGGTCCATCAATGGCTATTAGCCAGGATGGGTAGGAATGGTGTCCCTAGCCTCTGTTTCTCTGGAGGTGGGTGACAGGAGAGGGATCAATCACCTGTTGTGATCCCTCCCTCTGGGGCATCTGGCACTGGCCACTGTTGGCAGACAGGATACTGGACTAGATGGACCTTTGGTCTGACCCACTATGGCCCCTCTTACGTTCCAATGGAATGGAGTTTCTGAAGAAGCTCTTTTGCAGATCAAGACAGGAATTCATTGTTTGCCCAAGGACAAATTGCTTTTAGCCATGTTTCAGTATAAATATGGTACCATGTTATAGGCTGACGGACCTTTTAAAAGGGAGATAGTGGTCTCAGCCCCCCTATCCTGTAGCTGATTTGCATCCTCAGATGGAGAGAAGGAAATCAGTCACATGACAGGGTAAGCAGGTATCTGCAGGGTTAGAAAAACAGAGGCCTGAGGATAGCCCAGGGGGACTTCAGAGTGAAATGGTAGAGTTTGCGAGAGAGAGACTGAGACAGACTGTCAGTCTCCAGCAATCCCTGGGGAAAACGGGGGCCTGGATGGAAAGGCCCAGCTGTATGTTTTGGTTTCCTTTTGGGAACACAGCAAAGAAGGCAGGCCTGGCCTTGGCTTTTCTCCAGAGACTTAAGCCAGGTCTACACTAGGACACAAAGCTGAACTACGTGAATAGCATAGCTGGAGTTGGCAAACCTTAGTTTGATTTTCTGCCATATCCCCAGTGTAGGAGGTTGACAGGAGAAATTCTTCCATTGACTTCCCTTACTCCTCGCAACCCACTGGAGTTGATGGGGGCATGATCAGTGGTCAGTTTAGTGGGTCCTTATTAGACCTGCTCAATCGACCTCAGGGAGATTAATCTCTGCAGCATCGATCTTCTGGTAAGTGGAGACAAGGCCTTAGAGAACAGAGGAAGAGAGTTCCTCAGGGAGGTGAGGCTGTGCCCAGTGTAAGGTTGGGATGGAACACCTTTTCATGGTTATTTTGAAACTTTGTCCTAGTGAAACCGGAACTCCAAGAGAGGCTGTTATTGGACTGGAAACTCAGCCTTTTCCAGTTTTCCTTGTTGATCCAAAAGAGTCAGGAAGAGTTCTGTCAATGAGGGAGCCTGGTTGAGGTGGCTATCCCTATTACATGCCCACATTCAATTGAGGGTAAAACCTGCCCAGAAACCATGGGAATTGTATGAAAAGGAATATTGGTATGCTCACAAGTGATACAGTGTTGACTGTAGAGAAGGAGGTCTGATGTAACTAAGCATCGCAGAATTGATAGGGAGAGGCTGTGTACATTAAGGGTTCTATCCTGCCACACAGAATTGCTGTTCTTTATTGTGCCCAGTCCTTTTTACTTCAGGAGGAGCTATGAGTGCATAAGGATGTCAGAATCAGGGGCTGCATCGTCATTGAGGTGTATGCACATTAGTGACGAGGAGTATGGCCCCTGAGGTGAGTCTGAACATGCACTAATGACAGGAGAAAAGCAATTTACCTGCTGCTTCAGCATTAATGTGCTAGTAGGTGAGGCATGTGCAGAGAACCCCCATACAGGAAACAGTCCTGCAGCTGGGACTCTCCAAGTATAATGGGTATATCTGGATGGGTTGTGGCTATGGCTATAGATGAGTGTGTTCCTTAGAGCCCCCATCAATGGCGCCAATATGCTAGATTCAAACTTTCCATTGCATCAACATAAGTCCACTGAAAACAGTAAAGAAGATGGAAAATGGAAGTCTTTCTTCACTCAGCTCACAGTCAACCTGTGGAACTCCTTGCCAGAGGATGTGGTGAAGACTATGATTTTAACAGGGTTCAAAATAGAGCTAGATAGATTCATAGAGGTTAGGTCCATCAATGGCTATTAGCCAGGATGGGTAGGAATGTTGTCTCTAGCCTCTTTTTGTCTGGAAATAGATGACAGGGGAGGGATCACGTGATGTTTCCCTGTTGTGTTCCCTCCCTCTGGGGCATCTGGTATTGCCACTGTCAGCTGATAGGACACTGGGCTAGATGGACCTTTGGTCTGACCCAGTATGGCCGTTCTTATGTTCTTCTACCATTCAGAGCATAATCTGGCCCTTTATACCTGTTTGTGCTCTACCCAGGCATAAATCTTCTTCGCCTTTTACCCCTACCAACCCCCTCTGGCTCTGGGAGACATCATTGAGACATAACCCTCTGGACCTCGATTCAGGAGAATGTATGATGTATATGTTTAAGTATGTGCTTAAAGTTGTGAGTAAGTGCGTTGCTGAATCAGAGACACCACAGGAAAATTTTGAAGGGTATAATCCTACTCTGAAACATAACTATGACCAAAGTACTTAACTAGCATGTTACTATAAGGCAATTTTGTCCATTTAATTAGACATTAGCTCAACTGTCTCTGTTTGCATGTTTATAATAGTGAGATTGGATCACCCAATCACAATTTCCATCCTTAAGAATCTGTTTTTGTGAATTAAGAAAATAACTGGACAGATTCATTTCAGACTGAAACTTGGAAATGATATCTGAATCCGAGAGCTTTTTTTAATTTGAAAGTCAGGGTATGTCTACACTACAAAGTTAATTCGAACTAACGGACGTTAGCCTTCACAGCCTCCTGCAGCAAGCAGTTCCACAGGTTGACTCTTTGCTTTGTGAAGAACAACTTTATGTTATTAGTTTGAAGCCTGTTACCCATTCCTTTCCTTTGGTGTCCTCTAGTCCTTCTATTATGGGAACTAATGAAGAACTTTTCTTGATGCACCCTCTCCATCCCACTCATGCTTTTATAGACCTCTATCCTATCCCCCCTCAGTCTCCTCTTTTCTAAGCTGAAAAGTCCCAGTCTCTTTAGCCTCTCTTCATATGGGACCTGTTCCAAACCTCTGATCATTTTAGTTGCCCTCCCCTCTCCCACCCTCTCTCTTCCTTCTAAATGTCAGTCAGTCACCAGAGAGTTTCCTATTCTGCCTTTCAGCTACATGATAGACATGACTGTGATGAATGCCGTGTTGCAGAGTGATCTGGAAATGTCTATCAGCAAGCCTTCCAATATGTAAATCTTGCATGGAAAGACGTTGCAAATTCACAATATGTCAGTATTCGCAAGCCAGATCCTGAGGTCCTTATTTTACTGCGGCCTAGTTGAATAAAAATCATGCAATATTTGATTAAAAGACCTTGGGAGGTGGCTCCAAGGAATGATATTGGGCTACATTATGAATTCAGTTTTTTAAGCAGAAATCCCTCACTGGGGCCGCTCAGTTGTTTTCTATTGGCATTGAAGTCAGTGCAGTGACTCTGATTTATCCCGGCTGAGAATCTGGTTAGAGAGCAAAACGTAACAAAGGCTATGACAGCACTGCTCCACTGAGACCCAACACAGAGTTCTAGCCACCACTGGGATGCAAAGATAAAATGTGGGTATGTGGTGGTTAGGTGGGAGAACCATGCAGTGAGCTAGTTTGGTTCATGTCAGAGCTACCATGAGTCAGGAAAGAGTCTGGCCACACGCATGTTTTTCCCCCCAATCTCCACATTTCCAATATGGACGTGATTTTTGCGTGATCAGTGTATCTACTCACCCGTGGCGAGTAGATTTCAGCCGGTCGCCCCGTTCACCAGCGGCACACACATGTGCAATGCGGGTCTTGGTGCATGAGCAGTGTAGGGCTGGCGAGTGGATTTCACCACGGTTTGTCAAGCCCTGTTAATGAGGAACATCAAAGATTTTTTATTGAGCAACAAAAGGGGGGGAGTGGAGGGGAGGGAAGAGGTGGGGAAAAGTTATTGACCAAAAAAAAGGGTTGGTGTGTGTGTGGGGGGGGGGGGGGGGGAGATATTGAGGAAAAAAAGTCGCTTTCCCCTTTAAGGGCGGCCATTTTGAACAATATTGTTCTCCGCGGCACACCGCTGACTGCCTCGGAACACAGTTTAAGAAACACTATGCTAGGCAAATGTGGCAGTTTGACCCCAGTAGAAAGGAGTTTCCTCATATACCCAGATCCCAGATGAGGTAGGGCTTTATAGATTCCATCAGTGCCTTGATCCGGTGCAGCTCCGGGGGAGCAGTAGTGCAGTACACTCCCTGTGTGATGGCTCAGGCTCAGCTGCAGTCAGCATAAGCTTCGGAGAGGTCCCAGAGGGGGGTCCCAAGTAGATCTCCTTGCAATTTCCCCCTCTGGAGGTGAGAGGTGTGGATTAAGCTACCAGCGGACATGTGAAAGGAAAGGTTGCATTGTCCTAGCCAGGTGCTGATGGAAATGCTCTTGCCTTTTTGGCTACAGCTGTTATTGGGTGCTCCAAGAGCAGCCTTGCATGTAATAAAACTCCTGGATTGCAAACGTGAGTCACAGATGACACATGTCCTGTCTCAGCCTCACGTGTGTGGTTCTTGCCTGTTCTTCCAGTGGACCCTCCACCCCTTCCACTTCTCCTAACATCTTCTTTCTTTTACTGGCAGTAAGTCAGCCATCTTCTCATATTCCTGATTTCATAGACTCCAACTCTTCTTTTCCACTGCACCAGCTGGATCTTCCGTGGTGGATACCATCCATCTTATCTCATCTAGACAGGGATGATCTAGAAGTGCTTGGTTCTGCCGTGAGGGCAGGGGACTGGACTCAATGACCCCTCGAGGTCCCTTCCAGTTCTAGAATTCTGGGATTCTCTGATTCTCTGATCTATCCGTCTGTCTGAGGCCGTAATTTACTATAATATCGAAGGCCTGTGTGTGACCGGACTCTTTGTTGTCATCTTACTCGTAGTGCTTTGTTTCAGATGCTCCGGGGTGCGTACAGCTTGTGTGAGCAGAGGCTGCACTACTGGGGCTGGGTGGTTGTGGCTGGAGACATAATGACTATGCAGGAATAGCCAAGCATAATGTTGCCAGGGAACAAGTCCAGGATGGAGCCTGCACCCTCCTCTGGGCAGGGGCCCCCACAATTTTGCCCTGCATTGTTTATTGGAAAAACAGAAGCACAATTACCAAAGCAAAATTATTGGTGCCCCGACAAGCTCCTCCTTTTGCCAGATGGAAATGCTGCTGTAGTGGGGGGAGGCATATGATTGGGGCAGCTGTCATCTAGAGGCTGAATGTGCAGCTGGGTGTTTGGAGATCTGGATTCTAATTCTGTCTCTGTCGCTGGCTTATTGGCGTGGGGTGTGACACACAGGGACAAATGATGGTCAATTGAGTGTGTGAGGAGAAAGGTACAAAGAGCTCTTTGGCCCCAGGTATGAGGCTGCCAATTATGGGGAGCACAGAGGAGCACCTGCTGTGGCCACAGAAGTCTTATCCAGATAGCGAGGCAGCACTGGTTACGCTTTATATAGGTGTAAGAAATCTCACTGGCGGCCGTTCTCCTCCCAGTGACCAGGAAATTGTGACAAAGGTAATAATCTCCCAGGTCAGGTGCTGCACCATGTCCTCTTCCCTGTCACAGTTTAATCTGTTGACATGTGTAAGGGCCCCATCATCCTCAGTTTTCCCATCTGTAAAATGGCGATAGCTATCACTGGTCACACCTGTAAACAAACTGAGGGCTAAGCAGGAGACTAGAATCCAACTCCTGCCTGCATGCTCCCTGCACTGGCTGGATCTGAGGCTGTTGTCCAGGAGGCACAATAGTTTGTCCCAGGTTTCTCCACATGGACTCCCTCTAGCCAACTTAAAAGGGGTGTTGGCAACCTCCCAAGAGGATCTACGACCGTCTTTCTCAGCAAGGAAGGTTAATGGCTATATGACTTGGAGACAAACCCAGATCCTTTTAGGACTAACAGGGAGAAGTCCCAGAATATAATAATTGCTGATTATATTTCAGCATCCAGCTTGGGAGGAGGGGAAAAAAGCAATAGATTTATTTTAATATTGAGCGTTTTTTTCCCCATCGTTGGCAGTATCCATTCAGCCAACATTTAAACCTAATTGTCCACACCAACAGTAGCACTCAGGATCCTGGGTCCTCTAACCAGAAGACTGAATTAACACATGTGCAGCATAGTAAGTTACCTCCAATTCCTTTTAGGTTAGGATTTTAAACAAGAAGATCGATTTTAGCGATATTCAATCCAGATGTGGTTCCAAGGATAACATCAAACATTCTGCAGGGGGAGGAAATGTAAGTAGTGGCGTTGTCTCAGAAGACGTCCTGACTGCGATACCTTACCTTGCACAGCCAGTCCTCTGTCTCCCCTCCTTCCAAGCACTATTTTCCTTCTTGCTTATGTTTCACATGCTAGCTTGGTCTGGTAGTCTGTCAACCCTGTGTGTTCGGTGGTGGGCTTCTGATCCTTCCCCACAGACCACAGCAAATGCTTAGGACCCAGCCGAGAAAGGGAGGAAGCAGATGGGTCTTTGCAGCTGTGGGGTTAATCCTGAAAGGAGCTGAGTACCCCTTGGGGTGCTAAGTGGTTACAGCTTTCACGTACCCCAAGAACAGGTGCCCAAGGAGGGCTGAGATTGCTCAGCACTCACATGATCTGGCCCAAAGTGACTAATTTCAAGGAAGTGACAAACACACAATTCACGTATTGCATTGTTCTGACACTGCATACTTTGTCTCCCTCGCTCCCCGGTAAAAAAGCCAGACTGCCTTGATGAACATTGCTGTCGTGTGGCTTCATTCCAAGTTGCTCGCAGCTCCTAAGAAGGCAGGCATTCAATTTTTTGCAAATACCAGGAGAAGCCTCGCCTGGCTATCGGGCGTATCTGTACATTTGCCTTCTTTAGGTCATCTCAGACAAAGTAACAGACTGAAAGGAATCCCATCTGTCATTCAAGGTTGGGTATGTTCCTCTATCCCAGAGTCAGTCTTTCTCTCTCAAGACTATATAAAATTAACAGAGTTCGATAACAGACAGGGACAGATACAAGAAACACAATGCCAAGATAAAGAGAATGCAGACAGAAGTTCTGATTAGCCATCATGAGACTCCTGCTTTATGCAGCATAACCCTATTTAGTCAGATATAAATAAGGGTGGGTCTACACAGCAGCGTTATTTCGGAATAATCTCCATTATTCTGAAATAACAATATGAGCATCTACATAGCAATTCTGCTTTTTCAAAATAAATTAGAAATAACGGAGGGCTTATTCCAGCTTCTGTAAACCTCATTCCACGAGGAATAACGCCTATTCTGAAATAGCTATTTCGGATTAGCCGTAGTGTGGATGCTCCACTGCAGCTATTTCAAAATAGCTCCTCCCCAGGGCCATTGGAAGTAGTTAGTAGTAGTCGAGGTAGCACGTCCACATTACGGGAGCCTGCCTCAGACTAATTTTGAGGCTTCCCTATAGTGTAGATGTGCTATTTTGAAATAAGCTATTTCAGAGTATTTCTTCTGGAATAGCTTATTTTGAAATAAGTGTGCAGTATAGATGTACCCTAAATCTGGAGTAATTCAGTAGTGAATCACATTCAGGGTATGTCTAGACTGTGCCGACTCAGCACTTTGTTGGCAAACAGCCTTTTTCAACAGATCCCGTATGCCACCTGCAAGGAGGTTTACAGGATCTGTCGAAAAAGACTTTCTTTCTCGGCAGATTCCCCCTCTAGACTGCCGCTGTTTGCGGACAAAGTGCTGAGTCGGCAAAACGTGATGGCCATTTTTATGCAAATTAGGCACGGGGTATTTAAATCCCTGCCTCATTTGTAATGTCAACCTGCCTAATCTGCATCCCTCTGCTGACAGAGGGATGCAGTCTAGACATACCCTCAGTGTTTACACTACTTCTTGGGACAGAGCAGAGGGACATTGGAAGAGATTTGAATCTGAAAGTCAGGATGAGCCATGTGAAAGGGACTGTATTATAAACCTAATTCCCAGGAAATAAGTATTCAATAAAGGAACAAAGAAATAAGTATTCAATAAAGGAGCAAAGACTGGAATAACAATATGTATCATGTTACATACAATGAAGAGAGACATGGCCTTTCATCACAAGAGGAAAGCTCAGAAGCATCCCAGAAAATAACCCTGGTTTATCTTCTTGATTCTCTCCTTTACTTTACTAATGAGAAGACTTACCACACTGCTGTCAGGTTCCTGGGTGGAATGGAAGCTTGCTCCATTAATTCAGATGTTTACCACCTTTCTGGCATGCTCTGTTCTCTGTTAACTATTTCTTCTTTTCCAGTGTTTTTTGAAGCTAGCACTCTTCCTCTCTGCCTTTTTTCCTTCCTAAAATGTATTTTGCTTTCAACAGGTACAAATTGTAACCAAGAAAATTGATTTGAGCCATGTCACTTCAAAATGTGGCTCTCTGAAGAACATCCGTCATAGACCAGGTAATGGAGGAGTTATTTGGGTTAACGTGGCCTAGTAGGGTCAAATCCTGTTTGCCTATCTCATGTGAATAGACCCACTGAAGCAAGCTGCTATTCGTGCAAGTATTGTGAGCAGGATAAGTGGAGTTTCTCTAATGCAACCTACTTCTTCGGGGCTGGGTCCTGCAAGGAGCTAAGCACTCTGGCCTAATCTAGATAAACCCTCACATTCTTAAAATTCAGCATGTGTTTACATGCGTTGCTGATTCAAGGCTAGAGTGTTGAGCAATGCATGCTCAGACCCACAGTTCAAAATCCTAATTGGTAGGTGCTTGAAGAAATGATAAAGAGGCTTGAAGTCTATTATGAGCTAATTATTAAGTGACAACATTCTGGAACATTATGAACTCCTTTCCAGTTTTATAATTATAAATACATAATCTCAGAAATAGTATTTGATCAGCAAGCATCCTCCATGCAAAGCTTTTCTTCACTAGAAAGTGCATTACCTAGATCCAATAAATAGACATTGGATATGCTCAAAATGATGAAAATGGTGCATGATTCCCTCACATGGGAAGTTTTTGCCCTTACACATAAGTAGGGATTAAAATCAGAGATAGAGGTCAGCGGACTGCCTTACACCAAATCTGAATTTGAGCCTAGCTATTTACATACTCGCTCCTGTCTGAAACCAGAACATGAAATATTTCACATACTCAGTGTACTGGAATATCTAGTGTACACAAGTTTCAGATGGTCAGT
Organism: Pelodiscus sinensis; assembly: GCF_052426305.1. Classification (NCBI taxonomy): domain Eukaryota; kingdom Metazoa; phylum Chordata; order Testudines; family Trionychidae; genus Pelodiscus; species Pelodiscus sinensis. The sequence continues at coordinate 59,546,153 of NC_143058.1, forward strand.
CAATAAAGAACTCAGTGGTTACACACACACACACACGTGTGTGTGCCTGTGTGTTATTTCACATATGTAAGCTAACACATATATTGAGATGCAAATCCCATGTGATCCTAGAGACTTCAAGTCCAATGAATATGTTACAAGTCTCCACATGTGGAGTTTGTTCATCTGCAAAAGAAAGATCGTAGTCACTAATCTTCTCTTAATAAATAATCCAAGTACAAATCGCCAGAAGTGTTTCATGTGATTGATGAAGTTTGGGACTGCTTAATTTAGAGATGAGATCATTTAGAGGTGAGATTAATACATGAGAGAGAGATATAAACTAGTGCCACACAGATGCACCTATTTAATTGTTCTCATAATACAAATACAAGGGGGACACTGTTTAAACTGCTAGATAACAATTCTCGGTACACAGCTCAAATTTAATCTGTGGAACCTATTACCACACTATACCATTGACCTAAGTGGGAGTTACAAGTTCTCCACTGAGCCTCACTTCAAGGTTCATCTAATTCAGACCCCCTGCTTTCATGGCAGGACTAAATATTAACTAAAGCATCCCTCACAGCTGTTTGTCTAACCTGCTCTTTAAAATCTCCAATAATAGAAATTCCATAACCTCCCGAGGCAATTTATTCCAGGGCTTAACCACCTTGACAGTTAGGAAGTTCTTCCGAATGTCAAATGTTCTCAACTGCCTTTATTGTTATTTAAGCCCATTGCTTCTTGTCCTGTCCTCAGAGGTTAGAGGGGACATTTTTTCTTCCTCTTTTGTGTAGCAACTTTTTATGTACTTGAAAACTGTTATCACGACCCCTTTTGATCTCCTCCCCAGACTAAACAAACCTATTTTTTTTCAGTCTTCTCTCATAGGTCATGTTTTCTAGGCCTTAAATCATTGTTGTTGTTCTCTGGATTTTCTCCAATTTGTCCACATCTTTCCTGAAATGTGGTGCCCAGAACCTGACACAATACTCCAGCAGAGACCTTATCAGCACTGAATAGAGCAGAAACATTCTTATGTCCTGCTTACGACACTCTTGCTAATACATCCTAGAATGATGTTTGCTTTTGTTTTTGACACAGTATTACACTATTAATCCACTATGAGCTCCAGAAGCCATTCTGTAGTTTTCGTTCTTAGGGAGCCATTTCCCATTTTGTGTGTGTGCAACTGATTTTTCCTTCCTAAGTGGAATCATTTTGCATTTGTCCTTTTTGACTTTCATCCTATTTACTTCAGACCATGTCTCCAGTTTGTCCAGATCATTTTGAATGCTAATCCTATCCACCAAAGCACTTTGGAAATCATCCACAAACTTTGTAAGTGTTCACCCTGTGCCATTATCTAAACCATTAATACAGATTTTGAGCCCATCCCTCTTCAGCAAAGTACACAAACAGGTGTTTAAATCTCACTGAAGGTAATGGAACTGTAGCATGCAGGTAGCACCCCAGAATTAGACACATCAGGAAAGGCAGTGCCCCAGTGTCCAGCTCTCCTACATGTAAATAGCTGTATTTGCAGTTTCGGAAGTGCACTATTTTATCTGCTTACTTTTTATTTTATTTTATATTTTTTTGCTGGCATAGGTGGAGGACGTGTGAAAATTGAGAGTGTAAAACTGGATTTCAAAGAAAAAGCTCAGGCTAAAGTTGGTTCACTTGAAAATGCCCACCATACACCTGGAGGTGGCAATGTGAAGGTAAGAAATCCGCCTGATGAAATGAGCCTATCCGTTGCAGAACGCATGGCAGCCTGGCTAGCAATGAGATGACTTGCGGTGTAAATTACACTGCCACTATACATGGAGCAGAAAAACAAGTGTAACTTACGCACAGCAGATTGAGAGGAGAGTGCAGCAGGAAAACAAGCAAGAACAGGTTACTGTTCTGTGATAGATCCTCTCAGCCTGAAACCAGTGACTCCTAGTCTTCTTCTGAAGCCCAGTGCTTTTCCCTTTCCCCAGCTGAACTTCTGGTTTTCCTCCAGCCCTCTCCTTTTGCTGCTATTTCAAATCCACAGTGAGGTTTCAGTCAGTCTAGTAATCCTGATCTTGTCTTCAAATCTCCCTTCTTCCAGGGTTCTCTGAGTAAGTAGAAGTGTAGAATCACAACAAGTGAAAGTGAATGAAATTTGAAAACAGAAGGCAGACTAGCAGGATCTGTTTATTTTCTAGTAAGGATGATAAATATTGATTAATTTACTAGTTGAGTAGTCGATGGCATTTCCATCGGCTACTCGACTTGTTGATAGGCACTTCTGCATTCCTCCTTTGAAAAAGAGCCCAGGATCAGCTGTGCGGTGCTGCCCCTTTGAAACGTCACCATGGCATTTCAAAGCGGCAGTGCCACACAGAGCCTGTACCCTAGGCTCCATGCGACGCTGCCACTCAAGTAACACTTAAAGCCTTAGGCTGGTGCTCTTCATAAGGGTGGATTTTCCCCATTACAAATACTGAATAGTCACAGAGAGACACTCACATTCAATCCTCATGAGTTTTTTAAAAGACATTTCAGACCAAAAAAAATGCTTTCACCTCAGTGGGAATCATTGGCAGAGCCCATCTGCTAGAGGAAGTGACCCAGGCAAAGATGGCGATTGACTCTGGAGTCCAGTGCTGTGAGGCTGGGTCCTCGCCACTCGAAGGGTGCATCTACACAACACCCTCGAAATAGTCTATTTCAAAATAGGCTATTTTGAACCAGCCCATAACCCTCGTGCCACAAGGTTTCCAGGGATGGTGAAATAGCACACTCATTATTTCGAAAAATATTTTGAAATAACATGCACGTTTCTAAGGCAGCTATTTTGGGATACCTTGGTATCTTGAAATATCTCCACTGTGTAGACGTAACCCCACTGACTTCAGGAACTGAGGGTGTTCACCACCATATGACCAGGGTCCTGTGTGGGAAGGACAGAGTTCTGAAAAGATGGGATGGTGTGTGAACAGGAAAGAGAATCACGACACAAGACAAGAGTTGAGAATCACATCTGCAACAGAAGGGCTGGGGGTCATTACTTAAAAGCAAAGGTCTAAATGCATTGTTTTTCTTGAACAGATTGACAGCCAGAAGCTAAACTTCAGAGAGCATGCTAAAGCCCGTGTAGATCACGGCGCTGAGATCATTACGCAGTCGCCAGGCAGGTCCAGCGTGCCTTCACCACGCCGACTCAGCAACGTCTCCTCCTCCGGAAGCATCAACTTGCTGGAATCCCCTCAGCTTGCTACCCTTGCTGAAGATGTCACGGCTGCCTTTGCTAAGCAGGGCTTATGAATTTGCTCCATTTAGCAGTGTATGAAGTAATAATATTTAGACACGAGCTCTTGGCAAAAATGGGCTCAGAGCAGGTGTTGCATTCATTCTTTACCATGTCTAAAATTAAGTCACCTCCCAAGACTGTAGCAACCATACAATAAAAAAATCCCAAAATAATTAAATAGATGCAAAAATTGGCCTGATCTCCATTTACAGCAGGAAGACACTGGCTTTCCATGGGTATGCAATTGCAGTGTATGACATTGGACGATTATTGTTGCTCTGCTCTGTCTTGCATGGAGTACCGTACTATTTTTACCTTTCCATGTGCCTGAGGGCCATACACCTCTTTCTGACTTGTTACTATCCCAAGTTGCTCATTTCAGGGTTCTGTTCATGGGGTTAGGGGGCAGTCACCCATTCTAACTTATTACAGGTTAAATTATACTGAACAGTCTAGTTACTGGATGGGAAGGGCATATAAAGGAAATCAAGTTTAATTTAAAAAAGTATTATTTTGTATAAATGGACAGAAGGAGAAAGACTGAATTAAGTTATTAACATTTTGGGGCCTGGATAATTATGCCAGTGTAATGCTGATGCCAATAAATTATTTAACTGATAACTAAAAATAGTAGTTGAGAACCATTTGAATTGTGCTTGAGGAAGTGGCATTTTTAAAACAAAAACACTATTGAAAGGGAGCACTTCTACTTTAATGGGCTTGTGTCTGATTAGAATGTCGGTTCAGCGGCTAGATTTGTGTATACACTACCGGTTTCTCATCCTTTCCATCTGTTTGATACAGTATTATAGATATATATATTTCTCTGTGGCCATTTGTGATACGCCCTCATATACTTGAATATTATACTTCTTTATTCACAGTATCTGTGTCCCTTGCACCCTTTGGTGTTGCAATTTTAGGTATGTAAAGTAGATGTTAGCAGGGTTTTTTTCCCTATTCAGAAAAAAATACATAAAAAGACAAAAACGTTTAGCATGAATTGCTTTCTGTAACAACTAAAAGCCGTGGCCCTGTTTTAGTGTCAGATGCAAGTCTTTTCTGTGATGCTAGAAAAATTATTCCTTTTCCCCATCCTCCTTTTCCTCCCAAGACTGATTTTGTGAGGTCCAGATGTTTAGAAAAAAGATTTCCAATGAGGTGGTTTTAGATTCTGGATTTTTTTTCATCAAAAAGAGTTTGATTTTAACTTTTTTTTAAAAAAATTTCTGTAGTGATAATGAATGTTGGATTTATTTTATTGGTTCTTTTTTCTTTTGCTAAAGTTGAAACACGGAAAAAGTATTTGGGTGTCATTCTATATCTTCAGTAGTGTCTTATGTGTACATTCAGGCACTCTGGTAATATGGCAGTACATGCTATAGAGATGCCAATACCTTATAATTAATAAATTAAATAGATAAATAAATAAATAGCTTGGATCACCAAGGTGACTAAATAGATAAGTAGGACATCTTTAAATCTCAACAAAGAAGGAGCAAGAATATGTTGTCTATAAAAAGTATAAGAAAAGTGTGCTTAGGCTTGCAAAGATACATAAACATCAGATCTAAAGGAGTTACTTGTGAGAACTCCAACAGACCATTATGGACACTAAGAAAACACTGCTGAAGGTCATATGGTTGTTTTACTCATCAGTGGATAATAAATCTGCTGATGTTATGTACAGTATACATTATAAAATGACACAAAATTGACACACTTACAGATTGTTGGCTCTCTTTCTTTTGAAATTTCTAGCTAATCTTTACACAGTGAACTGTGTTCGATATACATTAACTGTGTATTAAGTCAGCCTTGTGTATTGGAAGCTTTTGAGTACTCGATCTGTTCTTTTTACTTGATGCGTGTTTATGTGTTGGGAGCTGATCTGAAAATATCATTGTGTTTAGGCAGAAGTTTCTTATAATTAACAGTAGAGGAGTCCACCAAATTAAATTCACACTATTAAACTGTACAAATACTAAAAAGTAAATCTTCAGTGTGGTGAATCAAAAATTTGACTAAGCAGTTGTTCCAAGTGGCATTAAGATGAATTATTATATGGCTTAAACTCCATGCACCTTACTGAAAATCAATTCCTAAATAGCCCCATACACCACACTTCAACTCTGCAAAAAGCTTTTTCAAGCTATAGCTGATTGTCAGTCAGTTATTTTATACAAATGTGAGTGTAGCAACCATGTTAAGTGCATCAAGAGGATTCTGATTTCTGCCTTCTAATTGCTGTATTTTTGCTTAGAATAACCAATGGAAATTTACATGGAAATAATGTTTGGTGTGGTCCATAACAATTTCTTGCCATTGTTTAAGAAAAACAAGACAAGGAGGAGGAACAGTGTTTCTGATCACGTTGCTCTCCATCAATAAAATTAGCCTTGCAGTGTTTTTATTATGCCTTTGCCAATGTTAGGAAGAGCCTAAGGTACAACTGAGTCTGAGCTTCACTGAAGTTGAACAAAGCTGGTCAGAACAGTATTTAACCTGTGACTCAAGTACTTTTTATCCAGCTTTTAAAAAAATATTATTATTATTATCTAGATGGTGAAGTTTTGTTATTGCACATACACATCCCAAGTCCAGCTGGTGTAACACACCAAGTCATTTACTTTGTGCATCAAAATGAGCTTTCTTATCTTAATTCAAGCAAAGTCCTGGTAATTAATCATTGCCCTTCCATAGAAAGAGTTCTAGAACTTTTGTGGAGCTAGATGAAGATAAAAGAAACCAAGAGTTTGTGTTAAATAAAATGTGAGTTACGTTACGCAATCCTAGATGTTCACTGAAAAAGCTCATAAGAATCTTAACTTTTCAAGAAGAGTGTCAGTTTAAAAACATTGCAAGCACTTAGTTTTCTGGATCTTACATCTTTAACAGTTATATTCTATTGGCAGGCTTAGCCAGTCAGTGACATCTAAAAGCCAACTTCTCTCTATTTGTAACAGTGAATACATAGAAAAATTATGTCAGATTGGATAGTCATGGGAGAATCTAAGCTGAGTATATTTGTTGAGTGATAGGACAGTGGAAAAGGCACGTTAGGTGTCTCTACATCTGCAAATATCTGTTTCTATGTAATCCTAGGCAGAAAGAAATCCAGTAAAAGTTGAGCAGGTTCATTCATTCAGCAACAATGAAGGAACTTAATAATGATGAGGATACTCCTGTGTCCATTAGACAACACATATTTTCACTGTACAGCAGTAAATGGGATTAGCCAGATAGCACTATATTAATGTACAGTAGCATCATTTCTTTCCTCATTACGACTGCTTGCAAATATATATATAAGCCAGCCTAACTACACAACCCAAAGGGCGTTGAAAGGCAGTCTATGTGGACTACTGTATATGAGAAAAGATTTTGCTGGGCTGGACCAAAATATTTTCTGAAATAAAAAATCAAGTATGAGCATCCCTTCAGAGACACATGTCTTTAAGTGTAGATCACTTTTGTTACATAAAATGAAGCATATAGGATTTTAGCCTAGGTGTGTGTAGCGCGCGCTCGCTAGTCATCCTACTCAAGCAATTCCCTCTGCGGAAAAATTATTTACTTTCAGACTTGGAAGGTTCAGGCAAAAAAGCCACTTCAACTTTAGCAAAGAGAAAAAAAAAGAAACAAAACCAATCAATCACATTCTGTATGCTGGGATTTGGAGAAATACAGACTGCTGTAACAAATCTGTGTTTTCTCTGATAATTCTAGAGCCTGTTACCGTAAAGAGACATTTCTTGAATGGCTGGTGGTAGTTAGTTCATGTTTTTCAATCCAATTTGCAATTGTATTTGTTGCTGTATAGTGATTGTTTTGCAAAATAAAATTGCTTGTCCTCTAGCCGCTTGTATTTTTTATTTGTAATGCAAAGCATTTCCCCATCCACTCACTGCGCATCATTTTATATTTTCATAAAAGCAATACTAGCAATGCATAGAGTCAGTCTTGTAAAGATGAGTCAAAGCAGCTGAAGTAGTGGCTCTTCATTATTCTCCATTATTTCTTGCCCCCAAGTACCCAGTTTACAGCCAGCACATCAGCCTTTAGGGAAATATTTCTCTGCTTCACGTGAATGAGTTATTTTCTTGTTTATATTGGAGTTCTAGCTCATTGACTTGACTGTGGATTGAACTGTTAGACTCCCAAGATAAATAACTGATCTTATGAGTAAATCAGCTTTCCTCTATTCTTCAAATATTTTAGACTGACTTTAATACTTTTGAAGATGTCCCTGGAGGTTGAAGTCATCTATTGCACCCCAAAACATGTACGCCACAGACAGTGGCTTTACAGATTTCCCCATACTTCCCCTCTAGTATTTCAATCCTGATTTGGAAAAAAACATCTGTAGGGAAGAATGGATACATTCCATCTCTAATCCTTTTAACCCATGGTGTCTTTGCCAAAGGCATATATTAGTTCCAAGCAGCATGGTATTTTTTATTCTATAAGAATGTAAGAGTTGTCCTAGTGGGTCAGACCATAGTCCATCTTGCCCAGTATCCTGTCTCTGACAATGGCCCAGAGAGACTATATAGAACAGGGTAATTATTAAGTGATCCATGCCTGTTTTCCACTCTGGAGTGGACTGGGGGATAGGGCATTGGCCTGGGGAGTGCAGGGTGATGGTGTAGAGGTCTAGGGTCATCGCAAGCATGATGTTGCATCCTTGACCTTCTTGGCTAATAGCTACTGATGGACCTATCCTCCATTAACTTGCCCATTTCTCTTTGGAACCCAATCATCCTATGCACACTTGCCCGCCGGGAACTGGATGGAGAACTGTTAACACATTCTATACATCAAATTTCTTTACAAAGTAATGTCAATGGGGCCCTGCGATGGTTGGTTGAGAAGAAAAGCCCAATTATAAATGTGCCCTTAGTGGAACCCTCAACCCCTCATGAATTCTTGGTTTGTTTATTTAGATCTCAGCCTTATTCCAACTCCACACTGAAGCTTGCCCATCTTGGATTGGAGGGAAGAAGAAAGAAAACCCTCCCAACTGTTTAAGCATGGTTTTTTTGCACACCATGAATGGCAGGCACACAGCCAGCTGGGCAACAAGACATCCTGCAGGTTTACTTACCCAGCTCCGCAGGTGGAATTTTTTCTCAGGAAGAAGATACAGAGAGGGGTGAGTTCCACATATGGAACTGAGGAAGAATACTGAAGATAGCTTCCTCACATCCCACAACTGAAATCTATTTTCTTACTGAGATCCCAACTGCTCCTATAGGGGAAAAAATCACACAGGAGAGGGCTAAAGGAACAGAAATCTCCATAATTTCCTGACTCAAATTGGTACTCTCCATTGTGGGAGGGGCTTGGATAACACTCTCCAGATTAAACCACATGTCCTGCCTTCACAATCTTGGGGGAGCATTTGAAAGCAAGGACCAGAGAGAATCAGTGTCTGGCTGCCTCTGGGCCACCAGCACAGATCCCACAAAACTCCCCCTTCTGAGCCTTATCAGCTGGAGCTTGCCCTGTGGACGCCCGAAAGGCGGATCTCCCTCATAAAGGGGCAACAGCAGGAAGCCGGGGCTGTTACCTTTCTAAAGGAGTGCAGCGGTAGTGCTGGAATGCATCCTGTCCTCGCTGAGTTCCTGGCCCTTCCACCACTCTCCAAACCCACGACCTTCTCCCTTCCACGCACAGAGCCACCAATCTGTAGAAAGCCATTGGTGCAGCTTGGAGGAAGAGGGAAGATGGTGCTGTAGAGCTGGCTGAGCCTATCTTCGGTGTGAGTCATGAGTGAAGGGATTCCCCTCCCCCTCCCTGCCTCTGCCATCAGATCACACAGATCTGCTCCCAAATTATTTTGCCTTCCTTGAGCGTACTCCTGGGTTTGTTGGGATGTTACATAAGAACGGCCAAACTAGGTCATAGAATCATAGAACCATAGAGCTGTAAGAGACCTTAGAAGGTCCATCTAGCCCAGTAGCCTGTCAGCCAAGAGTGACCAATGCCAGGTGCCCCAAAGGGACTGACCAAAATTTGTAATTGTCTCGTGATCCCTCTCCGGTCACCCATTTCCAGCCCCGGACAAACAGAGGCTAGGGACACCATTCCTGCCCAGAGTGGCTAGCACAGGGAATGTTTTTAAATAGCAAAGGGAAGAGTATGGAAGCCTCTGGCTTTTGAGAGGGGGAAACAACACACAAACTTTACTAACACAATAAACAAAGACAGGGAGGAGCCACTGCCCTCCTTTTAGTGCCCGTTAGCTCATAAAACGCTAGGGGTGGAAAGTCTGCCAGCTGCCTTGGATGTCAGCCCCTAGACTCGAAGGAGAGTCAAATGAGGATGTTTGGGAATTAAGACTTGATTCTCCCTTTGCATCCAGTGCAAATCAGGAACAACTCCACGGAAGTCAACAGTGTAAGAGAGAGGGGAGACAAACCCAGAGGGGAGTATTCATGTTTAAAAACCAGGCTGGAAGCATAACCCACCAGGAGAATGCCAGATAGGGGGATCAGATGTCCTGATTTTAAAGGGCTTTGTCTTATATAGGCACCTATTGCCCCCACCCCGTGGCCCAATTTTTCACACTTGCTGTCTGGTCATCCTAGTGCCAGAGGAATACATGGGCATGACTTGTCTTGCCTTCTGCAGCTTTTGCCCTCCTTCCCTCCTCAGTGCGACAGGCTGGAGGCCTGAGGGTGGATGGAGCACTGAGCCCCTGCAAAGTTTAGGCCGCTAAGGGAAGAGAAAAGCTGGCAGGCAGGAAAGGAAAGTACACTCGAATCTGGCTGTTACTCTGCCTGAGTTCCTGTGCTTTGCTCTTGGGCCTACACCTGGTCTTTGTGACTCTGGTTGACGGAGCAAAAGAAAGCACCTCTCCTGCTGGGTAAGTGGCTGAGTCAAAGGGAGCCGGAGGGGGGGAAGCCTTCGGGAGCAGTGAAGTCACTGAGGAAAATACCCTGGCCCAGTAGAGTGATCTGGGCAGGGGGATCCCTGGCTGCAGGAGGAGAATTGAGAGGGACTGAACAACACCCCCGTGGTTTGTTAAAAGAACCCACCACGGCGTGAGTGTTGTGGAGGGTGCCAGAGACCTCTTCTACAGCTGCTCGGCTGCAGCTGGAGGAGGAGTCCGATACTTTTCTGGCCAATGCCCTCCCTACCCCTCTTTGCCTGAAGCAGCTGTGTAGAGGGGCACTGTGAACCCCTTGGCCTCTGTGGGCTTGCTCTGGATGAGAATCAGAGAATCTTTGGGCTGGAGGAGACCTCGGGAGGTCACCGAGTCCAGTCCCCTGCCCAAGGCAGGACCAATCCCAACTAACTCAACCCAGCCAGGGCTTTGTCAAGCCGAGACGTAAACACCTCTAAGGATGGAGATTCCACCCCCTCCCTAGGGAACCCATCCCAGTGCTTCCCCACCCTCCTAGGGAAAAAATCCCAACCTGGACCTCTCCCACTGTAACTTGAGCCCATTGCTCCTTGTTCAGCCATGAGGCAGGGGAACAGCGGCTGGCTCTAGGCAGTGGTGAGCCATGTTGTTCACTGCCCTGGCTAGGTGTGAGCACACGTAACCAGGAAGCATGGACCTGCATTAGGAATTACTAGACACATGCAAGCTACCAGAGCCTACTGGCTTGTCCCTTGCAGGCAGGGCCCATGCCCACTTCCCTGCTGCATCCGTATCTACAGCAGCTGCTCTCTTCATAATAAAAATGGATCTCCTTGCTTCCTGTCAGCCATTTGCCTGGATGGCCTAATGTGGGCCCCTATCCTCCTGAACATACACTGATAACAGGCAGAGTCTCACTTTTGTGAGGCATTAGAGAGGCCTACAGGATCGAGGCCTCAGGAGCGCCATATGGTTAATTGATCTGTGGTGACATTTCTATTTTCCTGTTCAGCTCTAGCTTCCTAAGGGCAAAAAGGGCCTCATCTGTTCTTTAGATTGCTAATGAAGTTTATTCCCCCCCACCCCGTACACCTAGCTCCTAGTAAGAAAAAATTCAGCTGCTGCTTTAGCTTTGCTTTGTAACTGCTGTCCTTTAACATGGGATCGCCAGCTTTGTTCTGGCTCTAAAGCACTCATAGCCTTTGCCTAAAATAGGGACCGAAATTGAACTGAGTACTCTAGTCCCTTAGTATAGTAAAAGCTCAGTTATTTAGCATGTTGGAGGGTGCTGGTTAATTAAATATTCTGGTTGATTGAGAGTTCTGCTTTACTGATGGAATACCAGCTTTCAAAGGATTAGAATAAAGTATAAAATGGTATATAGGTACACCCCCAAGCCAGTAGTGGTACTGCACTGCAGAGTGGTTGGTTTCTTGAAGCACTTACATGTATACAGGTAAAGTTCTCTATACAGTCGATTATCTAGTGACGCTGCCTCTCACTATGGCCAGTACATGGCCTACACCCAGATCACTAAAAATACACAACACCCAAACTATACTGAACATAATTTAATCTTCCTTTGATTCAGAAGGCACTTCAGGGTCTTGCAGTGCCACAGTGTTGTTATTATCAACATCAGTGATCATTGCACATGTAGAAGGTTCAGGAGATGAAATCCTTACAGATTCAGCCCAGCTCTGGAAGCTGCTTTTTTGAATAAATCCCCTGATTTCACCTTGGTTACTTGTCTTCTGCCTCTTTTGCAAAGGAGTGCAGAGTGTGCAAGTGCATAACATGCTGGGCAGTGTACTAGTCCCATTTACTAGACTAAAGATTTGTATTGGGAGATACTAGAAATGCTGGTTAACTGAGTGCCAGATAACAGAGCTTCAACTGTATATAGTGCCTTGTAAAGCATTAGATATCACTTTGGAATGCCTCAGACTCCAAAGCAGTCTCTTATTTGCCTTTTGCTTGCAGCTGTCCAGATGGTTGTAGAGTTCGGGAGGGGGGGGAGGGGGGTGGAGGGAAGGAGTCACAATAATTCCTAAATCCTCTTTTTACTACACTGAGTGATTTAAATGCCTGTAATTTGAACTCTTTTAAATCCTTATTTAATCAATAGACGATTAGATGTCAGTGCTTGCCTGAGAGTTGCTTAGTGATCTTAAGGAAACTTAAGCATACAAAAGGGAAGTGGGGGGGGGGGTCAACATGATATAGCAATAACTCCAAGCTAAGTATATTGTCACCAAGATAAAGATGGGAGAGTCTGAGAGACTGATCTTTCCACAAAACTCTACTCTACAGCCTTGCAAACGCCTCCCAGTGTTTAAAATGTTTTTGTGTGTGTTGTGTAGGCTGGCTCTGAGCAGGATTAGAGAAGCAGCTTATGAGCTCTGTTGCCACCGTGTTCTGTCTGTGCTACTGGGGGGTAGCAACCAAAGCAAATTCAAGTGTAGACATACCTATAGAAGCCATGATTCTGCATCGTAGACATGAAGGACTTAAAGTGGGCTGCTGAACACTCATTCACTAGAAGGTGTTACTCTGAATTGCCCTGCACACAGAGGTGTTAATCATCTACTGAATGGAAGAGGGAATGTTTTCACACAGCTGAAGCATCCCCAATGAAGAGATCAGCGCTGGGGGGAAAAAACAGTGAATGAGGGAAAAAATCCTACTTTAAGCAGAAGCAGCTAAAGCAATCCCTGAGAAAGATGGGGAGAGTCTGTCTTGGCACTGTTAGATGAGGAGAAATGATTAGCTAGCTACTTCAGTTAGTGATTCCCTTTCATCCTTTTAATAGTATATAGTGATATCCCTTAAGCCAGTGGTTCTCAACCTTTTTTGGACTAGGGCACACTTGCATGGAAGGCCCTAATAGCACAACACCACTGCTATGCAAGAGAGCAGACAATGGAGAACCCTTCCTTCTCCCCCCTGCCTGCGTGCCTCAGAATTTGTCTGAATGGTACTTTCAGCAGCAGTGTGGGGTGGGAGTGCCGGTGATCCTGAGGAAGAGCCTTGTGTTAGAGGGATAAGGCCAAAAGGGCCATGGAGAAGTCCTCCAGGTGGCTAGGAAGAAATCAACCAATTGGGGGCGAGGAGGGACTAAAAGGAAACATCTGCACTGCTTGCTTTTGCGCAAAACCAGCTTGAATCGATTATGCAAATGAAGCATGGCAAAATGCTAATCAGCACTTCATCAGCCGCTTTTCCAGAAAAACTTGCCAGCTGTCTACACTGGCCGCTTGAATTTCCGCAAAAGCACTGACGATCTCATGTAAGATTGTCGGTGTTCTTGCGGAAATACTATGCTGCTTCCATTCGGGTAAAAGTCCTTTTGTGCAAAACGTTTGCACAAAAGGGCCAGTGTAGACAGCTCAGATTTGTTTTCCGCAAAAAAGCCCCGATCACGAAAATGGCGATTGGGGCTTTTTTGAGGAAAAGCGCATCTAGATTGGCCACAGACGCTTTTCCGCAAAAAGTGCTTTTGCGGAAAAGCATCCTTGCCAATCTAGACGCTCTGTTCTGAAAATGCTTTTAACGGAAAACTTTTCCGTTAAAAGCATTTCCGGAAAATCATGCCAGTCTAGACATTGCCCATTTGTATACTCTCCGCCAGCAAAAGCTGGCAGTGTAGACATAGCCAAAAAGAGTACATTTTTACAACAGGTCACTAGCCTATCAGCTTATGACGCTATTAGACTGCTCAGTGTATTATGCCATGACACTCCATGTAACAGATTTACTCATCTATTCTATAGCTGTGTCTCTTGCGTGCTCAAATTATGCGGGTTGATCCTGACTATTTACTGTGACTGTGCCATAAAACACAGGTAGGTATCATAGCAACTGCATGTCACTTTGTTCTGATTTGTTTCCTGTATGTCTAAGCTGCAAGGCAGCACAAGAGAAAAATACTCCCTGATGTATAAAGGCAACTGGGGAAACAAGCTTTTCCCTTAATTCAGAGCTCTTTCTAGATATTTAATCACTGACATCTATTGAGCTGAGTCACTGCCTTTTTTTTTTTAATCAAGAAGAAAACTGATACCGGCTGTCAAGGAAAACTGTGGTGGCCCGATGAGATATTGGAGCAGCATCTTATTGTTAGCATGTAACTGCACCCAAGTGGTGTCTGGTAGTGAGAGTGAAAGCCTCAGCTGTGAGCAGTGGCTTTGATTAACCAATACAAATAGGAGAAGGTTAATGGAAAACATCTTCCTAAATTGGAATCTGATTCTCTCCTCTTAGTGACCCATTCTTCCCAGGCTCCTTTGTTCCCAACCAGGGTATCCCTGCCGAACAGCAGCTACTGTTAAATTGTAGCAGGAACCAAATTGGGCTGCAGCCGCTCCAGGATGGAGGAACCACATTGTGACACAGTGTCCCCATATATTTTATGAAAATATGTTTTCACATATAAGTATGCATAACTCAAATATGCTTTATACAGGCCCGCTGGGGGTGGGGAGAAGGGGCATCTTGTCTGGGGCTTTGCAAGTCATAAGGGCCTAGGAGTTCCTGGCCACTGCTACTGAGGCAGTGGCCAAAACCCTGGGCCCATTAAATCAACCCCAGAACACTGTGTGGCCCGCTCTGGGTGGCTCTGCGGGCTGTCTGGGGAAAGGGGGGCAAGGTACACTCCAGGTAGCCCTGCGGACTGGCTGTGCCCAGCTCTTTTCCAGCCACCCAAGGCTCCACCCCTTCCAGGAGCAAGGATCCAGGCCCCTCATCTTGCCCAGAGGCCTGGCAAATCTGTCAGCCTCCCTGGCTTTATGCAAAACAAGACAAGTAACTTATCATGCAACCGCTTGTTAGTCCTTTAATGTTTATATTCTACTCATATGTATGTATCTCTCTTGTAAATGAAGTTAGAAATATGAAGTGTAAACCAGTTTAGTCATCTAGGTCTTCTAGTGAAAGCCATTAGTGGGACTTAAGGAATTTAATGGCCTGGTGCTCAAGGCAATGCTCTGTGAATAGTCTTGTATTTCCTGTAAGCCTGGATTGTGCTTGGTCCTATAAAGACAGGTGACCATGCCACCTGGTGCTGGAATCCATCTTGAAGTTTTTATTCTTCCACAGATGAGGGAGACTTGAACAAAGAGTTCCCGCCCCTGGGAAATTCTGTTTAAAGGATGGGAAGCAAACCCAGTGTAAATAAATGTTACCTGGGAGGAACAGCATCTGTACATATCTCTCATTAATAAAGAGATTGAATTTATGAGCTTTCTCTGTGTAAAGCTTTTATACAGCGTAAGATGGATTTATTTGGGGTTTTGGTCTGATTTAGGGCTATGCTCCTGGATGCTGTTAAGTCTGTTAGGTCTAATTACAGTTTGGCCAGACCAGAGATTCTTTACCTAGATCTGAGATCCACTGTTATTGTCCTCTGAAACTCATCTTCCTCGCTGTTGCTTTTGCACTAGCATCTAGGAATCTCCATGTTTTAAAATCCTCTCTTTATGCTGACACTTCAGTCTTCTTCCATTGGCTTGAGATTCCCTGTACTTAAAATGGCAAGTAGGGTAGAACAGGTAGTAGAAACTTTACAAGTTTGCACAGGGGAAACCTGCCAAATAGCTGGCATAATTGGCACAGCTCCATTGCAGACAACAGCTGCAACAGTTTATACCAGCTGAGTAGCTAGCCCAAAGTGTCAAAGTTGTGTTAATAATTTTGGAACACAAACTGCACAATTAACCCTTTCATTAGCTTCTTCAACTGGCTTTTGCAACTAGTCAGTTTTTGTATTGACCTGGTCTCTTTAAATAGTTTGCCTGGAGAATTCATCCAGTCTCTTAGGTTAATTAGCCAGCCATATATTAGGCTTAAATACTTTAAGTCTTTCCCTCTGGCAAGAGGTATCTTGTCTGCCAAGACAGTTGAGATCAGCCAGGTTGTCTCAGTTCTCTCCACACTGTTCAGTGTGGATGGGTCAGGGAAAAGATTTGGTGATACAGGCTCTGTCTGACTCCCTGCTTGAGGAAGTCTGTTACAATTCTTCTGTATTGTCTTCTTGAGTGCTGTCATGTGACAATGCAAAGACTAGCTAACACTAAACCACGAACATAATATTGTTCCTGCAGCTTCTCTGCCTTTGCCTAGAAATTTCCACAGCCCTCACCCTCCTGGCTTGCTGTCACACTTTTAAAGAAACAGGACACTTATTGTCGACCTTCATCTCTCTTTAAATGAGAACTAATGTTTGTAGCAAGTTACAGCTCCAGATTCTTCACTAGCCTCATCATTCATCCTGATCTACTCAAATTCTGATCCTAAAGAGTTTTGTCCATTTCAGTTGGTCTGTACCTCTTGCATCTGGCAGGCCTGTGGAAAAGTGTTCAAAAGCTTTATTGAGCAGAAGTCTCTTCTCTTCCAAGACCCTTGGCCATTCTCAGCTGTGGAGACTCTCAAGGCCATAGCACCAATCACCGGTGTTCAATACTCTTTTGGGATGTGAAAGGTTAACCTGTTAACTGGGAAGCATCACCTTTAATGGGTGATAGTGGTGCCAGTTAACCAGTGGGAGCCTTGCAGGGGCCTGCTGTGGATGCAGCAGGGAGAGAAGGATGTTGGAGGCTGGAAGGGTGCCCCCACAGCTGCTCCTGGGATGTCCCATGTCGCCGGCCCCACGCTGTGGGCTCTGCAAACCGTACTTCCCAGGGTGCTGGCAAGCACAGAGCAGCAGCTGGCTCCCCAGGAGCATAGCCAACGTGATCCTGCAGAGCCCAGAGAGCAGGGCAGCTGGCTCATGGGAACAAAGCTGGCTCACTGGGAGGGAGCAGAGTTTAACCCGTAACAGAACCCAATAAGCATCATCTTACCGGTTAACTTTTACATCCCTAATCTCAATGGTGAGACTGACTGGCTACTCAGAATGGTTTCCACGTATGCTTTATATCATCCTGAGCCTCTGAGAATGTGACAGATCCCATTACAAGATCCAGTATACGCCCCAGCCTGTCACCAGTCTCTTGGGAGTGATCCCTTCCAGGTGCCAGCACCCACAGAGGTAAGAGGCCTGCCCCTAAGGATCTCTAAGACTGGGTCTTCCCCCTTTCTCTCGCCATGGCTCCCTGCAGCAAATCCTTCTGTGCCCCTCTGAGTTTTTGCAGTAACATGGGCATCCTTTACAAAACAAGGTAACCTTTTACTAGTCACCTGGTATCTGAATCTGAGTCTCTAGGTTAACACAGAGGGGCAGAAGTTAAACCACAGTTTGCCTGGTCAAACTAGTATCATTAGGAGCCAGCCATGCTGTGACGGATTTCATCTCTGGTTCTCCCTCCCTGTTCCTCCTTTCTTTCTTTTCCCACAGGTCCAGGCTCCAGAGTCCCTTCAAAAGGACTACACTTCTTCCACATATCTTGTTCCCACAGCCCACCTTGCTGGGGTTTCTTGCTGTTGATTGTTCAGTCACTGGGATGTTTTTGCCTTTTTGGACCCTCTATTGGTTTGAGCCAGTTCTTCAGTGATCCTGTTAATTCACACACATATCTCCTGAACTGTCTCAAGAACCATGTTAACGCTTTTACATCAACATCATAGAAATGCACTGTACAGAGGGAAACTGAGGCCTGACTAGGATTAATACAAAAATATTTCAGAATACGCCCTCTTGGTCACAGATCAGTTGGACTCCTTAGTAAGTCCAGCCAGTGCTAGGACTCTGCTGATTTATATTATACACTATCTCTGCAATCCCTGGCATTTAAGAGAAGTGTGTGTGGGGGGGAGGGGAAGGTAACAAAATTCAGCAGGTTCCATCCTGTGGCTGTATGGCTTTGGACTGAGGCCCCTAAGTCACCCACTATCACCCATACCACTGCTGCCTTACCAGCAAGAGTTAGTGACCGCACTCAGGGGCCACCAAAAACTTGTTGAGCAGACCTCTGCTTGCAAGCATGGTTGTTAAGGAACAGGAAAGTAAGTCATTATTCCCTTCCTTCCCCTGCTCTATAAACAACAGAAAACAACATGCTCTATATCAGTGGTCCCCAACGCAGTGCCTGCGGGCGCCATGGTGCCCGACGGGGCATTTATGTGCACCCGCCGAAACATCTGGGCTGGCCCCGCCCCCAGTGTGAGGCACATGCGTGGTGCCAGCCCTGGGCATATGGCTCATGGGCGGCCCCTGCCCTGGGCATGCAGCACATGCAATGTGTGGCCCCACCCCCGGAAACGTGGCGCGTAAACGGCCCCGCCCCCGGACACCCGGCACGTGAGTGGCCCCGCCCCTGGGTGCCCGGCAGCCACGAAAGGTTGGGGACCACTGCTCTATATAGAACTGGGATGACCTCCCTTTCATCCCTTACTGCAACAGCAAGTTGAGTCCCCTGCCTCTTCCAGCCAAAAGACTCCCACACACCTATTGATGCCCCCCCCCAAGTGTGAGGATTCATATATCGCACTTCTTTTTTGGTAGTTACCCAGCAAGCACCCTTGAGGGGGGGCGTGTATGTGTAACACCCACAGACCCCAGTCGTCTGCAAGTGGACTCCAACCTGGGACTAGAATCCAGGACATGAGCTTCAAGCCAGCAGGCTCTCAGGCTATGTCTACGCTGCACTGCAAATTGCGTAGCTTATTTCAAAACAGGCTATTTTGAAATTTGGGGCTGTCTACACTGCACCACATTTCGAAATAAAGCTATTCCCAGACATCCCTTAACCCGCGGGATGCCGAAATAGGTGCCCCTTGTTGGCTGTCTAGACTGCAGGTTTCTTTCGAAAGAGCCTCTTTCGAAAGATCGCGTCTAGACTGCAGGCGGATCTTTCGAAAGAGAAATCCGCTTTTTCGAAAGAGAGCACCCAGCGAGTCTGGATGCTCTCTTTCGAAGACGGCCTCTTTAGGAACTTTCGAAGGAAGGCGTTCTTCCTCGTGAAACGAGGTTTACCGCCATCGAAAGAAAAGCCGCGTTCTTTCGAAATAATTTCGAAAGAACGCGGCTTGAGTCTGGACGCAGGGGAAGTTTTTTCGGGAAAAGGCTACTTTTCCAGAAAAAACCCCTGAGTCTGGACACGGCCCTTTTGAAAAAAAATTGCGAAATAACAGGTGGCGTGTGGCGAGGCGGGGGTTCTCGATGTGGACTTTGCTGTGTAGACACCCCCCCCCCCCCCCCCAGGCTGCGGGGCAGGCGCCTTCCCAGGTTCTCCCTGCAAGTGGCCCCAGTGCCGCTAGATGGGGCGCCCCACGCCCGGCCGGCTCTGGAGTGCGGCGGGGCCGGGACGCTGCCGTGGGGAGCATGGAGCTGGGCGAGTAGCGCTAGAGGGGGCGCGGGGCTGGACGTGGCGCCCAGCGGGCGCGGGGCGCTGTCCGCGGGGGAGGTGCTGAAGGCCGGGGGGAGGCGGCCGCCGCTCGCCCCACCCTCTCCCGCCGCCCCCAGCGGCCCTGCCCGCCGCCTCCGCTGCTGCTGCCGCTGCTGCTGCCATCTTGCGCGGCGCGGCAGCCGCGGGGGGGCCGCCGCCATGGTGAAGCGGAAAAGCTCCGAGGGCCCGGAGCAGGGCAGCGGCCGCGGCGTCCCTCTGCCCATCCAGATCTTCCTGTGGCGGCAAACCAGGTGCGAGCGGGCCGCGCTGCGGGGCCCTGGCCGGGCTGCTGGCGGTGACACCGGGGGCGGCCCTGGCTGGAGCTGGCCCCCGGCTCCTCTCCGCCCTGCAGGGCGCTGCTGGATGCGGGGAGACTGCGTGGATATCCTGGGGGTTGCTCCCCCCCCACTTCCAAATCTGGGCTTTCCCCCTCCCTAAAACTCCCTTTGCCTGGCCACCTGTTGGGTCGATGCTTGTTTTTGGAGGGTCTCTAGTGTTGCAGTGTGTATGTGGGGTGGGGTGGGGTGAGCGTGTAGTTTTGGGGTATGTGTGTGTGAGAGTCGTTTTGGGGGGGGTGTGTGTGGTGTCTAGTTTTGGGGCAGTGGGGGGTGTTTTGGGGTGTGTGTGTGGTGTGAGTGTGTCTAGTTTTGTGTGTGTGTGTTTTTGGGTATGTGTCTAGTGTTGTGTGTGTGTGTGTGTGTGTGCTGGTGGTGTGTGTGTGGGGGGGTTACTGTTATTTATCAGTCACAGGACTAGGGCAGTCTTCTCACTGATGCAGGCATTGGAGCAAATGTTGCTCTCTGAGGTCCTGAGTAGCTTCATGGACTTCAAGGTCAGAAGGGTCCCTCGTGATCATCCAGTCTGATGCCCTGCACCTTGCATGCCACAGTACCTCACCCCCCCCCCCCCCCACACACCATTAACAGACCAAAAGCCTCTCTGGCTGAGTTACTGAAACCCTCAAATCTATCTACTTGTGGGAAGGGAGGAGTTCTAGCTAAGGCCTGAGAGGAACTGGAGGCCTCCAAGCCTTTCAGTTTGTTTTAAACTTGTTATTCATACATAATTGAGAGAGGAAAAAAATCCTTAACACAATCTGCTAGCAAACCAAAGCTATTCAACACCTAACTTCAGTAATTCTTAATATATTTTATTCTCGGTAAACATGACTAGAAAATTCCTCATTCTGATTAGGGGTGTTCGCTATCGTATAATTGAATAGTCATGTAACCGCATAAAATACTAGTGGTTACACAACTATTCGACAGTCCCCGGGGGCAGAGCCAGCAGCCTGTGCAGTCCGGTTCCACTCCTGGGAAGTCCCCTGCCACCCTGCACTGCTGCAGTGCATCAGAGGCAGCAGTGTGGAGTGGCAGGCGGGAGCTGGTCCGTGAGGGGAGCCAGTTTAAAAGCCAGCTCCCTTTGTGGACTGGCTGTCTGCCACTTTGCACTACTGCCTCTGATAGGCTGTGTCCAGACTCAGGGGTTTTTTCGAAAAAAGTAGCCTTTTTTCGAAAAAACTTCACCTGCGTCTAGACTGCAGCCATGTTCTTTCGAAATTAAATCGAAAGAACGCAGCTTTTCTTTCGACGGCGGTAAACCTCATTTCACGAGGAAGAACGCCTTTTTTCGAAAGTGCTCTTTCGAAAAAAGGCATTCTTGAATGCCAGCAGGGCTTTTTAGAAAGAGAGCATCCAGACTCACTCGCTGCTTTCTTTCGAAAAAGCACCTTGCTTTTTCGAAAGTACTGCTTGCAGTCTAGACGCTCTTTTTCGAAAGAGGCTTTTTCGAAAGATACTTTCGAAAAAGCCTCTTTCAAAAGAGGCTTGCAGTCTAGACATAGCCACACAGAGGCAGCAGTGCGGAGTGTCAGCAGCCCCTGTCTGTGGAGGGTCTGAGCTCCCCACAGACAGAGGCTGCTCTGTAGGAGCCTCAGACTCCCTTCCTTCCCCCTCCCCCACTCCACCCTATGGACAGGGGCTGCTATCACAGAGTAGCCTCTGCCTAGGGCAGGTCCAGGCTCATCACAGACAGAGGCTGCTCTGGGGGATGCAGGGCATCCTCTGACCATGGGGCATTCAGGCCCGCCATGGACAGAGGCTGCTTTGCAGCAGCCTCCCTTGCTCCCCTCCCCCATTGCTGCCCCTGATAGAGGCAGCAGTGCAGGGTGGGGCAGGCAACACCATGCACCTGGTGCTGGGGGGAACTGGCTTTTAAGCTGGCTCCTCCCAGCACCGGCTCCTGCTCCCCCGCTTGCTGCCTCTGTATCAGAAATGCGCATAAGCATACATAGTCGAGTACATGCTCACATACCTAGTTCTGTTGAGTTAAACTTGATGAATTCTGTTTACCTTTAATAGAAGAATATAACATTTTTAGAATGTTTTATTTGCATATTTGTATTTGCTTGATTATGTGAAAGCCTTCTGTTTATGGAAAAGGTAATAACATTCTGTACAATGCATTCAACAGGTTTCTGAGTTTCTTATAGTTTGATTTCTGTTTGTTATATGGGCTTATCTAGTCACTTCAGTAACATCACACTGAAAAATTAATTAAACATGTTTTTATTGTCATTTGTAATGTGCTATGCCTATAACTGTTATGAAGACTAACTCTTTTTTTATTGTTGTTTTTTGGGGTTTTAGTGCATTTTTGAGGCCCAAACTGGGAAAACAGTATGAAGCTTCCTGTGTGGTATGTGGTCCCCCCCTTTAAACTATTGTTTGCTAGTTTCATGCAGCATTGGCTGAATATGGAAATTTGATAAGATGGAAATCGAAGGCCAAATAATCTCTGGTGTGAATCTACTTATGTCAGAAATTGCACCAGAGATGGAAAAATATTCCAAGTGATCATGGGGGAAAAAAACGTCAAACCAGCCATGCAACTCAAAATGCATGTTCAAAACCATAGTAAAATATCAGTAAGGGGTGGAGACAATATGTTTGGCCCTAATTCTGCTATCAGTTGTGTGTTTAATTTTGTGCTTATAATTAATCCTAGTGACTTTCATGGAAATATGAATATGTGTAAGTAGTATATACATAAATATTTTCAGTACTAAGGACTTAACTTTTATTTCTGTAGTCCTATATACTAACTAAACTGAAAAAATCCAGAAAATGGAGAACACAATATATTAACACTATAGTAAAATACAGGAAGTGTTATAAAATAGTTACCATTATGTATGTATTACCAGCTGTGTCTTTAAAGAGTTTAGCTTCTGAGATATCTGATTCTCTAAGAAAATTATTCTTCAAGGTCAAATTAGACATGTCTAGGACACTTCAGAATTTCTTGAACAGTTATTGTGCATTGTGGTTGACCTACCAATGTATTTAACTGAGTCATTTGTAGAGCCCTGCATGGATAAAAAATTTCGTATCCGCCTCTCTGTAGCCACAAAAATGAGGCGTGGATATTTGTGTCCACCTCCGTAGATGTGGACATCCACCGATATAAAGCAGATATCTGCAGATTTGCAAGGCTCTAGTCATTTATCAAAATTGGATATAATTCTAAGAGTTGAAATAGCAATCCCAACATAAATTGAGGGTATTTTTTTTTAAGTTTTAAAATCTGATTTTCTAACTCCTCCTTACAAGATGGAATACTGAAGTAACCCGGAGTATATGTGCTGGGTATCTCTTGGGCGATACAGAACCTCTTTGTCTCCTACCATGCTGTAAATATCTGCAGTGTTTTGTTTTCAAATACTGAAAAAGGACCACCGAAAAAGTTGTAAAAAGATGTGTTTGGTGTGATAGGTGGAGGTGTGGAAGATGGGTAATTTGTGGCAGATCTGGATTCCTAAGCACAAGCTTTTGTCCATAGTGATACTATGAACCTAGCTGATAGTATAGGAAATATTGGAGCTGGCCGCACTGCACTTCTTCACCAATTTTGAGCCACATGAATTTGCACTCATCATGCCATGATACCCGTGTTCTTCCACCTATGTAGGTCATTATTAAAAACGTACAATGAATGCCCTACCTAGGCAGACTCCTTCTTCTGTGGGTTCTCCACTGCTTATCCCTCCAGGTACAGGTCAAACAGTTATCCTGTTGTGCAAGCCTCCACAATGTTGATGCAAGCTAATTCAGCATTTGTCCCTCTATGTGTGTCTCTAAGGATTTATAGTTGTCTATCTTTGTAAGAGGGACGGCTGAGGAGGTTTCATGCTTCTGAGAATAATTCAGCGACAGATTTATATTCTGCCTGCATTCATTGGTAGAATATTTTTAATTGGCTCTCTAGCAACTGAATTCAGCATTATAAAGGATTTGTAGCTTTTATGCTTTTGGCCACCTCTCAGCACAGAACTTTTTGTTTCTTCAGCTACATTCTCCAGTTCTGAATTAGTCATTATGTAGTTATGATAGGAAATTTCCAAAGGTGAAACATAACTGTGAGTAGATGAGAAAAGAAGAAGACTATAGGGCAGGGGTGGGCAGTAACATGGCAGCAGTTCGCTAGAGTTAGCCCCTGGCAGGCAGCCACCACTATATTTACCTGCACAGCCACAGGTACAGGCAATTGCAGCTCCCATTGGCCATGGATCACTGTTCCCAGCCAATGGAAGCCATGAGAAGAGGCGTGGACCAGACACCACTTCCCACAGCGCCCATTGGCTGGTAACAGCAATATGCGGCCAATGAGAGCTGTGATTGCCAGTACCTGCAGCTGTGCAGGTAAATCTAGCAGTGGGGGCCTGCCAGATCCATTTGCCCACCCCTAATATAGGACCTGATCTGTTGAATCAAGCTAGTGATTCCTCACCTACTCTTTCCAAAGAAAGATAAGCCTCTTTCTATGCCAGTAATTATATCATGCTGTGTGTGGGGAGAGAAGGGGTGTAATACTTCTGGATCTCTGCAGGCAATCAACTCATACCCAGAAGCATGGGATGTGATTATCATAGTGTTATTGGCTGGCATAATTACACAATATTCTTTAGCAATGACTGTCTATCCATATTTAGTATTTCAGAGAATTGATTCAATGACTTTTCTGTAGAAGGTTAATTTCACTGGTTATCTGTGCAAAGAAGTGTCACCTTTTTCTTGGCTCTAAATTCGCGACACTTTAAGTTTTGGTGTCACTGCAGTTAAACAGTCCCTTATCCTGAGCCTCACTGCAGTCTCATTGCAGTGTAGACATGCCCTTGATTGGTAAACACAGGAAACTATGTTTTTTCCTAAAACAACCTCTGAACAAACTCAAAGCTTTTTCTGCTCATGTGAGTATAATGAAGACTCCCACCATACATTGTTTTTTAACACGCTTTTTTGATGTATCCTGATCCGGAGGCTGATTCGCCATTTTTTAAAATTTCTGAGCCCTAACACTCCATTAAAACATACAATATTTGACATCTATTTCTGTTCTCTTGTTCCCTGTTTCTCTCTAGCCTCCCTACATTTTCCCTCAATGTTTCTTTATTTTTTTTCATCTCATTGCACTCATACATCCTTTGCAGGATAAGGAGGGTCCAATTCAACATCTCTGAGCTTTCCAAGTCAATTTGAATATGTTTTTCAGGCTGATGGTACTGGATTCTGGGACCGGATCTCCTTCCCCAGAAGATGTCATTCTTTTTAGCCTTTCTTTTTTTTTCCTTTTCAAATCTGGCTCCATAGTTGGCTGTTCATATTTAGGGCACAAATCTTTGGATTCAGGTTGGCTTGGTTTATTTTATCTTATATTGCTTCCATTCAGTCCCTTTTATTACAGAAACCTGAATTAGGTCACCATTGTGTGTGCTGGAATAGCCATGCCTTTAACCTATCAGACTCTTTGGGTGTGTCTAGACTACATGCCTCCTTCGACGGAGGCATGTAGATTAGCCAGATCGGAAGAGGGAAATGAAGCCGCGATTAAAATAATCGCGGCTTCATTTAAATTTAAATGGCTGCCCCGATCTGCCGATCAGCTGTTTGTCGGCAGATCGGGGGAGTCTGGACGCGATGCCCCGACAAAGAAGCCTTTCTTCATCGACACAGGTAAACCTGGTTTCACGAGGCTTACCTGTGTCGATGAAGAAAGGCTTCTTTGTCGGGGCATCGCGTCCAGACTCCCCCGATCTGCCGACAAACAGCTGATCGGCAGATCGGGGCAGCCATTTAAATTTAAATGAAGCCGCGATTATTTTAATCGCGGCTTCATTTCCCTCTTCCGATCTGGCTAATCTACATGCCTCCGTCGAAGGAGGCATGTAGTCTAGACACACCCTTTGATTTTCAGCTATAGCTGCATTTGTAGTGCCCTAGGATCCCTCCTTTATTTTATTTCAATACTGTCCTTCTGCCAAGGGCATATGTAACTTCTAGTGAAGGAAGATAAAAACTGGGCTGTTCATCTTGATTTTGAAAATTTTCAGGAGCAAATAAAGTAAATGGAGTCGCTAAGTTATAACAATCAAGATCAAAGTTTGATGCAGAGCACCATATCTTGCACTCAGTGTGCAGGCAGAACATCAGCTGAAGTTGCTGTGAGTTGTGCTT
This sequence comes from Pelodiscus sinensis, assembly GCF_052426305.1. Lineage (NCBI taxonomy): Eukaryota > Metazoa > Chordata > Testudines > Trionychidae > Pelodiscus > Pelodiscus sinensis. The sequence continues at coordinate 59,572,130 of NC_143058.1, forward strand.
GCATAAACAATGTAGGGCAAAGCCCTAAGAAAGTTGAGGGAAGGATCCACATTTTGCTGTCAGATGTACAAGCATATGCTAGAACTGGAGTGGGGACTGACCCTGTAACCATAAAGCCTGGTTCTCCTATAGGAAGGGGACGCTTTGTACCACACCATCATTAACTTTCTACAAAGTTTGCTTAACTGGCCATTGGAGAATCCATCATACATAGGGAAATTCTCTGGCAAACCTACATTAGCATCATGGCTCATAGGCCATCCCCCTTAAACCCACTGGCATAAGAGTTTCGTCCTCTTAGCACAATTTATTCCTAGCTGCGGTAACAATCCCTGCAGCTTTTGAGCAGCTGAGGTGGGTTAGAGCGGTCTGAAGAAGAGTCCAATCTGACAGTCTTTCCAATACGCAGATGCCCTAACCATTGGGGCTGTGTCTACACTGGCATGAATTTCCGGAACTGCTTAAAATGGAATACTATTCTGTTTTCAGTTTTTCCGGAAAAGGAGCATCTACATTGGCAGCCTGCTTTTCCGGAAAAGCCCTTTTTCCGGAAAAGCATCTGTGGCTAATGTAGACGCGCTTTTCCAGAAAAGAGCCCCGGTCGCCATTTTCGCGATCGGGTCTTTTTTCTGGAAACGACTACTGGACTGTCTACACTGGCCCTTTTCCGGAACAGTGTTCCGGAATAAGGACTTATGCCCGAGTGGGAGCAAAATAGTTTTTCCGGAATAGTGGCTGATTTTGTACAGTAGAGCGTCGTTGCTTTTCCAGAAATTCAAGGGCCAGTGTAGACAGCTCGCAGCTTATTCCGGAAAAGCGGCTGATTTTCCGGAATAAGTGGCCCAGTGTAGACACAGCCTGGAAGAACATAAAAGTGTTTTGAAGCTACCGTACATTATGCAGAGCAAGAGAATGACCCTGCATTCCCTGCCTGTGTCAGCATAGAATGGCTGCTTTGTGATTTTTTTTCCTCCATCCCCTTATACATTTAATATGCTCTGGCAATTTATGCAAGAGTATAGGGGCTTCTGTTTTTTTTCATTTGTTAGAATGATTCATTTACAAACCAAACAATGTTGTTTATTCTGGATTGTACACAGAGAGATGTATGTATGAGCAGTCCCTTTCCTCAGTATGAGGGTCATACTTCTATGTGGGCCAAACTGTACTGGCCATTCTCATAGTGGTTTCTAACTTCTTGAATAGGCTCATTGATTCAATGGGGTTAGTGGCTGAGTTAGTTGCTATTCATGTGAATGAGAGAAAAAGGATCTTATCTATTATGTGTAGCTGCCAAGGTAAATGAGTAGATTTAAGCTGCAGTGGTCTAGCCCCATCATTCCGGAGTTGTTCAGACCAGGCAACAACTTCTTCCAGCTGCACGTCAATCTATTGAAGTAAGCGCATTTTATTTCATTCCTTTGCCTGAATGAAGTCTCTATGGAAAGAACAACCATGTTAAGGGTGAAGGGGGGTTGACAAATGGGAATAAAATCCCACCTTCCTGTTCTGCATCTCAGCCATCACACTCACTTTTTCTAGATGGATAAACATACTGTTGCCCCTTCTGGCCCAAGCAGTTAGCTAATATTCAGGGGCCTTGTGAGTTGTTTGCGTGAGGTGAGATTTATGAGTCATATTTCTTTGGTGCTAGTCCTGTTTCACTGAATACAGTAGGAATGAATAACAGGAGGCAGTTTTCTCATTAAGAAATTCAAGTCTGCTTTTCTACCCAGTTCTTCACCCAAAAGATGTGTTTTCTTTTGGCTGCTTATCAGTGCCTCTCTGGCTTTCTGTTTGCTTCCGCCCTTTGAGGCATGCAGACACAAACAGCAGCAGTCCAACCACTGCCCCATCCTTGAATTTTCTATCCGTTTTCAGGGATGCTTCTCTTATTCTGTGTTTGTTCTCAGGTCTTCTATATGACGAGTGCTTTGGATGGCGGCTTCTATTGTTTCAGCCATCTTACTCCATAAAGGCACTTAACTGCCTCTCAATGCAGCCAGAATGCAGAGCAGCTAGCACTCCATTCGTTTCAGTGAGATTTTTGATTGCCCATAGATCAGATAAGCTTCCTGGCAGCTACCAACACCCTCCAACATAACAGTATATTCCTTGCCAACATTTGCCATCTTTAGAAGTTTTTAAGACCTGGCTTGACAAAGCCCTGGCTGGGTTGATTTAGTTGGGGTTGGTCCTGCTTTGAGCAGCGGGTAGGACTTGATGACCTTCTGAGGTCTCTTCCACGCAGGTGTGCCAACAGTGGGGAGCAAAGGCCTGGGCCTACTTCCTTCAAATTGCTGCTGGAGCCCTGAGTGGTGTACTCCGGATAGTGCTAAGGGCTGGCGGGGAGGGGGGAACGTGGCGAGGCATCATCTGAGCAGTGTTGAGGGCTGGCCCCTTCAACTTGAGGCCTTGTCCTTCTGGGAGTGCAAAGCTTTCTCCCCCACAATCTTGCCCTGGGACTTGACAATTCTCTCACACCCGCCCCGCTTCCAACCTTAATCTTCTATGGTTCTATGATAAACATTTGACTGTTATTTCCAGCATGTCATTATAGTCATATTCAGACCTGATTATACATAGTAGTCACTTGATCCATTGACCTGATTGTGTCCATGACCTGATTATGCATAGTAGTCTCTTGATCCATTTTTACTGCCATGAAATCTGCCTATATCCAGAACTGAGAGGGTGTTTCTCTCTTGTAGAACAAACATATGCAAAGACCATTTTCCTGACTTTGGTGTACATAAACAAAGAATGTTACAAAGGAGGTTGGACTAATTCGTATTGCACCCTTTGAGTGGGTGTTGAATTTTGCTGGCTAGTTTGCAAGTCAAGTTTCTTTTGCTTTAATCCTTTGAGATTATGCTTATTCCTGATAAATGCAACTCCTTTACCAAAGATTATTTTTGTGCCTCTTGTTGAGGGCTGAATTTTATGAATCTGTGGTGATGGCATCTGGAGAGTCATTTAGGTCATATACATTCACTATTACTTATCTCAGTGAGCATAGTAAAATTGGTGAAACAGCTTGTGAATGAGTCAATTGCGAGAAGGCGTCAGTGGTTCATGGCAACGCACGTGATATGATATCACTAATACAGTTCTTGACTACAATAACTTCAGAAGACTGTTTGGTCTTTTGGCCACACACGAAAGAAGGAACTGTAGAAATTAAGGTAATAAAATCCCGATTCATCAGTTAAACATTAGGTTAACTTAGTCAGTGAACCAGTTAAATGTTAAGTGGAATCACGCCTGGGGCTGGGGCTGCTGCCATCTGTGGACGACGATCCCAGCTTCGGTCCCAAGGCTGGGGCTGCTGTTGGTTCCCGGCCTCAGTGGGGAAGCCCTCTGCTCACAGCAGGCCACAGGTGAGGGGCTGTTTCTGGGCACCAGTTGGTACATGGTAAGCATCATCCAGTAAGGGTGATGCTTACCAAGTAACCAGTTAACCTGTTCACATCCCTAGTAGAAATAGCTTGGCTGTCTGATAAAAAGCTTCCTTTAAGGTTTTTTCCTCTATTAAACAGATACCCTGGCCCCCAAACTTGGTGCTTCTTGAGACCACAATAATCAACATGGTCAAGCCAAGAACCTTAACTGTTTGAAAAAATACTGTATAATGTCCTGATGACAGATTTTACACACTGATTAACAATTGTGATAGGGTGTGAAAATATTTGCTAAGGCCTTTGTGCTTTAACTGGCTGCTCTTTATGCTACACCAGACCTTTGAAGAAAGTGTCAAACCCTGCTTTCAGTCATGCTGGTATGAATCTGGAGTAGCTTCACTTACTTACTTACAAGCAGAATTACTCTGGATTTACCCTGGATTAACTCTATGCCAAATTTGGCCCAAAGTACTTCTGTTTATATGGAGTTTGATACTCATTTCTTTCATTCTTTTGACTAAAGAAAATATATCAAATGAACCATGCTAGTTCTGATTTCTTCTGAGTGCTGTCTCCTGATTAACCATCCATCCAGTGAGCATTGGCTATAGTCTTTTTTCTTTCAGGAAAATATTTTAAGGCATAGTTTTACTGAAAAGAACTGTATGTTATATATATGTGACAGCAAAAGCTTTAGAAGAGAACACTCAGTCTTGCAGAGCACATGCAGGGATAATATTTTTTTTCCTTTTTTCTTTAGTCTTTTGAAAGAGTTTTAGTAGAGAACAAGCTACATGGTCTTTCTCCAGCCCTCTCTGAAGCCATCCAGAGCATTTCTCGTTGGGAACTTGTTCAAGCTGCACTACCACATGTACTTCATTGCACAGCGACTTTGCTTTCCAATCGAAATAAGCTAGGTTAGTACTTGCTTTAGTTTGCTTTTTACTGTTTTTACTTCCAGAGTTGTGCTTAACTTGCCATAGACCATTCTGTCCGGGAGCACAGTCTGAGTCCAGACAGCAACACTGCCATTTTATAGCACTGTAGCTCGAGCCCTGCAAGCCTGCAGGTAGCTTGGGCCAGCGGTGGGTATTAGATTGTAGTGTTAACATACCCATTTTCTCCAAGGTGTAGGTGCAAATCCATTTTCATATAGTAGTCCTTTCTTAAGCAAATAACCCATGTAAGTCTATGGGACAACTAGTGTTAGTAAGGATTAATCACATAAATAAACCTAGCAAGATAGGTCCTCTTATTTCTCCTGTTTACTTCGTTTGAACTCCAAAATATGATGGGAATCTAGTCCTTTATGCCTTTATTCTTGTGGATAGAATTCACTCACCTGATTGATCACATTAATCAGAATAGGATTGTTCATATGTGTAAGGGTTTGTATAATTTTGCTTATGGTTACTCTGCAGGCGATATAGTAATCAGACTATGCTTTATATAAAATTCAGCACAGATAACATAATACAAAGAATTGTCAGCCTCTTGAAAAAAACAACAACCCCGTAGAACTAGACATTAGCTTTTATTTAGGTAGATCAAAAAATAAGTTAAATATTTTCTCCAATTTGAAGTTGTGCCTTAAAAAATTGATATAACACCAAATCTTTCTCTGTTTCTAAATGAAATTTTAACACTAGATCAAAATTGGGGATGGGGAACCTAAACAGAAGACTAATCATATGGGAATATATTTAATTAGTTCATATTTTTCTACATTTTCTTTGTCACTGAAGATATTTGTATTTTACATAAGGATTTACTGGAACAAACCTCCAGGAGACACCTCTATTTAATGCTACAGTTGAATCCTGGTTCTACAGCCACAGTCTGGGAAGTGTGATGTCACAGAGACATCTTTCTGATTTCACTGCTGGATAATGGGAAGTGAGAAAAAAAGTCATGAATGAACAGATCCTCTTCTTTAAGCTTGGAAGGATCAAATCCATCCCAAGATTTCTGGGTGCCAACTAGACAAATGAGTGACTTCTTGGAAGTTGTTGTCAAGAGGGACTAACAATCTTGAGAGTCAAATTAGTTCAGTACTAATCTCCAAGAGGAACTGTAATGGACGTATTGGTAGTATTGCTACCTCACTTTAATAAGCTTCTTCATGGGATATTTATTTTCTGCAAGACATTTGCCATAATAGTCAAATTGTGTGGGCACTGAAAGTATTTTCATTTGTTGTTACATCCTCCTCATCATGGCATATCTCAAAAGGATGTGGGCCGCTTGCAGATTGGCATCTCAGGATAAGGAGGTCTGGTTTGATGTTAAGTTTATGTCTGAAAGTTCTGTATTTGCATGTAAATAATCATTGCCTTTGGTCTAGTTCTGGATGGGTAAGTATCCCGATTACAAAATCTCCCACCGCAATTGACACTAATTACTCCAAGAGGAGTAACAGTTCATTCGAATTAAGGAGTTAGTTCGAATTAATGTTTAACTGCCGCATCTAGCTGCGGGCAGTTAGTTCAGACTAAGGGGTATTTAAAAATGGCGGCGCCCGGGAACATGCAAATGAAGCCCGGGATATTTAAATCCCGGGCTTCATTTGCAACTCCGGTTGCCCTCATTTGCCTACCTAGCTTGAACGAACGAGCTAGTGTAGACATACCCTAAGAGTCTTTCCAATGACATCAGTTGGCTTTGCACCATGGTCATCAAGGTCAAACTAGTTTCTCTGGTTCTTCCAGACAGAGTTGAAGTGTATTGCTGGAGACAAGTAGCCGAGGACAGTGGGAAGACGCTTGCAGTGCTACAACTTGGGGATCAATAGAAGTGCTTCAAGATCCAGGCTGTCAAGTTAGCATCTTTTCTGAGTACTGTATGTTTACACATGCAGATACATACTGAGTGACATTTCAGGGAGCAGAGCACAAGGCAATCAAGTGGTTTTAGCCAAGACATACTAGGAACAGCTCAGATGTTTCTAATTTCAGGGCTGAGATTTTCAAAGCCACATAGGGAATTTGGATGCCCAATTTCTGAAGTGGCTTTGAAAATCTCCAAATCTCTAATGTACTGATCCTGTGTAAATAGAGACACCCATTATGCTGTATTTTTCCATTCAGGGCATCAGGACAAGCTTGGAGTAGCAGAAACTAAGCTTCTTCATACCCTCCACTGGATGCTACTGGAAGCTCCTCAAGACTGCAGCAATGACCGGATTGGAGGCGAGAGAGGCTCCAGCTGGGGAGGGAGCAGTAGTGCTTTTATTCATCAAATTGAAAACCCAGGGTCTCCAGGACACCCTCGGCGTGGCAGCACTAATGAAGATGAAGAGACTAACCGAAGGAAGTTCTTTCAAAATTCCATGGCAACAGTGGAGCTCTTTGTGTTCCTGTTTGCTCCTCTGGTCCACAGGATTAAAGTAAGTGGAAGAACTGTCAGGGAGTGGTAATGGTGTGACATCAGTGTGAGGGGAGACTGCAGTTCTGCCTTGGCTGCAAATAGCCATAATAGTGGCTAGTGAGTTTATTATACAGTGCAGAATAAAGGCCCAGTCCCTATGCAGGAGAGCAGTCCCATGGCCATAAAAGAATCATACAATGGCAGGACTGGAATTGACCTCAAGAGGTCATTTAATCCATCCCTCTGTGCTGAAGCAGGAGCAAGTAAATCTCGATCATACCTGATTTGTCTAACAGGTGTTCTTACAAATCTCCAGTGGTGGGAATTCCATAATCTTTCATGGACGCCTGTTTCAGTACTTTACAGTTAAAAAGTTCTCCTAATACCTAACCTAACTCTTCCTTTCTGCAGGGTAAGCCAATTACTTCCTGTCCTACCTGGAGTGGGCATTGAGAACAGCTGATCACTGCACACTTAATAACAGTCTTTAACCTAGTTGAAATTGGTTATCAGGTTCTCTGTCAGTCTTCTTTTGTCAATACTCAACATGCCCAGTTTTTTAACCTTTCCTCATCGGTCAGGTTTTCTAACCTTTTATCACTTCTGTTTCTCTCCACTGAACTTGTCTCTTATTTGTCCACATCTTTTTTAAATTGTAGTGCCCAAACTGGAATCAGAACTCCCAGAGAGACCTCACAAGTGCTAAGCAGAATGGGACAATTACTTCCCAGCTCATACATCTGGCATTTCTATTAATACACTCCAGAATATTTGCGTTTTTTGTAACTGCATCATGCTGCATTGACACCCACTGAACCCCCCAGATCCTTTTCAGCAATATAGCCAGTAATTCCCCTTTTTGCATTTGCATATTTGATTTTTTTTCTTCCCATATGTAATACTTTATACTTGCCTTTATTGACTTGCAGCTTGTTGATTTTGCCCAATTCTCCAATTTGTCAAGGTCATTTTGTATTCTAATCCCATGCTCTAAGGTGCTAGCAACCTTTTCCAGCTTGGTGTCACCCACAAAGTTTATAAGCATCCTCTCCACTCCATTAACCAAGTTGCTATTGAAAATTTTGAATAGTACTGGTCCCAGGGCAGACCTCTGCAGGATCTTAATAGATACATCTCTGAAGATTGGCAGTGACCCATTGATTACTGCTTTTTGAGCACAGCCTTTCAAACAGTTGTGCACCCATCTTATAGTAAAAGTATCAAAGGTAATTCCATTGACGTGAATAAGGGTTTTAGCACTGGGCAGACACTAAGGTAAGAATATCCAAAGTGAAGCACCTGAATCCCTATTTAGGCACTTACTTAAGTAACCCAACCATCAGAGGTGTTAAGTACCTGCAGCTTTCATTGAAATCAGTGAGTATTGATGGCATGGACTTCTCACTGGTTCAGAGCTGGAGCAAGGACTGTGGATTTAGCTTAGTCTGTTTGACTCTCGTTCATGGTTAACAAGTACCTTGCTGTCTGCTTAGTAATTCTAGAAATAGTGTTGCTACTGATTTGTTATGACTAATAGTATTGATAATAATTAATAGGATCTCTGATAGTATTCATGACATGACAGGTGCAAATTAAGCACTTCTCTATTCTGATGTCAGAAGTAGACTGCAGTCTTTTTGTCCACTGAAGTCCTTCTCTTTATTTTACACTGTATAAGCCAGCTTTACAGAACTATGTAATCAGGAATTTATTTCCCTGCATACTTTGATTCCTACCTCTTGTTCTTAGCTTCACTGAAGGTCTGGCCTACAGCCTTACTGTTTTAGGGCTAGCATCTTATGTGAAATTGGCTTTTCTCTAGGGTTGCCAGGTGTCCGGTTTTGAACTGGACAGTCCAGTATCTGAGCTTTCTGTTCAGGAAACAAATTGAGAAAATATCAAGGAGAAAATATAAATGTCCGGTATTTTCTAAATAAGATGTAATGTAGATTGTGATGTAATGTCAAGTGTGTCTAGTATTTTTGTTGAAACCATCTGGCAACCCTATTTTTCTCAATCAGCTGTTCCTAGAAAATAGGTTACTAGAAAATGACTATGTTTAACCAGATAGTTGCTAGATAATGCTCACATCCCATTTCTCATCCCCCCTACGTGAATCTGAACTTTCACAGTAAATGTTGTAACTAATTATCCTAACCCTGAAGTGCCTGCACAGGAGGTAAGATTTGGCCAGCTCTCTGGCATGGCCTTTCTGCATTTTGACTCAGGCATTGTGAAGATGTATACCTACTACTCCCTATTCCCTTTACTGAGCAGGTGGGGAGTTAGTAGAGCTTCAGCTACTTATGCATGTGCACACATATCAATCAGCAGAACGGAGCCAGCACTGGAGTGTAAAGTTACTGGTACCCGGTAAAAGGGTAGCACATATTTCCTGTGGCTGGTAGTCTTTGAATCCCAGTTCTTCCCAAAGCTCTTCCAAGCTGACACAGCAACATTTTATCTCTGACTCAGAGCCAGCAGCAAAGACAAAATCTAATCCTGAATAACCAGCATTAACCTCGTGTTCATAATTATACAACTGCAGTGCACAGGGACCAGTGCACCACTAGACTTATCAGATCACAGGGAAAAACAAAATCTTTCTTATACAGTGTTTCTGGGTGCTTTGTCATACAAATACACAATAACTGCCCCCAAAGAGGTCACAAACTCATTTTAGATGGGAAGGGAGTAACAAAGAGTAGGGATGGAAAAAAGTGAGGAAGGAAAATGTTTCCAACAATCAGATCATGGGGCCACTTATTTTTAGTAAAGGCCCTACATACTTGGATCTTGGTTCTGCGAAGATCTACCTGTATATGTAACTAGTTCCATTCACATCAATAGAGCAGCTCACTTGAGTAAAATTACACACATGCATAAATCTTTTCAGCATCATAATTTTGGTATTTAAGTTAAAAATTAGTGGTAATAATAAGAATATATGTTGATACTTGCAAGAATGCTTAGCTTTCCTAAATACATGTGTTTTTAAAATAATTATTATTTTTGGCTTATTTTGTGCAGACAGGCATTGGAGGAAAAGGAAGCCTTAAGGAAAGATTTACATACTAAAGGACCTAAAGCAATAGTCAGAATAATTCATAGAAAGGATTTTGCTGCAATGGTGGGTTGGTTTTTCAGTAGTGGCACAGATCCTGGAAAAATAGGATCAGTATAACTGTGGCCTGGATCCAAACGTCTTTTACTTAGCTTTGTAGTGGGAAATCCATGATGCTTTATTACTAAGCCTTTGGATAGGTATTTATGCCTTCATTGAATAGTTACACTCGTGACTTTTTGACTTACTGCACACAAACAGCTCATATTATATATATTATACGTGATCACGGTTGTTGCTTTCATGGTCTGTGTTGCAGTAGGATAATCAGCACAGACAGAAGATGATGTTCTTCTGGGTCAGTAGATCTAACTAATCCACATATGATAAAATGATCCTATTGTGTCTTTCTAGGAGTCTGACCTGACTTTTCGGCTGGCCAGTGGCCTTGTTATTTGGCAGCCCATGTGGGAGCACAGACAGCCTGAGGTTTCTGCCTTCACTGCTTTGGTTAAGCCAATCAGGAACATTATTACAGGTGTGTGACCTTGCTGTATAGTGACAGATGTTAAGCATCGGAAAGTGCAGTACGGTTGTCCGAGCCCCGTTTGCCATACGTACCGGATCTTGGTACAGTCCTGTATTTTTGTTCCTTATCAAAATAAAACCTCTCATCAAGAAGGCTAATGGCATATTGGCTGCATTAAAAGGAGCATTGCCAGCCGATTGAGGGAAGTGATTATTCCCCTCTATGGGAAATGGTGAGATCTTAGAGGTTTTTAAATCCTGGCTTGACAAAGCCCTGGTTGGAATGATTTAGTCGGGGTTGATACTGATTTGAGTTGGGGGTTAGACTAGATGGGCTTTGGTTCAGGCCCTAACATACCTTCAGTGCTAAGTTTTGACGTATAAAATTTTACATTTTGAAAACATTCCCCATAGAGATGAGCAAACATTGCATTTTTGTTGTGAAAAATTGCAATATCTCGACAGTTTTCATCCTGAATTGAGATGAACAGTAAAAATAATAAATTTTTCACAAAGTCAAAAGTTCATAAAAATTCCAGTTTGGAAATGTCAAAACTTTTCCTATTGAGTCAGTCTGACTTTAAGTTGCATCTGCCAAGTTCTTCATGGGAGCTGTAGTTAAGATGCTAGTGGCCCCATTCTTATCTAGGGCTGTGCTTCCTGGCCAGACTACCTCTCCCGTGATGCAACACAAACTCCCATGTACTGTGTGTGGCTAACTCAGAGAGGAGACCAAAGTGCATCGTGGTCGTAGTAATCTCTCCAAGGAACCCAATCCATAAGAGAACTGGAGCATGAAGCACCTCAACTACAGCTCTCTTGAGATACCCCAGACAGATGCAATATAATGCCGGAATGACTTGGAATGAATGTTTCAATTCAGCTCAACAAAACACAGGGGGCAGAATTTCCCTGCAGAAAATTGTGATTTTGTGGTAACCGTGCTTCCTGAACTTCCCCCCACCCCCAAAGTCGCAGAAAATTGCCAGCCAGCTATAGTTTCCAACCAGTGCAGTGTCTGGTAATGTTAGTGAGGGGGATGCCATTTCCCCCCCAATTGCACAGGGTTTGTTTTGTTAATATCACATGAATATTACGTTTGTTTGTTTTTAAATTCCAGCCAAGAGAAGTTCTCCAACCAGCAACCAGAGCCTGGCTTGTGAATCTCCTAATCTGGACACTGGACACACAGAGGTAGGCCTTTGTCTAGACAACCAATGGGAGCTGAGGGGAGTTGATTTTTTTTTAAATGGATGAGGTGGGAAAGGGATCTTTTGCAGGGAATTTTGAAATGACATTTGGAATAATTATCCTGCATTTTAAATCACTTTAATGTGTTTTAAAAAATCATATCCAATACATTATTTGATTAATTAGCCAACAGTCCTCCAATGCCTCTTAATGCTTTCATTGAATTATGCGTTTTAGAATTGGTTTGATCATTTTCAAGGCTAATCCCCTGCAAAGAATGAGATTGGGGCCCAAGGTAAAGGATCAACAAATAGCTTCCAGGACCTGTGTAAAAAGTGACAACACGTTATCAGTATTAAAGACACATGATAGAGCTAAGAAGAGAGGGCCAGTGCTCTCTATTTTCATTTAAGACACCTTTTTTGGATGACTTGGTGCCATCAAGGTGCTCTATCCAGTCTAAATTACTGCATGTTCAAATTACTGTTTCTTAATTAATATTAATAATATTAGCCACATATCATCATTTATATAATGTGTTTATCTTGCATTAGGCCCTGACCTTGAAAGCAGAAAATAGCTTTCCATTGAAGTCAGTTGAGCTTCACGCAGGTTGAAAGGTCTGCCCCGACGGAATAGTTCATGATAAAATCTCTGGGATGAGAACTCTGTGTTTGCACAATGTTTAAAACATCGAAGCCCCATTCTTGATTGAGTGCCCTCAATGCTATTTTAATAAACAATACTATTGCACCAAGTCCGTATCATAGTCAGAGGTCTAATGTGGAAACCCCAAATCAGTTTTTAAACATTTCTCTTTATTGAAAATATGCTAAGGGACTTCAGGTGGTGTGTGAAACTACCCAGCCAGACGCTGTGCCGCCCCGGGCCACTGTTTCAGGATGTCATCGGGGAAACTCCTTTGATGGAAGTGTTTCATCCCAAACATCCCAAGACAGAGGAGCCCCGCTTTCCAGGTACTCCTGTGAAAAGCTATGTTGGTATAACTGTGGCCTATGTGTTCTAGCCCCACCCCTCCTTGCTTAATCCCGAAAGGATATGTGTTAGAGACAGCCAGAGAGCTTTCTCTCTTCAGCTCGAACTCTAACAGCTCATGATTTTACCTCAGTTCAGTAGTTGATGTACCCTCTGACATGGTGGCTGTCACACTGACTTTATTCCGTCTAATTTACTGGACAGTCCAGCTGGCCTGTTAGGATAGCAATTGCAATGCAATTGGGACAGAACAGGGAACAAGGCCCTTTTGTATTTTTGGATGTTGATTTAAAAAAAAATCCAAACATTAGACTCATTTCTCCTTGACGGGGTAGCTCTTCTGCGGCTTGATCTCTCTTGGCTGCTTTCTGGGTTATTCTTTCCCTGTGGCAGAGTATTTCTGTAGGTCTGTTCCCTTTTAGTGCTGCTTGGCCATTTCCCTGTCTTCATATAAAGGTATTCAGTTCACTTACCGCGGGTTGGCTGGCAGGGGAGCAAAAGAACAACAACTCAAACCTTTTGTCCTCAGCCAGCCTTGCAGGGCTTAGGCAAAGATTTCCAAATGCAGGAGCCTAAATTTAACCTCCTTAAATTTGTATTTGGGGAGATAAAGGTACAGCCAGATTATCAGAAGGGCTGAGTATTCCCGTTAGGACCACATTTTTCTTAGGCTTCTGTTTTTGAAAATGTTGTCCCCTCAAGTTCATTTGGGGAAATTTCAGACCGAAATATTCAAGAGTTTTAAGATTGGAGAACCATCTCCCCAACTGTTTTCTTGAAATACATATAATTGGTATATTTGTCGCTTGCTTGAATGGGTAAAACCATTATTTATGTACTTAATCTAGTTGGGAGTCTTCCCATTGACTTCAGTGAGTTTTGTGTCAGGCCCTGTATAGATACTGGGTTTTTATTTCATTGTATTAACATGATCTGGTTAAAGTAAGTCATCTGTTATTTTCTGAGTACAGGCAGTCCCCAAGTTACACGGATCCGACTTATGTCGGATCCGCAGTTACGAATGGGGATTTTCTCGCCCCGGAGTACTGGAGCGGCGGGACTCCTGATCCTGCCGCCTGCCTTCTCCGGGGCAAGAAAAGCTGCTCCCCATCTCCCTGGTCTGCTGGGGGAGCCAGCAGACCAGGGAGATGCTGAGCAAAGCCGCGGAGGACCCGGGCCGGACCGTGGTGCTGATCTGGAAGCGCCGCGGTCCGGCCCGGGTCCTCCGCCGCTTTGTTCTGCGTCTCCCTGGTCTGCTGGGGGGGGGGGACGCAGCTAGTGCCCCCTCCCCCAGCAGACCAGGGAGACGTGGAGCAAAGCCCAGGGCCTGTGGTAGAGCAGGTGGGGCGCTGCCGGTTGGTCCCGCAGCACCACTCCTTGGCGCTACTGGACCAACCCGGCAGCACCCCAGCTGCTCTGCCCCAGGAGTCCTGATTCAGCCGCTGCTGGTAAGTTTCAGCAGCGGCTGAATCAGGACGCCTGGGGCAGAGCAGCTGGGGTGCTGCAGTAGCGCCGAGGAGCGAGGAGCGGCCGAGCTACTGGACCAACCCAGCAGCACCCGAGCTGCTCTGCCCCAGGCGTCCCCAAGTCAGCCGCTGCTGAAACTGACCAGCGGCTGACTACAGGAAGCCCGAGGCAGAGTTGCTCTGCCCCGGGCTTCCTGGAATCAGCTGCTGATCAGTTTCAGCAGCAGCTGACTTGGGGACGCCTGGGGTTCTTAAGTTGAATCTGTATGTAAGTCGGAACTGGTGTCCAGATTCAGCCGCTGTTGAAACTGATCAGTTTCAGCAGCGGCTGAATCTGGATGCCAGTTCCGACTTACATACAGATTCAACTTAAGAACAAACCTACAGTCCCTATCTTGTACGTAACCCGGGGACTGCCTGTATTGTCTTACTAAATGTAAATTGTTTGTCATGTGTGGCATTGTTCGGCGTGCATCCACACACCCACAGAAAGTAAGGGAGCAGGCAGTCTTTTAGAGGACTGAATCAGGTGACCAGTGCATCCAGCTCATTTGGGTGGTTGCTAAGGAGATGAAGCTTCTGACAGGCTTTGTAGAGAGCTTCATTAATATCTCCTTATTTGGTGAACTCATTGATCAATTAAAACTGAACGGGGAGCTTTGGTTGCCAAGCAACAGACAACTCAGAAACAAATGTTATTTACTCCCGTTATCAACAGTCACCGTATTCCTTTGTCCTTGAGCCCACGACTGAACTAAATATGTCACCCACTCACCCTGCAATTATCAGGCAACAAGAACCTACTTAAATGTATATGGGGTTTAATTCAAAGCAAAGCACAAGATTTCAAATTCTGTTTTTGTGGAAACTCATTCAGCAAACCTCAAGTTTGTGCCTCTGGTATTGGACAAATATTCCTGCCAGTGCTTTTCGTCTGCCAGTATAGACATGGCCTCTGTGGTGTCCTGCATTGACAGAGGCTGGCAGCAAACCATCTCTTGTGGATTTGCTTGGGCATTTTCGTTGTGAATGAACACATTTCTCTGAGATGACTCCTTCCCAACAAATGTATTCCAGGAAGAAACTGCCATTCTACCCTGATTGCAGGCTGGGTCAGCGTTGCAAACCTTTTGCTCAAGTCTTCTTAACTGGATATACCTGCCTTAGAATGCTCACATGGCTTATATTATGTTTATTATTATTATTTATCTTACCATAGTGCCTCAGTGCCCCAGTCATAGACTAAGATGGGGTGGGCAATAATTTTTGATATATTTTTTGATGGGGGGCACTTTTCTGTGGAGTCTGTGATGGAAGTTGGATGCAGAAGGGAGCTTGGGGTACGGGATTGGGGTGTAATGAAGCTTGGGGAGGAAGTTTAGGTAAAAGAGGGGTTGTGACCTGGGACAGGGGCTTGGGATGCAGGCTCTGGGAGGGAGTATGGGTGCATGGGAGGATCCTGATCTTGGCGGAGGGGTGTAGGAGGGATTGCTGGATCTGGGAGGAAGATGTGACCTGGGGCATGTGGGCAGGGGAGGTGCAGAGGGTTTGGGTGGTGACCTGTGGCAGGGGGTCAGTGTGCAGGAGAGGCCCAGGACTGGGGCGAGGGTATGGGTGCAGGAGAGGATTCTGACCTGGAGGAGTGTTGCAGGGCCTGGGAGGGAGTTGTGACATGGGGTAGGTGGGGTTGCAGAGGATTTGAGTGGTGACGTAGGGAAAGGGGTAGAGGTGTGGGAAGGGGTGGGGCACTGCATGGCTCTGGCCAGAAGGTGCTTACTTAGGCCTCTCCTGGCCAGCAGGACCGTCAGACAGGCTCCCTGCCTGCCCCAGATGCTCAAAGCGGTTGGCTGCTGGTGCCATTTGCCTCTCTGTACCGTGTGCTGCAGATAGTGGGGAAGACTCTGTGCGCTGCCCCTAGTCCAGTCATCCCAGTGCCCAGTTTTCCAGCTTGTGGGAGCTGCAATGATTGGACCGGAGGCAGGGGCAGCCTGCAAAATCTCCCACTCACCCCGTCGCACAGTGCAGAGAGGCACATGGAGCAGACAGCCACTTTGAGCAGCCTGGGACGGCAGCCTGCCTGGCAATCCCAGTGGCCCTTGTACATTTCAAAGGACTAGGTGCAGTGGGAAACCTGCATTAGTGGGGACTGAAGCCCTTGGACTAGGACCATGTTGTGCTAGGTGCTGTACAAACAGAACAAACCACAGTCCCTGCCCCCCAGACACTTTACAGTCTAAGGGCTTAGTTCACTGCGAGGTGGGCTTTGAATCTATCTTGCATTAGCCTGCTGCAGACTGACTGTCCACACGGCCCTTGCTGACACACATTAACAGTTCTACCCCTGACCAGAGCAAAGCACATAAACACACTGTTAAAGTGCATCAGTATGGTCCCCATGGGCAGCTTGTCTGCAGCAGGCTAGTGTGGGGTAGATTCACACCCCAGCTTGGAGTGAACTAATTCTTCATGTAGACAACCTCTATTGTTAGACAAGAGATAATAAATGGATACAGATAGATTGGATGGGAAGTACCAGGAAACAATGAGACAATATTGGTCATCCTTGTAGCAGTGGTCTCAGCACACCAGCAGCCTAACCCTGTTGAATGTCTTGTATCCTGTTAAGCTGTATTCCAGCAATGCGCTGAAATGTATATGTAACTTTAACTACTAGCACAGACCCACTGAAGACTGTGGAACTACTTATGTTCTTATGGTTTGCTGGATTGTGGCGTTAGGCTGGTCAGTTCCAGGCTGGGTGTCCAACATACAGATATGGATATTCAGCCAGGGTGCCTGCCTTTCAAAGCTTGCCGTCCACTGTGCTCTGTCGCCTTGTCAATATTAATTTGGTAAATATTGTTAGCTGTTGGGATTTGTCCCAAATGCACAAGAACACTAT
The DNA here is from genome assembly GCF_052426305.1 of Pelodiscus sinensis. Lineage (NCBI taxonomy): Eukaryota > Metazoa > Chordata > Testudines > Trionychidae > Pelodiscus > Pelodiscus sinensis. The sequence continues at coordinate 59,589,044 of NC_143058.1, forward strand.
TCATGAAGCAGTTACTGACTAGCTACTCTTGTGTCTTACAGACAATTAAAAAAGGGTAACAAGTGCTCAGGTTACACACTTCTGTTTCAAGAACGGCATCCAGAAATCTTTTTGATTATAAGACTGAACAGATAGAATCATAGTACACTAGAACTGGAAAGGACCTTGAGAGGTCATTGAGGTCCCCTGCCCTCACGGCAGGACCAAGCACCGCCTAGACCATCCCTGATAGGTCTGTCCAACCTGCTCTTAAATATCTCCAGAGATGGAGATTCCACAACCCCCCTAGGCAATTTATTCCAGTGTTTAATCACCCGGACAGGAGTTTTTTCTGATGTCCAACCTAAACCTCCCTTGCTGCAGTTTAAGCCCATTGCTTCTTGTCTTATCCTCAGAGGCCAAGAAGAACAATTTTTCTCCCTCCTCCTTGTGACACCCTTTTAGATACCTGAAAACTACTATCATGTCTCATCTCAGTCTTCTCCTTCCCAAACTAAACAAGCCCAATTCTTTCAGTCTTCCCTCATAGGTCATGTTCTCTAGACCTTCAGTCATTCGTGTGGCTCTTCTCTGGACCTTTTCCAATTTCTCCACATCTTTCTTGGAATGTGGTGCCCAGAACTGGACACAGTACTCCAGCTGAGGCCTAATCAGCGCAAAGTAGAGTGGAAGAATGACTTCTCTTGCTCACAACACACCTGTTAATGCAGCCCAGAATCATGTTTGCTTTGGTGTTCTATGATTTGGTGTCCCATCAAGGCAATGTGGAGATCAAGCCCCATCATAGCATGGGGCTCCCACCTTATGACCCTGACCTTGCCTTCTCACTGTGGCTCCATCTGCTACTTAGATTGGTGATGGCAGGGGAACCCCCTTCCCACCTAGAGGGCCGGGATGGCAGCAAAGCAGTCTCCCACTACGTACTCCAGGCCTGGGTTTGTGTATAGGTGTGTGGGCCAGGTTTCCTCGCTTTTCTCTCCTTGCTATCTAGAGTGCTCTGCTGGGGCCGTGTCCACCCCGTCTCAGAGCAGTTGTTTTCTGCTGTCTGCAGACGTCACTGTATCAGTTACAATCAGATCAAATTTCCAAACTTTCCTTTGCAACTCTGAGGGCTTAGAATTTTTTCTAATGAAAACTGAGATTCTGATTTGAATGCCTCCTCCAGATGCTGGGGCACTAAGCACAGGCCTGGGGTGCCTATGCTTTAACATGGACCCGGTGGATCTCAGCAACATAGAATCTTGCCAGCAAGTGCTATTGCATCATGGGCAAAAAGTTCCTTTGGGGCCACACAAAGTTTGCAGCTTATCAGTGAAAGGTGGTTTGGGGCTTAGCCTTTTTAGTATTTTTTGATGGTTTTATTCAAAATGAAGCTTACATGTGCAGGAGTGAGAATTCACGGTTCACATGCACTTAGTGCATTCACTTAACATTTTTTAGAATGTTTAATCTGCGGAAGGTACTGAGCTGGGGTGTGTCGGATAATTTTGTTGCAGAAAACATTCCATGTTTCCCATTCTTAGTGAAAGAACCATTTTGCCTGGGCTCCGTTGGCATGCTGTCATGGCTGTAAGGATAATCTCAGCTTAATAGAAGAATCAGGGCATGACCTTTCCGACTCAATAGTTCATTCTTGTCTCTCTGTGCATGACGTTCAAGTTTGGAAACTAAAACACCAGGGAAGTTTCACACTAAAAACTTGTAAGGAAGATGAAATGCGTCATGTTTTCTAGTAGCCCGGGGCAAAAATGGAGGTCATCTTATGTAGCAGTAGCACTTCCTCACTTGAGAACCACCAGATCCACTTAAATTAGTATAAGTGATTATTTTACTGGGAATTCTCATCATGCTGACATTTCTTTTAGTAACAGCTGACTGTGTAACACCCCCTTCTCCCCCTCCCCCCCCCCCCCCCACTTCTCCCACCAGATCCTGGCCAGCAGAGGTTTGAATCTGCTACTGCATCCTGCTGGAGGAATTAGTCATTTATTGCAGTGGTCTAGGCTTGTGCTTTTTCAGCATTGATTTAGGATTGCATCCCTGTGCAAGGTGGCATCTAAGCACATGCTTAACTAAACATGTGCTTGAGTTTCACTGGAGACTTCAAGTTAAGCACATATTTAAGTGCTTTCAAAAGCAAGGATGCTTTCCTGAACCAGTGTCTTAGTCCTGTATTCAAATCTCTCTGTTAGCCAACAGTATCAATTAAGCATCCTGGTAACTGGAACGTAGCTTAGAGTTCTGCAGGTCTGAGGAGACTGGAAGGGGCTTTAATACTCTCTCTTTAATGAGCTGGGATTTTAAGCCCACTGTAGAGAGAGAGTGACAACGTCTCTCCCTTTTTCAGTCTGTAACTATTTCTTAGTGGCTGGCAAATGGCGCATTATTAGTGCTGGGCTCTGGAGTGACTTCAGTTTGCCAAACTGAAGGGTAAGACAGTGATGGTTTCCATCTACAAGAGGGAAGCTAATCGTATGGAGCAGTAGAGTGAATGATGAAAAGGCAACCCCTAAGGGTGGCTGCAATAAAAGGGCCCACGGCCAGCTTGCAGGTTTGGGATCTGGGGCAGTGTTGACATTTGGCCTTGGGATGGAGCCCGGCCTCTGAATCCTGGCAAGTGGGCAAGGCTCCAGCGCAAGCTGAACAGCTGTTTTGCAGTTTTTAGTCTCATAAACCTGAGTCAGCTGACCCAGGCCCTGCGCCTCTGTTCCCTGGGATTTTTTAGTGCAGCATAGACCAGCTCTATGAGTCTTTCTGGAGGGAACCCTTAGGCAGAACTCTGTACCTCTAGGGAAGTTAATAGCCATCACTAATTTCTAATGTTGCTTCATTCATTATTTGGAACAGGGTCTCATTGGTAATCCCGCCTTGCCAAAAGTCTCGCTATGCCACCTATTTTGATGTGGCAGTACTACGCTGCCTGCTGCAGCCACACTGGTCTGAGGAAGGCACACAGTGGTCTCTGATGTATTATCTGCAAAGGCTGAGGCATATGCTGGAGGAGAAGCCAGAGAAGCCACCTGAGCCGGAAACCATGCACCTGCCAAGGCCCCGCAGCAGTTCCATGGTCGCTGCGGCACCCTCTCTGGTGAACACCCACAAAACTCAGGTAAGAGACCATCGCTTGGTCTCATTCGGTAACTCTTTAGAGACATGGCAGGATTAGTAGTGATTCAGCACTTTGGTTTTAATTATAACATAAACTGTGGTGAAGTCACTTGTCGCATGGGAAATGTTGATATGTGGATTGCATAGATAGTCTTACTGCCCTGGAATTCAGCATTCAGGTCTATTTTAAGAATATACTATATTGCTAGTCCCAGAGAAATGAAAATAATACTTATCACAGTTTCAATACAGTATTCTCCTTGAAACATGACACAAGCCCATCTTCTTTAAGACATTGCAACAAATTGCACACAGTGGGGTGGGAACACATCAAAGTACAGATTTTTCAGAGGGTTCATCAAACACAAGAATAGATTGGGACATGTAATGGTTCTGTAGGATAATACTTTCATATTTATGCTGCCCTCTCTTGCATCTGCTTAAAGTCACCACTTGCTCTTGTGTGTGTAATTTCCTGAATGCCAGTGCAGTAATAAAGTTGTTCTCAGCACAGCAGTAGTGTGGAGGGATGTGTTGTCTACATCAGCTAGCCATCATAGTGGAGTTCTGGAATCAGTGTTAATGTACCTGACAAGAGATCTCCTAGCAATGTAGCAAGATCTACGTCTCCCACCTTCACATTCTCAGGTTCTACCTGGTTTTTAAATAGTTTTGCTCCCACAGGAGAACCTTTCATTCTGTTGTTCTTTACTAACATTTTTGTTTAAGCCATTTGGTTATTCATAGTTAACATTGCATGTATTTTACTGTGCTAGTTGATTGGGTTTTGTTTGCTTGTTTGTTTTTTGACTGGATCTTTTGATCATTGATGTGAGGGTTCCATTCAGAACAACACTTTTTTCCATGGCTAGACTACTAGATTGTTAATGTTGACTTTCTCATCAAAGTCTCATTCGTTTTGTTATATGCTACATGGAATCAGTCCCTGTTAAAATGGAAGGGTTTAATAAACAAAGCAGCTGCAACGTCCTCACAGCTGGAGTTTCAGCTGTTTCTGACTTGTTCACCCTGTCTGGTTTCTATATAGCAGTGGTTTTCAGCCTTTTTTCTACTGTGAATCCCCAAAAAATGTTGAACGGAGAAACGGACCCCTTGGGGAATCTTAGCAAGCCAGAGGTTGAAAACCATTGCTCTATAACACACAGTGACGTCTGGTGGCTGATTAATATTCAACAAGTAAACATGTGAGAATGTCAGTAATTGAGGCAGATGTGATGGACTTAGGCTTCTGAGGCATGGAGATGGAAGAAGTCATGTTCTACTCTATTTTTCTGTCTACTTAGCATGTCTTTCTCTCTCAGGAAGGTCTGTGGGCTGAGAATTCATTAACTAGTGAGTGACTCAGGGTATGTCTACACTACAAAGTTAGTTCGAACTAACGGACGTTAGTTCGAACTAACTTTCATAGGCGCTACACTAGCGCTCCGTTAGTTCGAATTTAATTCGAACTAACGGAGCGCTTAGTTCGAACTAGGTAATCCTCATTCCACGAGGATTAAGCCTAGTTCGAACTTACTAGTTCTAATTAAGGGCTGTGTAGACCCTTAATTCGAACTAGTGGGAGGCTAGCCTTCCCCAGGTTTCCCTGGTGGCCACTCTGGTCAACACCAGGGAAACTCATTTGCCCCCCTCCCGGCCTCGGACCCCTTAAAGGGGCACGGCCTGGCTACGGTGCCCGAGCCAGGTGCAAGCCTGCGAGCACCCAGCCAGCAGACCCTGCACCTGGCACGGCTTGAGCCACCCACCCGATGCCCCCCCATCCCTCCCCCTCTTCCCGGGACCAGGCTGGCGGCTCCCAGGAGGCGGGCAAGAGGCGGGCACCCGCCTGGGCTAGTGCGGACATCGTGGACCTCGTCCACGACCTCCACACTAGGCACAGGAAAGTGGCCGTCTAGGGCAGGAGAGCTGCCAGCCTGGCCACCCAGGAGCAGGTGTGCATGAAAATCAAGGTGGTCCACTGAGACCCCCGACCCTGAGCCCTGAGCTTACAATGGCCGTCCTGGGTCAGACCAAAGGTCCATCTAGCCCAGTAGCCTGTCTGCCAACAGAGGCCAACCCTAGGGACCCTGGAGGGGATGGACCGAAGACAGTGACCAAGCCATTTGTCTCGTGCCATCCCTCTCCAGCCTTCCACAAACCTTGGGCAGGGATACCACTCCCACCCCCTGGCTAATAGCACTCCATGGACCCAACCTCCATGACTTGATCTCACGTCCCTTTAAACTCTGTTCTAGTTCTAGCCTTCACAGCCTCCTGCAGCAAGGAGTTCCACAGGTTGACTCTTTGCTTTGTGAAGAACAACTTTCTGTTACTAGTTTGAAGCCTGCTACCCATTCCTTTCCTCTGGTGTCCTCTAGTCCTTCTTTATGGGAACTAATGAAGAACTTTTCTGTATGCACCCTCTCCACCCAACTCCTGCTTTTAGAGACCTCTATCCTGTCTCCCCTCCGTCTCCTCTTTTCTAAGCTGAAAAGTCCCAGTCTCTTTAGCCTCTCTTCATATGGGACCTGTTCCCAACCCCTGATCATTTTAGTTGCTCTCCCCATCCCACCCTCTCTCTTCCCCTCTCCCACCTCCTTTTCCCAGTCTCCCCCAGTTTTGTTCAATAAAGACATTCCATTTTTTAACACAATTGTCCTTTATTTTGTACATCAAGAAGAGGGGCTAGGGAAGGGTAAGTGGAAGGAGGTGAGGGAGGAATGGGGTAAGCACCCTCGATGGGGAGGACTGGGCTGGCTCTGCGGGCTTCTGGGGGTGGAAGCTCTCCTGCAGCCCCCCAATTAACCCCTCCCCCCGAATGGCAGCCTGCGGCAAGTGCAGCCGGTCTGATGGCCGAGTGCTGTGATGTGCCCAGTGTGGGTACTCCGGGCAATCCAAGCCAGGACTGGTTTGTAAGCGGGGCACCCTGAGAACTATCTCTCCGGGGTGGGGGTCGGGACCCTTTAAGCACAGCCCTTGGCTAGCCTGAGACAGCATCTCCACGCTCTAAGTCCTCCTGTGATGCCCTGCCGGCACTGCTTCCGGCCATCCTTAAGCCTGGTTCAGGGTCCACTTAATGTGGACGCGCTAGTTCGAATTAGCAAAACGCTAGTTCGAACTAGTTTTTAGTTCTAGATGCGTTAGTTCGAATTAGCTTAGTTCGAATTAACTAATTCGAACTAAGTTAGTTCGAATTAGCGCTGTAGTGTAGACATACCCTCAGGGTGCTAAGATGAACAAGCAGGCTAGCCGCATATTTTTTTACATTTACAGTGGGAGCCCATCAAGTTGCATTCTTCCTCTGCTTTTGCTTTTCCAATAGAAAATCAAGCTTTCTGAATAAAATATTGGGTGCCTATGCTTAGACATTGTACATTTAAAATGGCATCCTTAAATTGGTTCTGAGTTCATGGCCTCTTCTTAGTAGGGCTTCTTGCTACAACATAGGGGAGACACACACTTTTAAAGTAACAGCACTGTGTCTTCTCTGTCATCTGCTCCTTTTAGCTTCAACTGATGTTAGACACGGCGGCAGAAAGAGCTGCACAGAAATCAGTTGAGGAACAAGCAAGTAGGTTTAATGTTGGCATGTAGAGAGAGGGTGTGTCTAGACCAGCGGTTGTCAAACTTTTTGGGCTCCGGAGCCCTTTACATGCGTAAAAATTTATGTGGAGCCCCAGTGGTCCACTGATTGTGTGTGTTGTACCTATTGATGTTTCCAATTTGTCAACCTTGCGGAGCCCCTGGAGACGTCTGGCAGAGCCCTGTGGCTCTGCAGAGCACAGTTTGAGAAACACCGGTCTAGACTACAAGGTTTTTTTTTCGAAAAAAGTGGCTGTTTTTTGAAAAAAACTTCCCCTGCATCTAGACTGCTGCCACGTTCTCTCAAAAGTAAATTGAAAGAACGCGGCAGTTTTTTCGACCGTGGAAAACCTCGTTTTACGAGGAATAACGCCTTTTTTCGAAAGTGCTCTTTTGAAAAAAGGCACTATGTAATGCAAACTGTGCTTTTTCGAAAGAGAGCATCCAGACAGCCTGAGTGCTCTCTCTCAAAAAAGTGGCTTGCTTTTTCGAAAGTACTGGTTGTAGTCTAGATGCTCTTTTTCAAAAGAGGCTTTTGCAAAAGTATCTTTCGAAAAAGCCTCTTTCAAAAGAGGCTTGCAGTCTAGACATAGCCTATGTGAGGTTGCCATGTAACTTATTCCACATTCCTGAGCTTCAGCATGGCTGTCAAGCAGGCCATTTAGATAGGAAATATAATGTAAAATATAATTCTGGTGCATATTGCAGCAAATTAGTTCTGATCAAATTATTAGAATCTTATATATCTCGAGAGAATCTCAGTTCAGGCTGTAGTGAACAGCTCAAGGATATATTGAATATTTCATGCAGTATGCAGAGAATTATGTATCCTGATCCATGTTGCTAAGCAAAGCGGCAAGTGAATGAAGGCTACAAATACTTTCTCCCTGCCTTTATTAGAGGAGTCTAAGTCGACATGTATTTCAGTGTAAGGAAAAATCATCAGTACATCTGTATGCAGTGAATCCAGCACAGGGATGGAATTAGGAAATGAAATGTTTGAGGGCTTGTAAAGCTGTACAGCTTTGCAAGAACACTGCAGGAGCTCAGAGAAAAAAAAAAACCCTAAACATAAAAACAGCACAGTTGAAATGACTAGATGTAATGGTAATTTATACCCAAGAGTTTCAAGTGTAATACTCAGAAGTTGATAGCATTACTCATGAATTGGTAGCTAAACAGGCAGATGCAGGGTGATAGGAGAAAAAATATATAGGAACAGCCTCACTGAAAGATCTGCTGTGATGGTAACCACATTTTTAACCAGCCTTCAACATTAAACGAGGCTATATCCCATACTGTATATGGTTAAGATGACTGTGTAACTCAATTCAGATACAGTGGTTTTAATAGCTGACTGGTCTTCAGAGCAGGGGTCATGATTTCCTATGTGTGTGCATAGTTTCTAGCACAACTGGACCTGATTTTTGATTGGGTACTCTTTGCCACCCCAGTGTGATTCAGTCTCTGATGCACAGTGATAATAATCCTGAGTTAAATTTGTGTAGTGTTTTCCATCCACACGCATCCCAAAGCATTTTGCAACACAAGAGCCTAATCCCAGGAATTGCTGAGTGCCCTCAGCTGCCACAGATGTTAAAGGGAGCTGAGAGTGTGCAGCACCAGAACTGAACCTGGTTAATTTTTATTGGATTTACCTGTCATGTGCCACTTGTAATCTGCCATCAGATTTGCAGATGTGAAACACCATGTGTCTAATTTGGCCAAATGTCACTCGTACTAAAAGAATGCTCCCCCTGAAAAAGAGCTATCCTCGGAGGTATCATGTATCAATCTCTAAAGCCGGAAAACAGGATGAAGAGAAAACAGTTTCAGTGGCCCTGGTCCTGAAAACAGTTAAACGCATGCTTGACTATATTAATGTGAGTACAGGCAGTCCCCGGGTTACGTACAAGATAGGGACTGTAGGTTTGTTTTTAAGTTGAATCTGTATGTAAGTCGGAACTGGCGTCCAGATTCAGCCGCTGCTGAAACTGATCAGTTTCAACAGCGGCTGAATCTGGACGCCAGTTCTGACTTACATACAGATTCAACTTAAGAACCCCAGGC